>NC_092505.1:133640239-133970296 GCF_047511675.1 Marmota flaviventris
CCACCCCTGATAGCCTCCTAGAGGACTGTACCAGTACATCCAGTAACAAAACTTTTCTAGTCTTCATTGTCACCATCATGTGTTAAGCTTAGCTATTCATCCATGAAGATAGGATTCATGCTCTGCGTCAGTGTGACATCTAACACAGCACACAGAGTTTAGCAGGTATGCAGTAGATCATAAATAATGGAATAACTACTCACTGTTAACTAAAATATTTGGTCTCACAGTCATTGTAATCATTACTACCAGTGTTTAGAAACTAAAGTTGTGTAAATCCAATGTTTACCTTCAGCTTTGTCTAAAATTCAATTAAACATTAGTTAGCATATTTGATTACTCTAGGACAACAGGTACTAGCACATTTACTTCTTTTTAAAAACATGTTTCCAAACCTTTCACGAACTGCACCTGGAACAGAGAGATGACTGGTTTACACACAGTCAGATCTACTATTTTATGGTAGAAATGAGACATACATGTTGATATCCACAGTATAGGTACTACATGAAAAGTCACAAGCATAGAGCCTTGGGAAGAGTGTAAGAAGAAGAAATTCTGTCTGGTAGATCAGAAATGGATTCACATAAAGGAGTCTCCAAGCAGCAAAAATCACACTGGTAAAATAATGGAAGCAGGTAGTAGATATGGCTGAAAGAAAGAGTGAGGCCAGAGATACTGTTGGAAATCAAACAATGTCAAGCACATAAAGGCCCTCATTGTCCTGAGGAATGAGACACGCAATGAATCTTCCTTTTCAACAGGCTTCTCTGAGATTTCAAATGGATAGTATAATTTTTATCAAATCAAAAGGTAGCCATATTATGGAGAAAGTTGTTTTTACTGATATATCCTCACCTAATAAATAATAAATCAACTCAATAAAAATGTATTGACTACTTTCCAAGAGCTAATGAAGGAATAAGAGCTGATTCTTATATTTAAGGCACTCCTGAAAACTCTACACAGAGCTTCAAAGCCTAAAAATAATAATTTACTTTTGTCCACCCTATAGATGGAAATATATTTCATTAGCTAAGATATTAGTTTAAGATAAAACAGTAATGGGATAATAATGGTAGAAGCTCAAAGTCTGTTGTGCCTACTAGACTACTCATTAAAACTGTGGGTTCTGGGCTGGGGTTGTAGCTCAGCGGTAGAGTGCTCACCTAGCACGTGTGAGGCCCTGGGTTCGATCCTTAGCACCACATAAATAAGTAAATAAAATAAATGCATTTTGTCCAACTACTCCTAAAAAATATTAAAAAAAAAAAAATTGTGGGTTCTTCTTACATCGCTCTCTGTTATGGTGATGGGAAGGCCACGCAGCATGATGGTCTTGCTCTCCCTTTCATCGCTGATGTCATGCCTATAGTCATGCTCGCCATAGTCACCATCCGAATGGTAGCCGTCTTCTGATCGGTCACTGTTCCTTCTTTCACGCTCTCTCTGATTCACAGAAAAATAAAATTACAATTATAATCACCCTGCACTCACCTTTTAATCTGGTCCTCCACTCACAGAATCTGATCTTAAGAAAAAGAAGTTAAAAATGATAAGAAGAGTATTCCATGTTGATATTCACTGCAGTGTTTTCTAGAACAGTGACAATCATTTATTTAGTTCAGGAAAAATGATTACACACATTGATGTAAACACAATGAAATTGTTATACTATGAAAATTAAATGGATACAAAAAGTGGAAGGGAGGAAAAAGTATAAAACTATATGAGCATAATTACTTCCTTTTTTAAAAAATTTTTTTAGTTGTAGGTTGACACAATGCCTTTCTTTTTAACCCCAACCCATCATAATTACTTCTTAACAAAGCTATATATTCATATGGAAAGAAATGTGAAAAAAAAGATGACCAAAACTACAACTTCTGTTCTTCATTTCAAAAGTCTAAGGCATAAGGCTTATATATTATCACAACTTGTCTCACTTTTAAAATGGGAATAATGGGCTGGAGTTGTAGCTCAGTGGTACAGCGCTTGCCTGACATGTGTGAAGCCCTAGGTCCGATCCTCAGCATCACATATAAATAAATAAATAAAAGATCCATTAGCAACTAAAAAATATTAAAAAAAAAAAAAGGGGGGGGAAATAACACCTACTTTGTAGGGTTTACAGTTTAAACCAGTCCATGAAATCAAGTGCTCAAAATACACGTGAATCCTATGTAAACAAACATTGGTTATTATTTCTATTACTATAAGGCTCAAGTTGTCTTTGAGGGTTATAGTTCATCAAATATATTTCAGAATAGAAAGTTTGACTGTAATACTCAAGAGAAATTTTTACACTTGGAATACTTTTCAAGAATGCTGCATGCATTATTCATAATTCTAACAATTTCATAAATAGCTGCTGGTCACTCACCTCTGGACTGTCATAGTCTCGGTAGTCATCATATCTGTCACCCCTGCGGTCATCACTAGATCTTTTGTAATCTGAGTCCCTCCGTCTACTTCTGGATTCACGCTCATCACGGTCATCTCTGTCTATGATGGAACCATATCTTCCACTACGCTCTGTTCTACTCACTCTGCCAGAAAAACGTAATTTACTTTTAATCTTAATTTTATACCTTCAGAAACAATACACACAGAGAGATCAGTTTATAAGATACATCCAAATAATTTAATGTATTACCAAATTCAAATTTATAAAGATAACCACTGAGAATATCTATATCCTAAAACGTAAAGATAATTTTCAGGAACTTATACAAAATCATAAAATGTAGCTATCAATTGTTTAGGTTGAATTTTTGGAGACAAGATCATATTCTCAAAACATATTCTTATGCTTTTTCAAGCCTAGTAAATACAAATGACTCCTTTCACTTACAATTCAGATCCTAGTAACTTAAGATAGGAAGCCATTACTCAAATTTCAAAGAATACATACTAGCTCATCTACTCTCTCTTTTTTTTTTTTTTTTTTTTTAGAGAGAGAGAGAGAGAGAGGGAGGAGAGAGAGGAGAGAGGAAAAGAAATTTTAATATTTATTTTTTAGTTTTTGGCGGACACAACATCTTTGTTTGTATGTGGTGTTGAGGATTGAACCCGGGCGGCTTGAGCCACATCTCCAGCCCTCATCTACTCTTAAGGTACCACACCTACTAGGAAATAGGTAATCAATAACTTAGATGAGTTAAGTTAGCTCCCCCTCCCCCTAAATCAAGTTTTTAACCAAGTAGTTCACCTGTACACATAACAGGATGATTTACTCAAAACTAGTACTCTCAGAGAACATTTATTTCTTACAATATCTGGTTTATTTTTGGCTTCTTGGAGCCCTGAACTTCATGGGAAAATATAAGAAGCAGCTTAAACCCATCTGATCACAGACAAAATAGTTTTTATAGTTATTTACCAGTTATATAAAATTACTACATAATCACAAGAGAAAGTCAAATCTTTTTTTTTTTGGTACTGGGGATTGAACCCAGGTTACTCAATCACTGAGCTCCAGCCCAAAGTCAAATATTTAGAGGAATAATTTTGAAATGAGTGTATAGTAGGGCACAATGACACCTATAATCCCAGAAGCTTGGGAGACTTGAGACAGTAAGATTGTAAATTTAAAGCCAGTCTCAGCAACTTAGCAAGGAAGGCCCTAAGCAACTCAGTGAGACTCTGTCTCTAAATAAGATATAAAAAAGGGCTGGGGGAGGAGGTGGGAAGGATGGTGGAATGACATGGACATTATTACCCCATATACATGCATGATTATACTATCGGTATATGATTCAGCACTATGTACAGCCAGAGGAATGAGAAGTTGTGCTCCATATATGTTCAATGTGTCAAAATGTATTCTACTGTCATGTATAACTAATTAGAAAAAAAAAAAAAAAGGTCTGGAGACGTGGTTCAGTGGTTAAGCATCAGAGTTCAATCCCTGGTACCAAAAAAAAAAAAAAAAAAGGGTAAGTAACAGAAACAAATCCCTTTAGAGCCGGGCATAGTGGCATGCACCTGTAATCCAAGCAGCTCAGGAAGCTAAAGCAGGAGGATCACAAGTTGAAAGGATCGCAAAGCCAGTCTCAGCAATTTAGCAAGGCCCTGAGCTACTTTTTGAGACCCTGTCTCAAAAAATGAAAAAAGCAATAGAGATGTAGCTCAGTGGTTAAGCACAGCAGGTTCAATCCCTGGTACCAAGAAAATAAATAAATCAAAACCAAATTCCTTTAGGTTGTCAATTTGATCTATCGCAGGGAATGGCCTCGATACTAAGAAGGCCTGTGACTGAATAAGGAAGTTTATATATTTAAGTTAAATGGTCTGAGAGGGAGTACAGTTATTGACCCAGCAGTCAAATGCTCTCATCTTAATTCTTCACTAATTCTTCAGCTCTTCTTTCCTTCATGCGACACATGATCCAAAGATTCTCAGCTCTGTAAGTCTGGATCATCTTGCTATTAGGGGCAATAAATGAGAAACAGCATTTTCTGATGCTTGCCACAGCCAGGAACTAAGCATAATGTCAGATTCTATGATCTCCTGGCTTCTGAATGGGTGCTTGTCTACTCTTGGAACTCTCAGCGACCCATTCCATCCTAGTTTCCTTTATCTAATTATTTACGCAGGCTTTCAAAGCTTCATCATATGAATACTTTCTCCAGAAAGCTTCTCTAGCTGTGTATACAGAAAAAAACACCATTTTTATGTATTTTAACAGGACCTTAAATTTCTTTTAAATAACATGCCTCTCACTAGGCAGTAGTTTGTGAGAGCAGGATCATGAAGGTGCTCATTAGCAATGCCTGGCACAAAACAGATGGTCAAATATTTGTTTGATAAATAAGCAGTTTTAAATAAACGGTGCAATCCTTACTGAAATATTATCACAGATATGTAATATAGTGACTTACCGTTTGTCTGAACCCATTGTTCCACTTAACATCTAGCACAAGGGTCCAAAAGGTTCAAATTTCCCCCCCTAGGAGACAAAAGAGATTAATTGCTGGAAAATTCAGAGATCACTTAAGCCAACTGCTCTACAAACTAGGTCACTACTGAAGTTGGGATTTCATCAAATCATTAACAGTGATTATTTAAGGTGAGGGAGGAGGAGGATCAACTGTCAACACTAAAATCATGCTAAATTGTTAACAATGAACAGAATAGGAAGACGAAAAATACTATAAAATATTAAATTTCATAAGAAACTCATGAAGGGAAGCAATCAGAAAACTCCTTGCCTGCTCCTACTTTAGGATTACAAAGCAAAAAGGGCAGAACTGCAAACAGCTCCTTGTATGCTGAACCAAAGCAACTCCAGTGGGGTAGCTGACTAACAAAACATTAATCAAGTGTCTTCATTAATATAAAACTCAATATTACATTCATGAAACATTAAATTAAAAATTCTGATGGAAAAATTCTCTCAGAAGCTGGAATGCTGATCTGAGTGGAATCAGATTTATGCATTTGTAACCCAAACCCGAATCGACTTAATCTCTCAGTGGCCAGTCCAGATTACCTCAGGCCACTGAGTATGAATACCCTGCCCACTCTCTGGCCCTCGGGCCGTAATACAGCACACAGCTGGACAGCATTCGATGTGTGAGAGGTCTGAGAAACCAGTTAGGGCCATCTCTAGTCCCGGGTCTAGGGAGGCACCTATCAACGAACGTTTGTTTAATAATAAATGAAAGAGCCATCTGAGGGAAACAAGTCCCGGGGAGGCTTAGCTAGTGGGCCCTTCATGTCCCGGGCGGTGCCCGCACCCACCTCCACGGAGTGTCGCGGCCGAGATGGCGGCGGCACGTACCGAGTGATCGACTGGATGTCCGGCTTTCCCCATCACACACACCCCTCCCATCTCCCACTAAGTTCCTGGCCGGCAGATCGCTATCACAAAAAAGCTTTTTGGAGTGAGCGATCAGTTGTGGCTGCCAGACGATGGCGGCTAGCGACTGCCAGGGATCTCCCAAGGAATGCCCTCAGGACAGGCGATGGCTTCACCGCTCCGTTGGGCAGGGGGTTAAGGAACATGTCCCTGCAAGGGAGAAACTGACAGCCCAAAAGAAACGGGCCGTAGGCTGAACTGCGGGCGACACCCTGAAACTGAGAGAGCTGGCGGCGAGGAGGGGCGCGGCCCTCCAACGCCTTGGGTACTTAACCTCCTGAAGAGACCCGGCTGGGGTTTAGCGGCGGCCTCCAGCAGCTGACAGGAAGGTTTAGGGGACGGCCTCAACGGCAAGAATCCCGAGACGTTACGGACGGCTGCAGCACTCACCCCAAGGAGGGACCGCAGCAGTAGCAGTAGCGGTTCTGCGTCCCAGAACCTCTTGCAAGGATTCGGCCGCTCCACAAAATGGCGCCTCCGCCGACGGCCGTCTCCTACCCACAATACCTCGCGCCTATCCGCCCCCCGCACCCGTCACCCGCCTCTGCAGAGGCGTCCAATCCTCAAAAGCTCCCAGATGCGCAAAGGCTGCCGGGAAATGTGGTCGCTCGGGCATCCTGTCACTACGTCCTGTTAATTTCTTGCGTATTTCTCTTTATTGTAACACTGGACAGAATTGCCAATCTGCCTTTCAGGACCGAAATGAGAGCTTTTACGGCTTCTATTAGGCATAGTAATTGTTTGCCTTTCCTACAAGCGCCTGACACCATGGAAAACGCGTCTCATCTGTCAAAAGAAGGAATGTTGTCGATCACTGTCCTAGATTGTGCTAAATGCTTATTTTTGTGTGTGTCTTTATCATAAACTATGAGATGGCACTAAACCCATTTTTTCAGGTGAGGTAATTGAGGATTATGGAAATTGAGCTAATTCTTGTAGGCAGGTTTTCAATTTCATTCCATTGATATTCTTTAAAGCAAAATCTCAGAAAAGTCACTTTCCAGAATTATTAAACTGGCATAGTTAATATGGACAAAACCACTGTCTCCTTTACAAACTTCCTAGCTCTTACACCACAATTTTCCACTTTCCCTTGTTCAGGACAAAACCTTGTAGTAGTAGTAATACCCATGACTTTTCTCATTTACTGGCACATAATCCGTCTACAAATTCTGTAGAAGCTACCTTTAGAGTGTATTCAGAGTCCGTCCACTTCTGTCTCTACTGTTCTTCTAGTCAAAGCCATCACTGTCCTTGTTTTACAAACCTAGTAGTAGGTCATACAAGCTAATAATAGTGGTGGAACTGGGAATTGAACTAATTTAGTTTCAGAGAACATGCCCTTAACCACTAGAATGAGGAAGAGCACTTATGTCTGTTTAGTTTACTACAATATCCCTAGTGCCTCTACTGGTGCACACATGGTGCACAAGCAGTAAGCAATGAATGAACAAGTCAATCTGCTACCAAAGCATAATCTTTATGGCAGAAAGAAGCAAGGAACTTTGGGAAATTCAAAAGAGGATATTTTGGACTCTGATGGCCTTTGAGATAGTTCCACCTCACTTGTATATATGTATTGTGTAAACACACACATTTTATATATATATATATATATATATACATACATATACACACACACAATATATATAGTGTCCAATGTCCAATTTATGGGGGGAAGCACATATTTAAAATTTTAATCAACAGAAAAAAGTACATATATATGATCCATAGAAGGCACTTGAATACTGTATTTAATGAAATATTTACTTAAACATAGCCTGGGCATGGGGGCACGCACAGTAATCCCATAATCCCAGCAACTGGAGAGGTTGAGGCAGGAGGATTCAAGTTCAAGATCAGCCTCACCAACTTTGAGACCCTCTCTCAAAATAAAAAATAAAAAGGGCTAGGGATGAGGATGTTGCTTAGTGGTAAAGCACTCGGGTTCAATCCCTAGTTCCAAAACAAATACAATAGATGAGGTCATTGCAAACTCTACAATGAATGATGCAGATGTCAAGAACTGGGAACTCTCTAGACTTAATGGCTACTAGTGGCTGACTGCCTTGTCCCCAGAGTAGTTCCAACAAGCATTTTTTGTTGGAAGGGAGGTTTCTGGGAATTAAAACTAAGATAATTTCTTTTGTCAGAGGTGGGCTTTGATAAACTAGATATACAATCAAAATTTAACCCAGCATTTCTATGGAAAACACTGTAAATTTATTGAGTGCATACTGTGTTATCCAGGCCTTAGGGATATAGTAGTAAAGAAAGATCTTTATCCAAGATCCCTACTCCAGCACTGACTAAAAGCCTTAGGGAACCTCTGAAGGACATCACAGGATGACACTTTTCACACCCTCATTCCTATTTTCATTAGTACCCAAGGTACTATTATTAAAATGTATTAAAAATTTGAGGCCTGATTTCCAAAATCTCCAATTGCAAAAATCAAGCCATTAAATCAATTAAACAAACACCTTAGTAATGGGTCAAACTAGTCTGATATTTGAGCTTAAATATTTCCTTCAGGGAAGATGTTGCTATCACCAAACAAGGATTAAGTCCATGTCATATCATTCTGATAGCTTATTGTACTTCTCCCTTGAGGTGTTCATCACATCAGTAACTACTCAGTATTCATTTTTACCAGTGGTCTGAATCCCATGGGCAGAGACCAATACTAGTCTTGTTATAAGCCCTGGTGGTAAGTAGACTAAGTTCTCAAAATTGATAATTTAATAACCAAATAGTGTCTCTACTGAGCAGTCAATAATTGGGGTTAATAACTTCATTCAATGGTGAAACATTTGATGTGTCCTAAATCTTGTGTTCCCAGTTCAGTGGGGTAAGACAAGTTTAGAAGGAAAATCTGGTTTGGCCTATCCAGGATAAAACTGGACCAGTTCCCAAAAAGGATTTTGACCAATACAGAATATTGAGATGCACCACAGATGAACCTGCAGACCACCAGTTTGACAAGAGGGCTCTGGGAGTACCACTGTTCAGGGTTGAAAGATTCAGATGTAATGTAGCACTGGTGATACCAAGTCCCAGAAACTGCAGTTCTCAATTCCTAAGCTAATGTTTTTATTTGTTTTCCTTTTTAGAGGCTTACACAGATTTGTTATCAAAGGTTAAGAGAAGTTACATACCTGCAATCCCACCTGCTTTGGAGGCTGAGGCAAGGATTGTTAAATTTGAGGCAACCTGGGTAATTAAGACCGTCTCAAATATAAAATTAAATTTTAAAAAAGGGATGGAAATACCTCAGTGGTAGAGAGCTTGCATCTTAAGTGTGAGGCCCTGGGTTTGATCCTCAATATGAGAGAGGGGAACATCTGGACACAGGATGGCAAACAATTTAATGGACATTTATAATTACTGTTGCTGGTAATGTTTTCTCCTTAGCATACAACCCCTTTTACATCTACCAGTCCTTACTGCCCAATCCCTACTTTTTATAATACAATTCAGCTCTCCTTGGTCTTACTTTATGCATACAGATTATGCCCTCAGACCAAGCACTGACAAACTACAATTTCAGACCAACTATAGCCTGTGTCCTATTTTTTTTAAACATTTTTTTTTTTACTTATTTATTTTTTAGGTGTAGATGGACACAACACAATGCATTTATTTTTATGTGGTGCTGAGGATTGAACCTGGGTCCTGCCCGTGCTAGGCGAGCGCTCTACCGTTGAGTCACAATCCCAGCCCCCTGTCCTATTTTTATGAATAAAGAAATAGTTATTATTGAATCATAGCCACACTTGTTTACATTGCTATGTCTGCTTTTCCCCTACAATATCAATGCTAAATAGTTGGCAGCAGAGATCATTTATCCATTCAGCCTAAAGCAGTAAATCTCTGCTCTTTTGACAAAAATTATGTAGACTTCTGCCTTATACCATAAAAAATGCTCTTTAAAACTTTCAATTCTCCTAACATTTTTCCCCTGAGACATGTGCAAAGTACAATTCTTAGCACTATATTACCTTGAATAATTATTTTTAAAAGTTCTAACAGCTTCATAGACTTGGTCTTTAAACTACAAAGATTTTTTTTTTAGCTCACTTTTGAAGCAAACTTTTGTGAAATGGTATGATGGGAAATTTGAAAAGGATCTGGAAGATAGTAGATAACTCCTTGGAGGGTTTTAGCTCTGTAGAGAAGGAGAGTTGTGGCAGTGGCCACAAAGGAATGCCAGTATTTATTATGCCAAAGTTTGTGATCAGTGTCAAGCATCGAGTACCCAGCAGGTACTCAGAAAAAAAGGTATCATATTGCCTGTCCACTTCCCCATAACCATGAAGAAGTCAGAAAAAGACTTTTTTTTTTTTTTTTTTTGGTACCTGGAATTGAATCTAGGGGTGCTTTACCACAGAGCTGCAACCCAGTCCTTTTGTTCCTTCCTTAATTTTGAGACAGGTACTTGTTAAGTTGCTGAGGATATCACTAAATTGTTGAGGCTGGCCTTGAGTTTGTAATCCTCCTGCTTCAGGCTCTCAAGTCCCTGGGATTTAGGCATGTACCACTGTGCTCAACAGAAGAGGACTTTCTTTTTAAATGCTGGGGATTGAACTGAGGACCTTGTTTCAAAGCTCTAATCAGCTGGGTGTGGTGGTACATGCCTATAATCCCAGTGGCTCAGGAGGCTGAGGCAGGAGTTCAAAGCCAGCCTCAGCAAAAGCGAGGTGCTAGGCAACTCAGTGAGACCCTGTCTCTAAATAAAATACAAAAATAGGGCTGGGGATGTGGCTTAGTTGTAAGCCAACAAATGGAAGTGTGTTCTGCCTTAGTAGTTACCAAAAAACAAACAAAAAAACACCCAGAAATGAATAACTAAATGCTATTTTCACTGATTAGAGAAAAAAAGTCTAGAAATCTGATAGCATTCACACAAGCTATTTGAAGGTCGTCACCAACTGCCCACTTACACTGATAGGAGGCAGCATTCCAGGGCTCACTGTAGCACTAGTTGCCATTTCAACATCACTTCAGATGGGCCCACACCAAGGCATTCTCTCTCTCCTTCCATTAAGTACACCCTCTACCAGTCTTTGGGAGAAAACTTCAACAAAAAATAATCACATTGAAAAAAAGTTTATTTAAAAAAGTTCTAGCAGCAAGAACAGTAACAAAACAAAAGGAGAGACAGACAAACAAAAAAGGAGATGTGTCCTGTGGGACTTGTCTCCATTCTTAATCAAGTTCTTTATACCGAGCAAACATTACTCTTCGAACAGCATCTCGGTAAGTCTCATTGGACTGTCTCTTGCTGGTTCTTCCTGGAGTGCCAACACCAGGTCCCCGCATCCGGCCATCCGTCTGCAAAACAAAGACAGTGAGGTGGGCTTTGTGAATTAATCAGTCTCAGGGCTGATCTCTGACCACAAGCATTTCTGAACCTGAAAGGAGAAGGTTATAGGGGAATTAAACAACAACAACAACAAAAAACTTTCATTATAAAACAAATAGGAGGATGGTGATACCATGACTGCTGGTACAGGCCTCACTATTAGAGATATGAGAAGCTTTGTAGGAAAGAGATAAGCCAATCTTCTATGGCTGGCATTTTGAGAGAGGAACCAAGCCAATAAACAATGGGCAACGTTTCTTCTGATTCTTTTCTTGAGGCTCTTACTGCAATATGAGAAGCAAAGTCCTTTCTGGAAACCAGGACTATGCTTCTCGATCTTTTTTTTTTTGTTTTTAATATTTATTTTTTAAATGCAGTCGGACACAATACTTTCTTTTTATTTATTTATTTAGATGTGGTACTGAGGATCGAACCCAGGGCCTCGCACTTACTAGGCCAGCGCTCTAGATTGAGAACCCAGCCCCTTCTCAATCTTTAGCCATCAGAGTCCTCTGCTTATAATCCCTCTAGGAGCCACTATAGTTTTTTTTTTTGTTGTTGTTGTTGTTTTGGGGGGGGTATGGGGATTGAACCCAGAAGTGCTTAATCAGTGAGCAACATCCCAGCCTTTTTTTTTTTTTAATTTTGAGAGACAGGTTCTCCAATAAGTTGGTGAGGCTGGCCTTGAACTTGTGATCCTCCTGTTTCAGCCTTCCAAGTTGCTGGAATTACAGGCATGTGTCACCATGCAAGGCAGTTTATACTTTTTATTGTTTATTCCCTGGTTCTTTTTACCGAGTGATCCTTCAATTTCAAACTATCAGATTCCCATACTGCTCTCTATAGAGTATAAACTCCATTCCAATGTTTCCCTCCCCTTCCCATTGCAACCAAACCACCAAAGGCCCAGCATGCCAAGCTATACCCCAGTGATCAAAACTGGGTTTTTGAGCTCTCATATCTTAGGTCAGTAGTAGAAAATCCTAGCTAAAATGATATTATGCTGGACCAGAGAGGAAGAGAAAGTTATAAATATTTTAGGCTCAAGTAGCCTCCAACAACATGGAAATAATTTTACCTCCTCTGATGAACCCAATCCAGGATGGCCATATCCTAAGCCTGCCCCTTTCCTCCAGCCAGTGGCTTGCTGGACACAGCCACCTTTACTGTTAGTGTCAAGGTCTTCTTTATCAACAGATTTACGATCACTGTAAGAGAAGCAGACATACACAATCACTTCAAGACGACCTGCTGGTGAGTCTAACAAAACCTTCTGTTCTTAGGTTCAGATATGTCTTCTATAAAGAATATGAAACAACACCTTTGAGTGCCTGCTACCTACACATTAGGCTTATCCTGGGGATTCAGAGATGACCATGATTTGGCCCTGTTCATGGAAAAAGATGTGAGAATTATGACAACAGATGCTTACAGAGTATTGAAGGGTTTGACCGTGGATGTGGCAACAGTGGATATCTGTTAGAGAAACAAAATTGGACACAATCTCTGAGGGGTTGTCATTAAAAAATCATTAAAAATATGATGGGGGGCTGGGGTGATGGCTCAGTGATAGAGTGCTCTCCTAGCATGTATGAGGCACTGGATTCGATCCTCAGCACCACATAAAAACAAACTAAAGTATCCACCTAAAACTAAAGATACATAAATAAATATTTAAAAAATATGATAGGAAGGTACATTCTGAATTGGGTCTTTTTTTTTTTTTTTTTTTTAACTTTTTAGTTGTTGATAGAACTTTATTTATTTATTTATGCGTGGTGCTGAGAACCAAACCCAGTGCCTCACACATGCCATGTGAGTGCGCTACCGCTGAGCCGCAGCCTCAGACCTGAATTGGGTCTTGACAAATAATTAATGGGCTAAAGAAAGTATGAGAGTAAAAGACACAAACAAGGAAAAGTGAAAGAACACAATCTTTCCAGGAGAGGAGTGGTAGGAATCTGAGGGCAAATTGTAAAAAGGCTTGGAAATTAAGCTAAATCAGGCCTCTGCGCAACCTTCCTCAGGCATGTAATCCAGCCCTCTTACTAGGCAAGGTGTATGTTCACAAAAAGGGCAAGTTGTTCAATCCCCCGTAACTAACACACACACACACACACACCTCTCTTATTTTGGGCTGTGATCAAATTAAGCTGAAATATCAGGGCCCCAGACCCTGTCCAACGACTTCAGGGTTTATTCTGTTAATCATCTCCTTTCCTCACAGGTGTAATCTCCTCCAGCTGCTGATTTTTTAGCTTACTGACAAAGAGACCTACTCAAGCTCTCTTGTTAAAATGACTACTCTCTTTCTGCTGATGCATCCTCTTGTCACCCTTTTCCCCCTTTCAAGGCTTTAACTGCTTCCTCTCACTATAGACACCCAATAGAAACCTGAGTATCATCAGTGACTTTTCTGGTTTCCCAGATAACCTACTGATCACAAACACTGATGGATTTGATACCTTTAACTCATTCTCCTTGCCATACTCCCTGCGTGTTCTCAGATTTAGTCCTTTTATGAATTCATCTTCCACCTAACAATCTCTCTAAAATGCAAAACTAGATGAACACCTTACTTAAAATCATTCCATGACCTCCCAATACTATTTTCGGTGGGTGGCGGGGAACAGTACTAGGGATTGAACCCAAGACAATGTATCACTGAGCTACATTCCCAATCTCTTTTATTTTTTCTTTTGAGATTGGCTAAATTGCCCAGGCTGACCTTGAATCTGTGACCCTTCTGCCTTAGCATCCACAGTCAGTGGGATTACAGGCGTGTACCACTACACCTTGCTTTCCCACTGCCTTTAATGAAAACAACCTTAATTGTTGAGAGCCACAGTTTAGTCGGAATGACGCCTGGCATTTTGCTAGAGGGAATGGTTGAAAGGTGACCCTGCTCTGGGATTAGGGCGGCTCCGGGATTAAGGTGGATCCTCCAGGAATAGGGCAGCTCTGGGATTAGGGACGGATCCTGCTGCCTGGCACCCGCTACTTTGGAGTT
Source organism: Marmota flaviventris (assembly GCF_047511675.1). NCBI lineage: Eukaryota > Metazoa > Chordata > Mammalia > Rodentia > Sciuridae > Marmota > Marmota flaviventris. The sequence goes on from NC_092505.1 coordinate 133,654,478, forward strand.
CGTATTGAGTTCGGAGTGCGGAGCCCAGTGGAGGGAGTGTGTGTAGAGTGCCGGTGAGAGTTCGGGAATAAAGAGTTGCTGTTTGAACCTACAAGGCTTTGTGGCGGCTCGGTTATTTTGTGCCCAGACAGACTGCGGCACTTAATGGTGCATGGTGTTTAAGGAGTACAAACTTCACAAACTGGCCTTTATTTGTTGTATCTGCTGTATTTCTTGTCACTCAACAACACACTCCCAATGGTTAGCCTCATCAAACTACTTATAACTCCTCAAATGCAGCATGAACTTTTTCATTCATGCTATATCATTCCCTCCAAGTGAAATGCCCTCCCTGACATACATCACCTAAACTTTCTCAACATTCTGTGTTCACACTGATGTCAAAGACATTGTATATATTGTCCACCTAAGTATAACACAGTACCTGTATACAATGGATCATCAACAGATTCCACGTAACTCTGGGCTTATAATTTGGGAACTATTTGTATTTTTAAATTTTGAGGCAGAGTCTCACTAAGTTGCTGAGATAAGGTGCCTGACTGTAGCCACTCCCGCCTGGCTTTGAGCAGCTGAAGAACCCAGCCAACCTTTCATGTAAATGCACATATTTCTGGTATAAATATATGTAGTCAAAAGGCCAGGGTGGATCTCATGCTCAAGGAATTCAGACAAACCTTGTTTTTAATAGCTTCACTTCTTTGAAAGAGAAAACAGTGGCACACTTAAAAGAAGATGGTTTTACTGTTAAGTGTTGAGGCCATGGCTTAGTGAAGGGTTTGTCTTACCTGTCAGTTTCCCTGGAGTATTTAATCCGTTTCCTTTCTGGAGAGTCAAAAGACTGGAGCTTTTCCCTGCGATCATTTCCCTTCTCTTTAAACCGACCCTGTAGGTGAGCAGAAAAGCAGACCTAAGATTTCCACTTAAGGAGGTTGGGAGGTGGAGAATCTGACGTCTCTTTTTATTTCCTTTTTTTTTTTTTTCTCTGAAAAGGGGTTTGCTATGCTGCCCAGGCTGGGCTCAAGTGATCATCCTCCCTTAGTCTCCCAAGTGCTAGGACTACAGGCATATGCCACCACACCCGGCTCTAATACTTCTTTTAATGTGAAGATTGCTCAACTGGTAACTCCTGTAATCTCTCACTCATGCATACTCTTCTAGCAAATACAGTGGCTTCTTTAGCTGATAAATTTGAAAAGAATTAATTGACATGCTTATCTCAGCTGTCTTTGCCCCTTCCAAGAAACAGATAATCTCCCAGAGGTCTTTCCATAAAAGGACTCTTAACCACCACATAAGACCTGCCCTGAGCTAATGGAATCTATATCTGGGGTTATGAAACTATCTAGTTGTATGGTTTAGACAGCAAGTCAAAGTGGCTCCTATACTAAACTACTTCCTACAACTTAGCCTTTAATAGTAAAAACTTCTATTTCAACAGTGCTAACACTCCTTCATTTTCCCAATTGATTTAAAATTTGGGGAAGAAAGAAGAGTACTATTTATTGACCTATATGGAGAAAACCGAACACCATCTTTAAAAAAAACAAAAAAACTTTATTGAGGTATAATTTATAAACAACAAAATTTAGAATCCACTTTAATTTAGAATTTAATATGTTTTAATGATCATGTTTTGGGGCTTCTTTGTTATCTGTCTTCTTATAAGGAGGGCTCAATATAGTCTACAAAGTCCATAACAGAGAAGAAAAAGAATTGGGGTCAAGTTAATTGAGGTCACCAAAGTTTACCTCGCGTTCTCTCCTCTCCAGGTAGGCTAGCTCCTGCTCAGACTGTTTAATTTTCCGGTGGATTTCCAGGTTTTGCTGAGAAAAGAAGGAAATCTAAGAATATAGGTCAAGGAAAAAATGGTCCTACAAAAGCTTCTAGGCCTTTCCTAATACTGTACATCTTCTGATTGGCTGATTCTTCTAAATGATCACAGTACCATGTAAGCAACAAGCTCTAACTGGTCTTACTTTGGTCTCATCAATGGGGAATCTAGATTCTAATGCAGGATTTACCTTTCTCCAAGATGTGGAAAACAAATTTGGTTTTTGTCTTCAACTAAAGTGAAAATTAATGGGAGAGGATCCGAGTGCACCAGTGAAGAAAACTACATGCCCACACATTCTGCCTACCACTTCTACCATTCATTATCACTAGACACTAGTCACTCTTTCAAGGGCCCAAAGAAATATAAAAAGTAGCACCATAGTCCTAAAGGAACAAATGGACTGTTCTAAGAGCCCCATACTCCTCAAGCATAGCTCCACTACACAAGGATGCAGGTATATATATGAATTATAAGGAGTCCAAACAGTTCTTGCATGGACAGATGGTTTGTACTAGATGACTCCAAGAAAAGGAAAAGTAATTCAGTCCACTGTCCTAGGGCTCATCACACCTATGACTCCTCTATCCTGATCACTACTTTTCATCTCTTTTCCCATTTACTGGCATTTTCAGCAGAAAGCTGAAATTCAAATGTGTCAATATAACGACTCAGAATTCCAGAAGGTCAAGGGGACTTGGACAGTAATTATGTTCCAGAGATTGTCCAGGAGGAGCATCTCAAGAGTTCTAGGAGCTTTGCACAGCCTTCATAGGGGCAGGCTGGGCAAAGTGGTTGGTATACTTATACCAAAAGAAAAACGTCTCAGCTTTTAGCTATGCATGATTCTGGGTTTTATGTTGAGAGAAACCTAAATCCATTCCCTTCACATCTTATCTTGCAATATCTGTTAGAAAAGAAGTATGAAGAAATTACTCTGAGAACATGTTTATCTAGGGGCTTTGTTTATAATTTGGCTGGCTCCTTAGTAAGTATAAATAAATGGGAAGACTGCAGGAGAAGACCAACATATGTAAGTTTAACAGCCCCAAAATATCTGTTTTGTTGTTGCTTATAATTATACTCACTACATTAGGAGATGGCAGAATCTGACTCACAGCTAGATAAAACCAGATGAATGTCAAAGAAGAGAAGGGGCTTATCTGAGGTCAACTGTTAGAAGGTACAGCCTTAATACATAACTGTGAACTATGCATTACTTCACATGAACAAAAAGTAGAAGATAATTAATTCTTGAACTGAACTGACTGAATGATAGGAACTGGGGGATTATTTAGGCTAAGGAAGGACAGTATAAGCTTTATTCTCTGTAATACCCGTCAATGCAAAGAATCAAAACTTGAAAAGTCATGGCCCCTTCCTTTAATACCTTGTGCAGGTCCGACAGCTGTTGGTGTTTGATTAGAACTTCTTTATTGGGAAACTGTCTCCTGCAGAGCAGACAAGCCAGTTTATTCCAGTCAGTAAGTTTGTCTTCTTCATTCTCCTTCTTGGTCAGCAATTCCCGTGGCTGGGGCTGTGCTGGGCGGGGCTGTAGAGGAGGGATCTGTTCCTCCTCCTCTTCTTCCTCATAGTCACTGTCTCCTCCATATTCACCCAGGAGGCCAATCAGTGGGTTTACCACCTTCGGCTGAAAGAAGGAGGCGGCCAGGGATCAACACCAACTCAAGCTACATTTTTTGGCCCCCCCCCCCTTTTTAAAAAATATTTTGATATGGGTATTTCCTGTCTTTTTTCTCTTTTAGTTGAAATAGTGAACTGGGTTCAAAACATGCCCAATGCCATGCTGTTCATTTCCCAGGTGGCAGCAACATGCCTAGAGCTTGATCTTGTTCCTTGATCACTGAGGAAGAGAGAAGGGAACTGGCATAGAAAACAGCAAAAGAACTATAAAATTACCATTTGTGTACAATGTGTCAAAATGCATTCTACTGCCATGCATAAGTAATTAAAAAAAAAAAAAAGAATTATAAAGAGGAAGTGATGAACACCTCCAAATCACTGTAACCCATGGAAAAAGGAAAGATGAATTTCACCAAGGCTCTAGGTAAAGGAGATTTAGGAGGCAGACTAGAAACAACTTTGGTAATAAGCATTCGGGTAGACCAATCTGGCTCCTGAGTAAGGTAAAGAACATTGTTAGGAGAGATGCCATAATGAGCTGAATTAATAATGTGGAATAGGCAAAGAATACCTTGTAGAAACTGCTTAATAATGATGCATGGTCACTGGCCTATCATCAATGGAAATTAAAAAAATAGAACATGGTCACTACTGTTGTATATTTATATTCAATTGGAATCATTAGTGATTAGGTTGAGACTATCACTCACTTCAAGGTACCTAAAAATGGGTAATAATATTAGTATCTTGACCAGTCAGGCCAACTATGAAAATGACCACATGCATACTCTACATCTAAGATTCTTACGTGGCACTAAAAGGCATGAAACACAGATAACAGGAAAATGGGTTTCCTTGGTGATTTAGAAAAGAACTACCAATAATAAGATTGTAACTTAAAAGGGCCGGACATTTGGTTAGGTAAAAATGGTAGACACCCTTGTTAGCAGACTAGAAATTTAAACTCATACTTATAATCAAGAGGAATCCTTATTTCTGAGAGAGAGAGAGAGAGAGAGAGAGAGAGAGAGAGAAAGAGAGAGACAGGGCCAAGCCCAGAGTGAGGCACCAGCCTTTGAGTTTCCTTTCCTATCCAGAAGCAGACCCAGCCCTACCGTCCCCAGGGCATCCACATGAAGCCTTACTGGAGGGGGGCTTTCTTCCTTCTTCACAGTGGGAGGCAGGGGCTTCTTAAAGACGTCCTCTGGAGGGGCCTTCCCCTCACCGGCATTTTCCTGAAACTGACCAAACCTTGAGGTAATTTTTGTACCCCTCAGTACTGGTGATTGAACCCAGAGCCTGCAGCATGCAAGGTAAGCTAGCTCTACTACTGAGCTACATTCCCATTCTCTGAAGTAACTCTTACATGATAACTCACTCAAAGAAAAAAAAAAAAAAAAGAGTTAAGAGTCAACCCTGTTGAAATGTTGCTATCATGATTTTGAAATATAGAGTCTTTTAAAATATAACATTTAAAGGCGGGGGTATGGTTCAGTGGTAGAATGTGTTCCTAGCATGTGTGAGGCTTTGAGTTTATTTCCCTGCACCAAAAACAAACAATATAACAGGGCTGTAGCTCAGTGGCAGAGCCTTTGCCTAGCATGTGTGAGGCACTGGGTTTAATCCTTAGCACCACATGAAAAAAAAAAATAAATAAACGAAATAAAGGCATGCTTTTCATCTACAACTACAAAAATTAATAAATACATTAAAAATATAACATTTACATATATTATATGATTACTACATGTCAGGCACTACATGTATACCATTATCTTCTTTACCTTTTACTACAACCTTTCTAGATAGGCATAAATAGTCTTATTTTACAAATGACTGGGAATACAATTATAAAGATTAAGGGGCAGAAGAAGAATCCAAACATTAAGCTAATAAGACTCTGAAGTTTAAATTCTTAGATAAACAAGTATACATACATACTTTCTTCTCTTTTTCTGTTTCACTAAATGACTAGCAATATTAGAAGGAAAAGAAAAAGGTAAAAGTTATGAATTGCATCACAATAAAATTCATCTACTTTCACTAATATGTAACTGGTACAAGGGTAAATCAATATGTTTCAGAAAATAATTTTATTTTATATTGCTTGTGAAAAAATGTATCATCTTTGATTCTGAAAATTTATTCTAAGGAAGTAATTTAAAAAGAAAAAACAGGGGGCTGGGGATATAGCTCAGTTGGTAGAGTGCTTGCCTTGCATGCACAAGGCCCTGGGTTCAATTCCCAACACCATTTAAAAAAAAAAAGGAAAAATAGGGGTTGGGGCTATATCTCAGGGGTAGAGTACTTGCCTAGCACATCGGAGGCACTGGGTTTGATCCCCAGCACCACATAAAACTACATAACAAACAAAATAAAGGTATTATGTCCATCTACAACTAAAAATATATATATTTTTTTAAAAAAGGGAAAAATGCTAAATGCTGCATATTATAATAGATTTGAAAGTGACAATGAAGACTTCTGAAGAAAATGACGGAATAGTTTATTGTGAATTTTAAGCATAGAAGCACTGAAAATAAAGGATTATGATATAAACATGAAAAATACTTATGATAAAACAGAAAGTTAATAAAGAACACAGAATGGTATTTCCTGTTACAATTATTCCTAGAGGAAAATGTGTATCCAGAGTTAAGCACTAAAAAAGGCAAGCAGAAAGGTAAAAATTTGTGTAGATGAGGTATTGGGATTTGAATTGAATCATTTTGTTCTACCATCCAAGTTTCTCATTTGTAAAAAGGAGAGTGTTACTATAGGGCTATAAGACACATAAGAAGGGACTGCCTTGAGTTGTTTTTTTTTTCCCTTCTTTCAGTACTGGGGATTGAACTCAGGGCTTTGCACATGCTAGGCAAGCACTCTATCACAAAGCTACATCCCCAGCCCCTTTAAATTTTTTTTCTCCCTGAGACAGGGTAGTCTCATTAAGTTGCCCAGGCTATCCTCTAACTTTAGATCCTCCTGTCTCAGTCTTCAGAGTTGCTAGGATTAAGTATGCCACTGTGTCCCGTTTATTTTTTCAGTAACTTTATACCTCAAACCTAGATCACTGTTCATAAATCCTACATTTAGATCTGTAATCATGTGGTAAAAGCAGACACACAAGTCCTCTTACCCTTGTCACTCCTCTGTCTTTTTTCTCCTTGCTATCTTTTTTAGGCATTTCCTTTTTGCTATTTGACTTCCCTTGACTGGTGGGTTTCTTTTCCTTTATTTCTTCTTCCTCAGGTGACCCAGGGTCCTGGGGCACATAGACTTCTTGCTGTAAATATAGTGGGAAAGAGATAAATCTAAGGAATATTTTACTTTCCTTCAATTCCAGGTCTAAGGAGCATAGTTCCCCTCTATGAAAAAGAATTGCTCTTAGTCACAAGCCTAAGAGTCTATATATCAATCCATTCCAGAGGCCAGGGCACACGCACACCACCATTCATCCACTTTTTCCAAGAGCAGCACTGATCTTACCTGTAATGCCACAAGGCACTGATTTTTCCATATAGGTAAGAGTTCAGTTTCCATTGATTTAAACTTTTCCACTTTTCATGCAATGAGAATCCAGAAAATAAATTCCTCAAAATGACAAATTATGGGTGCTTCATTCAAAAGGATCATTGGAAGAATAAACAAAGCCCAAAACTCACCTGGGTGTTGGGGTCATAATAAGTTCCTGCCAAGGGATCATAATAGTAGCCAGTAGCAGAATCATATATGTAGCAGTCAGATGATGCTACAAGAAATAAAATCAGAGCCAAAGTTAGTCATTAGCCAATGAAACCCCTACTGAGCAATCCACCAAGAATAACCTAAAAATTAGGGTGGCCAACCCAAACAGGTACAGAATCTTTAGATGGTACTCTCTCTAGATGTGTTCCCCCAATCACTAGCCTTTCTTGCTAACTTTGTGATCATATAGATTTTAAGCAATGAGTAGCAAGTTGAGCAAAAAGAATTAAATAAGTAAAACAAAAACTACTTACACTGCTGTCCTTGTCGATTTGTATCTGAAGACCAGTCTGAATTTCTGCCACCTCCCCTCCTATCTCGGAAATATTTTTTACCCTATCACAAAAAGTGAAATTAAAATTATGGAACTATCTAAGAACCATACACCTTAATAGTAACCCACTGCATAAAATCATCCTTTCAATCATCTGAGTTTTGTTTTTTTTTTAAATGGCATTGAGGCTTGAACTCAGGGGTGCTCTAACACTGAGCTATAACTGCAGTTCTTTTTATTTTTTTATTTTGAGACAGGATCTTGCTAAGTCACCCAGGACTGGTGTCTCAGTTGAGATCCTCCTTTCTTAGGCTTCTGGGTGGGGGATCCTAGGTGTGCATCAATGTGCCTGGCTCATCACCTGAAGATTTTAACAGAGTACTCCCATATTAAAGCCTACCTGATAGTAATGCATGTGGTCAGAATGGTCCCCAGAGTCATTTCTGCAACAAATAACACAACATGTCAAAGGCTGCTATCAAAAGGCACCTGAGGAATGCCTAATACTGCAGATTCACTAAGAAACTCTCTTTTTCCCTTTTTTGAAGGGAAAGGAAACAACCCAGAGAGCTATCAGCTAAAGTAAAATAGTGACTGAGTAGAGGGTGACAGAGCAAGATTTGCCCCATCTCTGGTAAGTCTGTCTCTTGATATGGCCACTTCCCAGCTACCACTCCTATGTCAAAATGAGTGAAGGACTAAAGAGGAATTAGATTTCCCAGGTCTATGTGGATATATGATCAAGGTCAGAGGAGTGGGATATCAGGATAGCATTTACTTAGGATTCCAAATGACAAAGATATATGAATATTTTTTCCTGCACATCCAAGACTATACCATCATTTGGGACCCAAAGATACCATGTAGTCAAAAGCAAAAGGCCTCAAGTATCTAGTAATACTACTTAAGAATGAAAATGATTTTAAAGTCAGAAAAAAGGCAGGCTTCAGAAAAAGTAAATGTATAAGTACATATCTGAAGCAACCCACAGTGGGAAGGCACTACGCCTTCTCTCCAGCCAGGAAGAGGAGTTTCTTCCCAGAAACTGAAGAGGGTGGGAGTGGGGGCAGTATCTTTTTTTAACCTTATGTACATATATAACTGAATGACCGATGTGATTCTACAACGTGTACAATCAGAAAAATAAGAAATTATACCCCATTTATGCATTCTACTGTCATGTATAACTAATTAAAACAAAAAACCCTCATTGTCCTGACTGAACTGGAAGGAGGGGCAGCCCCCTCCCCACCAGGGCAATGAGGCCAGTGGCAGGCATAAACTGTCAGGAAGGGGCAGTATCTTAACCCCTCTGCCATACCTTCGTTTTCCAGTGGCCAAGTTTACAGCTACCATCTTCCCATCAATGCTAAACGGTGGATCAAGATTCTGTAAGATCTTCACTACACGAAGAGCTTCCTAGGGAAACAAAGACACATGTGAACCCAAAGAAAGGAAAGACTATGTCCCTGGAAAGAGACGTGAATATGGATTTTCCTTCTCTGAAGAGAAATTTACTAAACTTTTATATTCTAGTCATAATTTTAACATAAAGCACACTGACAAAACCAGGCAACTCTCAATGAAGAACTAGAACAGCAATCAGAGTAGATATCAGTTTCTGATTTAATAACAGATCCAGGTTACAAAGTCCCTTGTGATTTTTGAGCATTAAATCTGAGAAACAGCAAAGACTTTTATTACTATCTTCACACTATCTCCATAGGAAAAAAAAATTCGAGCCACGAGCTCTCTCTCTCTTTTTTTTTAAATAATTATTTTTTGGCATAGATGGACACAACACAATGCCTTTTTTTATGTGGTGCTGAGGATCGAACCCGGGTCCCGCTCTTGCTAGGTGGGCACTCCACCGCTGAGCCACAATCCCAGCCCATCTCTCTTTTTTTTTTGGTACTGGAGATTGAACTCAGGGGCACTTGACCATTGAACTGTATCCCCAGCCCCATTTTGTATTTTATTTAGAGACAGGGTTTCACTGAATTGCTTAGCACCTCAATTTTTCTGGGGCTGGTTTTGAACTTGCAGTTTTCCTGCCTCAGCCTCCCACCTCAACCTCTGAAGCCACTCAGATTATAGATGTGCGCCACTGTGCCCAGCAAACCACTAGATCTGATAAATACTTTGAGGAGAAAATGTCCTATTATCATTAAGTATAAAACTATTTGTAACTGGACAAAACAATTCTACAAAAAAAAAAAAATTTTTTTTTTTTAATCACTAAAATCTTAAAGGGTCCAGAAGAATCAAAATTCAAATTATTCACAAGTGAATAGGTTGGAAACTATAAACATGCCACAAGGAAGAAACTGACTAAGAAAACCACAGAGTTCTAACTTTTGAGGTCAGTCACCTCACTTCAATGAACACTAAACTTAAAGGAGAAAATTCTTAAGACAGGTTATGATAAGAAAATTAAAATGATATAGAAGTCCCTTCTTTAGGGTTTTTTTTAGCCATCCATCTCTAGACCATTTCAAGGTAAGGGAAACTCACCGCGTGGGAGTCGAGGTCTATAAAGCCATAGGTGTGGCCCATGGGGCCAGTTCTGTTCTTGATGATACGGACATTGGCAGTAGTGAGGTGGACATAGGGCTCCAGCACTTCCACTATCACCTCAGGTGGAGTGGAACGATAGATGCGTTTTAGCATTATTGCTGAATAAATAAATCACACACAAATGGGAGGGAAGCAAACAAAGAGAATAATGAAAATCTTAAGTCCCAAGTCCCAAGAGCATGACGGTCATTTTTTATTGCATATGTTACCTTATTTTAGCAAGGATGGTTCTATAAAGAAATGATAAACAAATACTTACTACATTTCTTCATCAATACTTGGAAATCTAAAATCATGCTTTATTGCATTTGTACAGCAATTTGCTAATTTGGAGGATGTAGATTTCTTCACCTAGTATAGTAAGGCTAACAGAAAACAATGCCTCTGTAATCAGGTTGTACACAGTTCTACTAGGGTATGAGGAAGCAGCTGGCTTCTATCTACAATTATGGGCCGCCTATATGCAGCTGTGATTGTCACCATCTGGTACACTCTCTGACAAGGTACTTACTTTTGCTTTCTCCATCTTGTCGAGTCTCTCCACACCATGGCTCCTTCTCTCGGTCTCTTCGGAAAGTGAATCCTTCCCTTCGAGAATGTGGCAGATATCTTTCTGTTTCTCTCTTTTGATGTCCCATACGTGATTCTTGTCCTTCTTCTTGCTTCCTAGATTCAGGTTCCTTATCAGCTGGCCTTGGGGACTGGTTGGGTTGTTTTTCTAATGATGCTGGTATGGATGTTTTCTGAGGCTGAGGGTAGGATATTAATTCTTGCTTGGTCTCTGTCAGAAGAACAAGATCACAAGTTTGAGCCAAGCTTGGGCAACGTATTAGCAAGATCCTGTCTCAAATAGAATTTCTTTTTTTTTTTCTTTTTTCTTTTTGGTACTGGGGATTGAACTCAGGGGCATTCAACCACTGAGCCATATTCCCAGCCCTATTATAGGGTCTCACTGAGTTGTTTATCTGAACTCAGGATCTGAACTCACAATCCTCCTGCCTTAGTCTCCTGAGCCATTGGCTTGCAAAATAGAATTTTTAAAAAGGCTGGGATGTAGCTCAGTGATAAAGGACTTGTCCTGCATAGTGAGGTCTTGGGTTCAATCCCTATACCATAAACAAACAAATAAAAACCACTTAGGAAGTACCTCTTAAGGAAAAACCACAACTCTGCCCAATCTGAAGTGACCTAACAAGCTAAAAATCTCAGTTGTTTATTTCATTTTCCACATGTTGATTTGGTCTCTAAAGGATGCAGAGCTATTCCCCACAAACTCCTTGGAGATACAGTAAACTATAACCTCAGAACAGGTCCTTCAAAAGGCTACTGGATCCCATCACTGAACTGGATTTTCTGGGGTCTACCTTAGGGATAATATCAGAAACAGGCATATGATAGTCATGAATATAGAAAATCTTTGACAATTTTCTTGAAAGGTGTCTACCTAAAGGTTCTCTGAAAAAAGTTTTAAGTGCTCATATACTATATATATGTATAGAATTATCATACTTTATCTCATACATATGTATAATTACTATATGGCAATAAAAATTAATTTTAAAAAAGGGTAATTGAGGGGCTGGGGTTGTGGCTCAGCAGTAGAGCACTTGCCTAGCATGTGCAAGGCCTTGGGTTTGATCCTCAGCACCAAATAAAAATAAATAAATAAAATAAAGGTGTTGTGTCCAATTACAATTTTAAAAAAATTATAATATATATATATATAAAATATATATATTATAATTTTTTTAAGGTAATTGCTTGAGAAACTAGTAGATTTGATTTTTTTTTTTTGCAGTCCTGGAGATTGAAGCCCTTTTTAATCAATCAGTCTATCTATCTATCTAACTCACAGTACCAAGGGCACTCTATCCCTCTGCCTCTGAGCTATATCCCCAGCCATTTTCATCTTTTATTTGTAAGACAAGGTCTTGCTAAATTGCTTAGGCAGATTGAACTTTTGATCTACATGCCTCAGTCTCCCAAGCTGCTGGGATTACAGGTGTACATCACCTCGCCCAGTAAAGCTGGTAGGTTTATTCCTCTGTGATAATAACATATTCCCCCAGTCCCAAGTATTTTCTCATGTTTATATTGATTGTCGTTTACTGTTTTTCTATTGATAATCCTGAAATGCTTACAAATAATGTGAATTAGAAAATAATATAGCAATTCATTCTTTTTTTTTTTTTTTGGAGAGAGAGAGAGAATGAATTTTAATATTTATTTTTAGTTTTCGGCAGACACAACATCTTTGTTTGTATGTGGTGCTGAGGATTGAACCCGGGCCGCACGCATGCCAGGCGAGCACGCTACCGCTTGAGCCACATCCCCAGCCCGCAATTCATTCTTAATAACTTCAAAGAAGTGTTTATGTGCACATGTATGTGTGTGTGTGTGTTGTCAAACAGCCACGTAGTTTTTGTTGTTGTTGCTGCTGCTGTTGTTGTTTTGCAGTGCTGGGGACTGAATCCAGGACCTTGCACATGCTACGCTATATACCCAACAGGGTCTCACTAAGTGGCCCACAGTAACCTCAAACTTGCCTCAGCTTCCCAAGTAGTAGGATTACAAACATGTGCCACTGTATTCAACTCCGTATACACTTTTTTTTCAAAACTAATATCCTTAACTGTATTTTAAATTACAATACTACTGACTTTAGTCAACTGCACACTTAGCCACTGTAGACCAAGAAGCCTACCAGCCCATCTGCTTCCTCTGGCAAAACTCTGAAATTCAAGGTCATTTACCACAGGTCACATGAAGTTGGATATTGAATTCCACTTTATAATTGGATATGGAGGTTCATGCCTGTAATCTCAGCTACTGAGAAAGTTGAGGCAAGAGGATCACAAGTTTAACCTGGGCAACTTAGCAAGACCCTGTCTTGAAAGAAAGCAAAAAGGGCTAGAGGGATCTAGCTCAGTGGTGAGTACTTAGCTAGCATACTTGAGGTCCTGGGCTCATCCTCAGTAACAAAACACACACACACACACACACACACACCCCACTTTACAGATCAACTTGTATTTGGAGATGCCAATTCTTTAAAGCCAAGAAAATATGAAATTTGCTTTCTTCAGTGCATAAGACAAAAACTACCATGTCTACTGCTCACCTTCCCTTGGGCACTTGCAGAATGTACATGAAAATCGATGCCCACCAGTGCTAGCTTTACACTGTAAGAAAAAAGAAAAGAATTCAACTGACCAAAAACATTTTTTAAAACTTTATAAATATCCAACACAGTAACACCTGCTGAAAATGAAAGAAATAAAGCATACCACTGAAGTCTAAAGAATCTGATATTGCCCCACTTATCAAAGTTGCTAGACAACATTTGAGGAGCTACTGTTTGAAAGCTGCTTTCTAATAGAGCATCTAAACTTTGAAGCAGCCCATGATGTTTGCCCTGGACAGAGATTTTTATAGGAAATAAACTAAGGAAACAGGAATATTATATTGCTTAAAGGATACTACTATCCCAAAACCATGTAAATTTACCCTTGCACCCAAAACTTGGTTCTGGGCTGGTAATGAGTACCCTAATTCATATGTGGCAGGAATTGCAAAGGACACTGGTAATGAGGAGCAAGAAAGGAAAAAGAAAGATATACAGGTAGTGCCTCTAGTAGTTATATAAAAGACATTAATGGAAGGGGTACATTTAGTAGCCCAGAACAAGGACAGACATTTGCACTGTGAACATAACTATTCTTGTCTGAGCCTATGAACAAAAAGTCAAGCACAATGCCCAACCTCCAAACCCCTGATCTTTCACTATTGATCTTTAAGTGCTATGAGGGACAGAGCATTGGCTGGCAGGAACACTCTTGTGGTACATGCCTATTATTCCAGCTACTCAGGAAGCTATAAGAGATGGATTGCAAGTTTGAGGTTAGCCTCAACAACTTAGCAAGACTCTCCTTCAGAAACTTAGGGAGAACTTGTCTCAAAAAATAAAAAGGGCTGGGGGTGTAGCTCAGTGGTAAAGTGCCCTATGGTTCAATACCTAGTACTATAATAAATAGATAAGCAAGTGAGCAAGTAAGCAAGAAGGAAACATGAAGAGGACACAATTCAAATAAGACCCTGTAGCACAGGAGTTTGCAAGATGAAAGACAGGTGAGAACAATAACAGCAGCAGCAGTGGATAATGTATACATGCTATGCACACATACTATGTACTAATTAGTGCTTAAATAGCTCATACCTACTTTACATTATCACTTATTGATTTCAACAACCTCATAAACCCCACAAAACAGGTACTATTCTCTCTCCATTTTATAGATGAGGTAACAGGCCTAGAAAGGTTAAATAACTTCAGTAAGGTCATTACAGCTGATTACTTCATTGCTCCCTTCCCATAAATGAATCATAAACACACTCTGATCCATTGTCAAGAAGACTGTGGTGTCTCCCTATAGGGTAAGTGTACTTCCTTCTCCACTGTGTCTTGCTTTGGCCATTAGAGTGTGAGTGAACATGACCTACACCAGATCTGGCAGAAACTTTGGGACTCACTGCTTGTGTGAATAAACCTCTTAGTCTTTCCCTCTGTCAGGAGAACACAGTCTTACATTGGGAATATTCCTATGGCCTGGGTCCTAAGTTGAGAAGTTATGTAGCACAGAAGTGAAGTGAATGAACCAATATGTAACATGGAAAAGAATGTTTGTTGTTTTTATTGTTTTAAATATATTTTAGTTGTAGATGGACCCAATACCTTTATCTTATTTGTTTATTTTCATGCGGTGGTGGGGATCGAACCCAGTGCTTCATGCATGCTAGGCAAGCACTCAACCACTGAGACATAACCCCAGCCCCCTGTTTGTTGTTTTTAACCAATGGAATTTGTGGGATGTTTGTTATAAAATGAAAATAGCTGCAGCCTGTAACACTTCAGCTGGTACATGGCACAGTCAGGATCCTAACTTTAGTAGATATAATTTAAATACTATAAAACCCATCTATTTAAATGTAAAATTCAATGATTCTTGGTAAATGCATAATACAATCATCATAATAAAATTTTAGAACATTTTCATCATCCCCAAAAGAAATCTAGGCATCATTTCCCTTTCTTACCACTAGGCCTTATGAAACTATGCAATATCTGGTCATTTTTCTGGTACAGTGTTTTTTGTTTTGTTTTTAGTACCAGGGATTGAGCTCAGGGTCACTTAACCACTGAGCCACATCCCCAGCCCTTTTTTGTTTTATTCTTATTTTTGGTACTAGGGATTGAACCCAGGGACACTTAACCACTGGGTCACACCCCTAACCCTATTTTGTATTTTATTTACAAGCAGGGTCTCGCGTGAGTTATTAAGTGCCTTGCTAAATTGAGAGGGCTGGCTTTGAACTTGCAATCCTCCTGCCTCGGCCTCCAGAGTTGCTTGGATTACAGGCTTGTGCTACTGCACTCAGGTTTTTTGTTTTGAGACAGACTCGCTACATCCTAAGGTTGGTGAGGTTGGTCTCAAACTTGCAATTCTCCTGTCTCAGGCTCCCAAGCTGCTGGGATTACAAGCATGAGCCACTATACCTGGATGGCATAGTGTTTTTAAGGTTCATTTAGGTTGTAACATGTATTAATACTTCATTCCCTTTTACTGCCAAATAACATTCTGTTTTGTGGATATCCAAGTTTATTTGTCCATTCATCAGCTGATGGGCATTTGAGCTGTTTCTACTTTTTGGCTATTATAAATAATACTATTAATGAACATTAAAAACAAAACAAAACACCAGGGGGTGAGGGTGTGGATCAGTGGTATAGTGTTCATCTAGTATGTATGAGGCCCTGGGTTTGATCCTTAGCACCACTGCCCCTCCCATCCCTGCAGGAGGGGGAAAAAAAGAATAAACAACTTGGAGACTTAGATATATATATTGATAGTTGCACAACACTGTGAAGGTGCTCAAAGGCATTGATTTTTCTTTTTTCTTAAAAGTGGGGTCTTGCTATGTTATCCAGGCTGACCTTAAACTCCTGGGCTCAAGCGATCCTCCAACCTTAACTCCCAACCTAAGTATATATTTATTTACATTTACGTGGTTAAAATGGTAAATTTTATGTTCTGTGGATTTACAATAAAAAAGTTGAATTTTTAAAAAAAGATACCTTAATGCAGTATGTTTACAAAATTCAGTGCTTCAGCTAATGACAATCATAGCTATCCAAGTTGTATTTGGGTCAGACTATTGAAAAATGTCAAGTTTTTACTGAATTTTGTCAAGTTCTATACACTTTTAATGAATCATGGTTCAGAAACTTTTTAAACTTTTTACAATCATTTAATTTTTAAGCTAATCTGTAACAATGAAGTTAAAATTATATTTTAATGCTCACTGCAATCAAACTGAACCTCTAATAAGAGAATAACCCTAAAAATTTTAATATGCCATTCTGAAGAAATATGAAGCTTAATAGAGAAAAAAATGCCATGGTTAAGTTCTATATATCTGGAAACGTCAGAACACCTCAAAAAAGTAGAGGTACCACAGAACCATCCCTCTTCAAAACTACTTTTCCAAACACCACTTCCCTATGTCCACCCTCAGGAAGAGTAAATGAGACGGGCTATAAGGGTACTGTTACTGCTTTCATAAATATCAGATATGCCCTTGGGAAAGTGTCTACAGGGCAGTCCAGCCACATTTAGCACCTGAAAAACAAGAATTATGGATGATCTTCCCCCTGAACTCCATTCAGTTCAACTGAAGTGAAATGAGGGAGCAGAGTTTTCTCCTTGGCAATATATGCTAATAGGCGGCATTCCTGGATATATGGAAGAGCTGCTATATGGGCTGCTTCTTTCTAAAGAAAGTAATTCTTGGTACTTACTCGTTTGCAGTACCAAAATTCCGGGTTTGGTAAATACTCAAGGGTGACCTCTTTATCATGGATCATTAGAGTTCCCTGTAAAGAAAAAGACAGAAGCTATTAACATCAATCCTCAGAGAAAAAGATAGAGACAGGAAGGCACAGAGAGACTTTCCAGTCCCCAAGATGAAACATTTTATAAAGAGTGTGTTTATTCATCAGCAAAAGGAGATAGCTGTTTTAAGCCACAGACTTGGGGCAGTGTGGCAGAAGAAGTTAAGCTTAGGGAAGGGGAGTGGGAGAAGGTGAAATTGGTCTTCAGACTTGGTCCAGTGGGCTGAGGTACTGTCCTTGGGCAGGCTAGGTCCAGTCTACTTATCCAGAGGTCATACAGCGCACATTCACAAGTCCCAGCAAATCCCCTACCTGGCTCAAGAGCTAGCACAATATCAAGAAGCAAACTCTTCCTTCTGTAGCACAGAGGTGTAGGAGCCATCTTCTGTCAATTGTCTTCTTTTCTACCACTAACTTGCATCTCCTCAGAGAGGCAGTAAGGTCTATAACTTTGGAGCCTAAAAATTATCTTTGGAACACTGGCTGCATGGCAACCGCACCAGGAGAAAGAGGTACAACACTGAAGATAGGCAGAAAGGAGGAAGGTGAAAGCTTCACAGTAGATTATTTCCTTATAGCAGGAATCTGTGAATGGTTGGTGGCAGCAGTAATGGTGGTGGTGATGGTGGTGGCAGCATCACTCTGGCTTGGCAACCCTGACATCTGAGGAGTAACCATTGGCACATAAGCCTTTGGGAAAGTGTAGCAAAGGAATAGGTGGGAAAGGGCTCAACAAGCCTGTAGTTACAGAGCTCCCCTGCCTCTCCATTTTGGATGTACAAATTCTATTTGACATTAGGAGAAAATGTGATTTAATAAACATGAGCCAGCATACATGTATTGGAGCAAAAGGAAAAATATCTCTGCCTACTAACAAGGAACCCTCACCCACACTTGTAAGCGAACTAACCGAGGATGCGACTCTGGAACTAGCCCCTGCGCTGTGTTCATTCTCCGCCCTCTAGGGTCCTCTGTGTCTCCTCAGACAGGGCTCTGAGTTATACAAGTCATTTCTCTGCAATTGGACCTCAGTTTCTTGCTTGAATCCATACATCTGTCAAATAATGCTTTACCTCTCTGCTTTTCACACCAAAAGAGTCAAGAGAAATACACAGAATAAGATTATTGTCTTGTCAAACCAAAGGAAATCTGGGTAGATTTTCCTACCTACATAGGTCTTAGAAACTGATCTCTGAGAAACTATTTGCTGGATTGCTCTCAAGGCTAAAGGACAATAATAATAATAAAAATTGCTAATATTTATTAAGCGCTTACTCAGAGGCCAGAAACCACTAAGTACATTGTCTTATTTAATCCCCTAAATGATCCCATGAAGTAACATTTCCACTTTACAGATAAGGAAACATGTTCAGAGAGGCCAGATCATCCAGCTGGCAAAGGTCAGAGTTGGACTGATCTGGGACTATAGTGAATAGAGCTTCTGTCTTATTCACCAATTTGTGCTAAGTATTAAAAAAGGTAATGTAGTCTCAGGAGATAAGCAGGAAAGATAAGCTCTGCAAGCAGGAAGGATCAATGGAGCACCATTTTCCCAAGCTTTACCTATGCAAAAGATTGGTCAAGATGGTCCCCTTCCAAACCCATTTAATCATTTAAGAGCATGGACTCTGGTCCAGATTCTCTAAATTTGAATCCTGCTTCCACTCTATGACCTTTAGCGATATCATGAACTTCTTTGTGCTTTAGTGTCTTCATTTGTCAAGTGGAGATTACAGTATCTACTTCATAGGGTAGTAGTAAAGATTATGTAAAATATTACACATACAAAGCTTAGCATGGAATATATAGTGAAGGCTCTATTAGTGATGTTATTGTTGTTGTTGTTATTATTATTTTGTTTTGAGTCAGAACCTTGCTAAATTGCCAAGGCCCTGTGCCTCCTGAGTCCTTAGAATTGTAGGCATGAGCCACCACACCTAGCAATGTTGATTATTCAAGCCCTAAGGACTCAAAAGGACTATCATCAGCAGTAGGTGAGACTACACAGGATTCAAATAGCCACTCATTTCACCTTACTTGCTTGGCAGATGGGAACATTTCATATTACATTTCAAACTCCTTAATGACTAATAGTCACTATGCACAGCAGAACTTGCATCTCTGTGTTAGTTTTCAAATTGCTGGTCCAAGTATTAAGAGTACAGGCTAAATCTTGTTGGCTTTTTATTATCAGCACCAAACACAATATCTGGTATATAAAAGGAGATTAATAAGTTTTTATTGAATGACTGGAAGAATGAATAGAAACAATTACATCTGTAGGACCAGAGTACTGGTCCTACAGTGGCTATGGATTTAAGTGTTGCTGTCATAGCATACATCTACACACCCAATCCATAAAACATATAGGGGCCATTTGAACAGTGAACAGTAGTAGATATCAAAATAACGCCACACTGAATTTGAGTACTGCAAATTCTGATTTCACCACTTGGAGGCATCAGTTGATTTAGGAATTTCTAAGGCAAGGAGTAATTTGTACTTCTCAGACAACATATATGCTATTTCAGTAGCTGTGGACGGATCACCTTTTGTAGAGGGTAGGGAACTTTCCTGGCATCAGAATCTCCAGACATGTCAACTTTGAGATTCCTTTTACCTCATATAGTACCAACACAATTATTTCTTATTCTTACAGAATCTCCTTTAACTCAATTAGCCTTTCTTTTTAACTGTCATGTAGAGAGACATCAGGCTGCCAGTGACTGCTATAGAATATGAAATCTAATGAAGAACAGCCAATTGTCCAATAAGAATGAACAAAGGAAAAATCTGAATAAAAACAATCAGGTTTATCTATGATTTGATTCCCCAGCTGTTATCAAACACAGGTAGCACACATGTTCTAAGCACAGATATATGACATATATATATATATATATATATATATATATACACACACACACACACACACACACACACACACACACACACAATGTACCCCTCCCAATCCCTATCACATTCTTTCTCCAGATTTCACAGAGCAGAGATCTGCCAGTGTCTCCTATGAAAGTAACCTGTGGGGAATTGAACTAATAAATGGGTAGAAAGATGTGATCATAGTTAGTGGCTATACATTCTTTTTTATTATTACTTTTTTTGGTAGTACTGGAGGTTGAATGGAGGGTCTCACACATGCTAGGCAAGCACTCTACATTCCCAATCCTTTTTTTTTTTTTTAAACACAGACTGGAATGGAATTTGTGAGCTTCCTCCCCCTCAGCCTCCCTAGTAGCTGGGATTATAGGTGTATGCCATTGTGCCTGGTGGCTGTTCATTTTTTTTTCTTTTATATTTATTTTTTAGTTTTAGGTGGACACTATCCTTATTTTATTTCTATGTGGTGCTGAGGATTGAACCCAGTGCCTCATGCATGCTAGATGAGCACTCTATCACTGAGTCACAACCCCGGCCCTGGCTGTTCACTCTTAATGGTCTTCACACATCAGAATTTCGCCCCCATCATTTGAAATATTGGATTGTCTTTTGTTGTTATTTATTATTGTTTTAGTCCAGGGGATTTAACCCAGGGGTGCTTTATTACTGAGTCATATCTTCTACCTTTTTTATTTTGAGACAAGAACTTCTTACGTTGCTTAGGGCTTCACTAAATTGCTGGGGCTGGCTTTGAACTTATGATCTTCCTGCCTCAGCCTCCCAATTCCCTGGAATTATAAGCATGCACCATAACTAGCACCAGCAGTTTTAATCTTAATTTAGACTAAAACCTGCTAAAATCCTCTCAAGCCCAAGTCCCTCACTTATCAAAATAGCAAATAGGAGTTTCTAAATACCTTTTTTTTTTTTTGGTATTAAGAATTGAACTACATTCCATAGACATCAGGCTGCCAGTGACTGCTATAGAGTCTACTTTCCCAGCTCATTTCATAATTTATTTTTAAATTTTTGGGGGTACTGGGGATTGAACTCAGGGGCACTTGACCACTGAGTCACATCCCCAGCCCTATTTCTGTAGTTTATTTAGAGACAAGGTTCACTGTATTGCTTAGTACTTCGCTGTTGCTAAGATTGGCTTTGAACTCTGATCCTCCTACCTCAGCCTCTGGAGCCATGGGATTACAGGATTGTACCTCCATGCCCAGTTGATTATTTATTTTGAGATAGGGTCTCACTAAGTTGCCGAGGATCTTGTTAAATTGCAAAGGCTAGCCTCGAATTGGCAATCCTCCTGCCTCAGCCTCCTGAGTTGCTGGGATTACAAGCATGTGCCACCACAGTGAGCTCCCATTCCCTTTTTCACCAGTGGTTCTTAGACACTTCACAATTCCTTTTTACAATTGTCAGTCAGTAAGGTATCAGAGCTAAGACTCTATCATATGCTTTTCTTTGCTCACAACTAACCCTCCAAGATTCTAAGGTACTAAGAGGTATAAGAGAAAATGGAAAGGAAAAAATTGTTCCAGTCAGTAGCTTTGAATCTTTGTTGAAGTTTGCCAACATAAGCTGAGTCCCAGTTATACTTTATAATGAGAATATGATTATTCTGTGACATTACAGATTTTCCATTAAAGCACAGAGGCAGCAGGATCAAACGCAGAAAAAAAAAAAGTACGTGAGGTAAATACAACTCATACTGAAAAATCAGCAATCCCTTTTTTGTTGATTTGTTCAACTGATGGGAAAATGAGGCTACTGGTGGCTCAGGGCTAGTACTGTTTATCAGAGATAGTAATCTTTATTCAAAAGGCAACACAGAGGGGCTGGGGTTGTGGCTCGATGGTAGAGCATTTGCTTAGCATGCATGAGGCACTGGGTTCAATCCTCAACACCACATAAAAATAATAAATATATTGTGTCCATCTACAACTAAAAATTTAAATTAAATTTTAAAAAAAAGCAAACAGAATTTACAAAGGCATTCTTCACAAATGTCTATTTCTGTGGTTAACCAATATTTGACTTCTAAAGATATGATCTTAGTGGAAATTAAAAATTACATTTGAGGGCTGGGGATGTGGCTCAAGTGGTAGTGCACTAGCTTAGCATGCGTGAGGCATTGGGTTCGATTCTCAGCACCACATTAAAAATAAAATAAAGATATTGTGTCCACCTAAAACTAAAAAATAAATATTAAAAAAAAATACATTTGAACATATTTTATTGATAGTTTTCAGAATGTCTCTGCATCTCCAGATTTAGGTTTTTATCTTCATCTTAGTTTTTACCCTCTTTTCTCAGTTGGTTCCAGTCACACAGGAATGAATTCACAGTACTCATAGAATACACATAGAAACAAGATACAGATCGTTCTTCCTTAACAATTTTCTCTGTTAACCCTAAAAAATTATGAGTATGCAAGGCAAAGGTTTTCAGTCCCAAAATAGAGCCTGTATTTGTAGTTAGGGCTACTCCTGACAACACACACACACACACACACACACACACACAGTGAAGGGCAGCTGATATGCATCATCTCTATGACATCCTTTTATATTCTGAACTGACTATTGTTTAGCTCTCTAGCTCTTTTCTTCTAGTGCCCTGCTGACTTCTTTTCTACAGAAACAGTATCCTGAAAAGATGAATATAATGCATGCCCACTGGACATCTGAACACACATTGTTCAACTGTTCAACCAACATTTTAGCAAGGTCACCAACCATCATTCTTTTTTTCTTAGGGATAAATCTGCAGGCCTAATGCCCCTTACAAGATACAACACTAAGAATAAAAGCATCGGGCTGGGGCTGTGACTCAGTGGTAGAGCACTTGCGATCCCCAGCACCACAAAAACAAATTAAATAAAATAAAGCTATTGTGTTCATCTACAACTTAAAAAAAATTTTAAAAAAAGAATAAAAGCTTCAAATCAAAAATAGTGAATTGGAACAGGAGGCTAGGTCTCTAATCTTAATCTGTCTTCATCAACTCATTCTCAAAAGCAAATAGCACAGAATTATCAAATTCCACTACTGATGAACAAGGAGTAACCTCACATTGAAGATATGCTAAAGTTAAATTAAAGTTAATTTAACATTTGCTGAACTATAATAATGCCAGGTCTGTTTCTAATACATTGTAAAATGGAGAGTTTTAAGCTGTATTAGGAAGCATCTTGAGGTTTTTATTATACAAAGAACTGTATGCCTGGATTTTCCAAGGCAGTTCCAACTTTATGTTTGGTCCTATTGAAAGATCATGTGTTAGGCAGTGTAAACCAATTTCAGGTTCAAGAGGATGGTCAAAATATTTTTACATTATACTCCACAGTTGGGTCCACTCCAAAGGAGTTTGATTCAGTATTCTAAGATTATTTCTTCCTGTGGGAGGACTATTATAGTTTTATAAAATATCATTGCTCAGCTAGGCACAGTGTTACACACCTGTAATCCCAGCAACTCAGGAGGCTAAGGCAGGAGGACCGAGAGCTCAAACCCAGCCTCAGCAACTTAGCAAGGCCCTATGCAACTCAGCAAGATCCTGTCTCTAACAAAATATAAAAAAGGGTTGGGGAGGTGGCTCAGTTGTTAGGCACTCCTGGGTTCAATCCCTGATACAAACAAAACAAAATAACTCGACTTTGAGGAACTCCCACCTTCTCTTCCTGAACTATATGGGTTGCTCCCTCAATTGGGCTACTTTGAGAAAAAGAAAACTGAATGGCCATCTGACAGGCTCTCACTATGTTGCCGAGGCTGGTTTTGAACTCCTATTTCAAGCAATCCTCCTGCCTCAGCCTCCTGAGTAATTGAGACTACAGGCATACAGCAGCATACCCAGCAACCTACTTTTATTTTTATTGAGCACCATCTATATGCCATAATGAAAAGGACATGTCTTTCTCTGCAGGAATTTACAGCTTCAGAACAGCCACCAACCCAAAGCTAGTAATGTAAAGCATTAGTAGGAAGGAAGTTCAGGAGCCTGATACCTAACAGCACAAACCTGGAAGTCTCCTTAATCTCATTATTCTTTGCTTTCCATTAGATCCTATCACCTCCTTTCAGGTTTCAAAGGATTTAAAGGAACAATCTAACCTATAACCAGTTTCCTCTGGCCAGAATGATGAATGGCATCTTAGTTTTTGCACTTGGCACAGAAATACAAAATGAAAAACTCCAGTTCCTGTTCTTGGGAACTTGCACTTTTTTTTTTTCCCCCCGGGGGGCGGGGCTTTACTGGGGATTGAACTCAGGGCCACTCAATTACTGAGCCTCTTCTCCAGCCCTATTTTGTATTTATTTAGAGACAGGGTCTGAGTTGCTTAGCGCCTTGCTTTTTGCTGAGGCTGGCTCTGAACTCACAATTCTCCTGCCTCAGCCTCCAGAGCCGCTGGGATTACAGTATGTATCACCACACCCAGATGGTAACTTGTAGTCCTGATGAGAAAATTACAATTAACTATGGTCAGTGCAACGACAAAGTAAAATTCCAGCCCAGAGCATCGCAAAATGGGATATAGATACTAGGAAGGAATAAGACACAAATTTTGGCAGTACTGAGGATCAAACTCAGGACTTTGCACATGCCAGGCAAGCATTCTATCACTGATCTACATCCACAGTCTTTTTTATTTTCAGACACGATCTCACTAAGTTGCTTAGAATCTAAGTTGCTGAGGCCTGCCTTTGGCTCCTGAGTCACTAGGATTACCACTGTGCCTGGCTTGTCTGTTTATTTTCAGTGTTGATGGGGAAAAATATAACCAATACTTCAACTGCAAAAACAAAACCACATTCCTCTTTCTGTAACTCCTTCTCATCCCTCAAAGTCTTAGTAGCCAGAAGATTTGTATTTTTTATTAAACAAATATCTTTTGAGCAACTGATAGGCATAGGATTTTTAACAATGTAAAAAACCTTAAAGATTAAGTTTTAAAGTGGAAGGATAAACTGGGTACAGTGGTATACTCTTGTAATCCCAGCTACTTGGGAGGCTGAGACAGGAGGATCACATGCTCAAGGCCAGTCTGGGCCCTACTGGTACAGTGCCCCTGGGTTCAATCCCCAGCACCACAAAAATTATAAAGTGGAAGAATAATAAAATAAAAATACTTGAAGACAAATAAACAAAACCACTATCTGAAATAATCATTAATTTTTTTCCTCTTCTTTTATGTGTGTGTATATACTAGGCATGTGCTTTACACTGAGCTATACACCCAGACCTACTATCTGAAATTTTTACTAGAAATAAAAAAATTAAAAGTTATGTAATTCTACTAGAAGTGAAAAGTGACCAAAGAGAGGGTAAGAAGTAAGAAACTTTATATTGAGAGATCAACTATGTCAACATTTTCCCAGATACAAAGTGTATTACAAACTACACATACAATGGACAAAGTTCGAGGTGACTTGGAGAAAACTATAAACTACACAAGTCCAGAAGTAAATAAAAACCAAGACATAGTTTTATTCTTGCTAAGATAGGCCTATCAAGAATCTAGTTCTGGGGCTGGGGTGGTAGCTCAGTGGTAGAACACTTGCCTAGCATGTGTGAGGCACTGGTTTCAATCATTAGCACCACATAAAAAAACTTGAATAAAATAAAGGTATTGTGTCCATCTACAACTAAAATATATAAGAATCCAGTTCTGTAGCTCTACTGGTTACCTAAAGGTTCTGCTGTCACCTCAAAGTCAACATATCTAAAACAACAATCACTTTCCCTTCCAAATGCCTTTTCTTTCCACGTTCTTTTTTTCCTTTTCAATGTTCTTTATTTCTGTTCAAGGTATTAATTTTCATCTAACTTTTGAGTGGCCTTTAAATCTGCCCTCTCCCTTACACCTCCCTCCAATATCCAGTTTTAACAAATGCTAGAGACTCTTTGTTCAATCTCTTTCAAATCTGACCCTTTCCTTCCCCATTTATCCCTAGTCCCCAGTGCATATCATCAACTTCTCACATCTAAACTGCTGCTCTTCATTCTGAAGGGCCTTTTCCTCTGAAGTTTCTCCTCTTAAGTCTATATACTATCACAAGAAGACTCTAAAAAAGTGTCATTTCATTTTGTTACATTCATGTGATTTCCTCCAGGGCTTCAAATGAAAGATTAAAATGTAAGGCCCTTGACAACCTACCTGACCTACCTTGTACCGTCCAAGTCATTCCAGTCATGACAAACCAGGAAATGACAACAAAATCAGACAAGAATTTGGAAGCTAAAACAAACAAGATGTGCTAGCTCTATCTGAGCAGAAACAGTATTTACTAAAGATAATAGGGCATAAACCTTATTTCTAAGGTTTCTAGTAAATTGGAAGGTGGCTCATATTATGAGCACGAGAGCCTCTCACATAGAAATTAGAAAGATCACTAAGGCCTTATGCAGATGGAGTTTAGAATCAGAAAACATCTTACCCAGAATATATTAATCTAATATTAATATATTTTATGGGGCTAGGGATGTGGCTCAAGCGGTACCACGCTCGCTTGGCATGCGCAGGGCACTGGGTTCAATCCTCAGCACCATATAAAAAAGTAAAATAAAGATGTTGTGTCCACCGAAAACTAAAAAATAAATATTAAAAAATTCTCTCTCTCTTTAAAATATATATATATATATATATATATATTATATTAAAATGATACTTTAAAGAGACTCTTCTTGTGATAGTATTTATTTATCTTAAATAAATAACAAATATTTATTTAGGATGTCATATGTTGCCAAGTCCAGTCCTATGCCTTTTAAGAAGTTAAGAAAAAAAAAATAGTCTCTGCCCTCATGGACTTTTTAATCTTGTGTCATCTGATAACAGTATATTTGCTAGACATTGCTCATGCATACTGTCTGGTTTAACTATTTAATACTTTATTCAATATTTCTCAGGACTCCAATACTACCTTGAAACTACATACAAAAATGCCTAACAATGAAATGCCTCCTTAATTTCTAAGTATTCAGAAGAGCCACCAGAAACATTTTCCTTAACAAAGTGCCCAAACTAATGTTCTCTAGTCTTAAGGAACACATTTCCTAATCCTGAAAATGTGACAGAAACAAATGCAAATATGGCTCTGGGCTGATCCCCACCTTCCCCCCATTTATAGAGAATCAAGCATGTGCATTGCTCTGTATTCACAGAACACAGAAATAAGGGCAAAGAAAAAAAAACAACAATCCGTATACCTTTTAACTATAATACCTCAGACAATAGGCCATGTGAATATTATGTGGGATGTTTATTACCATTTATGTGGCAATTATAAACCTAGTCCTTGTTTATAAACCTAGTCCTTTGTTTTTATGCTCAAAAAACAAATAACAAAGACTGACCCAGGCAATAGTAGCAAGCGCCTAAGACATCTGGTTAAACAAAGAAACAAAACAAAATAAAAACATAACCCCGGGCTGGGGATGTGGCTCAAGCGGTAGCACAAGCTCGCCTGGCCTGTGTGCGGTCCAGGTTCGATCCTCAGCACCACATACAAACAAAGATGTTGTGTCCGCCAAAAACTAAAAAATAAATATTAAAAAATTCTCTCTCTGTCTCTTTAAACAAACAAAACAAAACAAAACAAAAAAAAAAAAAACACATAACCCCAAGGAGAGATGGCTATGTGAATTGTCAAAATGGTATTATGAACAAATGAAGACTTCCAAGCCAGAAATGAAATGTTACCATGCAATCTATAAGTATTATCTGTTTCCAAAATCACATCACTCTAAGACAGAGACTAATAGGTACTCATATGTTGAGAGTTCCTGGTCAAAAACTGAAAATCCTTAGCATTTTTAATCCTGGGTATAGCTATAGAAAAATGTATCCACACAAAAACTGGTATCCAAGTGTTATTCAAAATAGTCAAAAGTGGTCATGACTCAAATGTCTATTAACTCTACCAGATAAAGAAAATGTGATCTATCCATACAATGAAATATTTTTCAACCATTAAAAGGACTAAAATATTGACTCATACAATAGGGATAAACCATGGAAAATATTACGCTAAGTGAAAGAAGCCAGTTGAAAAAGACAGATAGTGGTAGAGCGCCCGCCTCGCACATGTGAGGCACTGGGTTTGAGCCTCAGTGCCATATAAAAATAAAGATATTGTGTCCATCTACAACTTAAAAAAAAAAGACACATAGTATGTAATTCCATTTATATTAAACATCCAGAGCAGGTAAAACTATAGGAACAGAAGATAAGTAGGTACCTGGGACTTGGGGTAAAATAGGAAGGAATGGGAAAAACGAGGCAGTGACCCTAATGGACAAAGTTTCTTTTTAGGATGACAAAAATGTTTCTTGATCTGGGACATATTTAAATTGTGATTAATTCCCTTAGCAGGGATATCTTTTCTGTAGATCTGATTTATGATCTGATATCTTTTCTGTAGATACAAAAATAAAGGAAAAACTAATGACTTAGAAATATTAGCCAAGCTTGCTTGTATTCCCTCTCTCTCTCCCCCTGCCCCTGCATAAAAAGAAAAAAGAAATATTAGCCAAATGTGGTAGCCCACCTGTAATCCCAGCTGCTTTAGGAAGCTGAGGCACAGCAGCCACAAGTTTGAAGCTAGCCTCAGCAACTTAATTTAACCCTGCCCACCCCCCCCCCCCCCAAAAAAAAACCCCAAACCTTGGGACTTAGGGATGTGGCTCAGTGATTAAACACCCCTCAGTTCAATTCCTGGTACACAAAAAAGAAAATGAAAAAGGAACCGCCACCACTGATTTCACAAATATTAAAATAAGAAAAAAAGACTATTATGAAAATCTCCACAACCACAAATTCAATAACCAAAATGAAATGGACTGATTCCTAGAAAGACACAATTTGTCAAAACTTATATTCAAAGAAATAGATGATCTGAATAGAACTGTATCTATTTAAAAAACTGGATCAATATTAGTAATCTTCCCAAATAAAAAGCATCATGCCTAGATAGGTTTAATGACAAAACCAACCAAACATTTGAGTAAGAATTTATACCAAATCTCTATCAATTTTTAAGAAAAAAGAAATAGAGGAAATACTCTGTCTCTCACTTTTTTGGTTGTATTGGGGATTTAACCCAAGGGAGCTTCACCACCTTGCTACACCCTCAGTCTTTATTATTTTTTGAGAAAGGGTCTCACCAACTTGCTGAGGCTAGCCTCAAACTTGAGATCCTCCTGCCTTCGCCTCTGAAGTCACTGGGAATAGAGGAACATATCATCATGCCTGGTATAAAACTTGATCTATGAGACAAGCATTAGACTAATTCTAAAACCAAATACAAGAAAATTACTGACCAGTATGTTTCATAAACATAAATGCAAAACTCTCTAACAAAATAGTAGCAAATCAAATCCAACAAAGTTAAAGAATTATATCACAACTAAATGAAATTTATTCCAGCTATACGAGGTTGGTTCAATGTTAAAAAATCAATTAGTGGCCGAGCACAGTGGTGCACTACTGTAATCTTAACAGCTTGAGAGGCTGAGGCAGGAGGATTTGAGTTCAAAGCCAGCCTCAGCCACTTAGTGAGGCCCCAAGAACTCAGTGAGACACTGTATCTAGATAAAATATTTTTAAAAGGGCTGGGGATGTCACTCAGTGGTTAAGCACCCCTGGGTTCAGTTCCTAGTAGCCCCCCCCCAAAAAAAAAATCACATCAACAGATTAAAGAAGCACACAAAATATCATTAGATGTATGAAAAGCACTTGATAAATCTAATACCCATTGAAGATAAAAACTCTCAGCAAACTGGGAATAGTGGAAACCTCCACAATTTGATAAAGAACACCTGTGAAAACAAACAAACAAACAAAAAACTTGCAACTAATATTATACTTAATGGTAAGAAACTAGATGCTTTCCCACCAGATCAGGTACCAGGAAGGGATGTCCCATTTCAACATTGTATTGGAAGTCCTAGCTAACACCATAACCCAATAAAATAAAATAAAACACACAAAGACTCTTAAGGAAGACATAAAATGATCTTTTCCAGGTGTGGTGGCCCAGGCCTGTAATCCCAGCTACTCAGGAGGCTGAGGCAGGAAGCCTAGCTCCAGCAGCTTAGCACACCTGGGTTCTATGACCAGTACCACAAAAAAACCCGTTTTTGTTTGCAAATGACCTATCTAGTTGAACTATCCAAATATGGGGTGCGGGGTTGGGGGAAGAATCCTGGAGCTAAGTGATTATGGCAAGGTTGTAAGGTATAAGATGCTCTGGTTTAGATACGGTTTGTCCCCCAAAGGGAGTATCTGCTGGAAGCTTGATCCCCAGTATGGCAGTTGTGAGATGGTAACCTTTAAGAGGTGGAATAGAATTAGGTCATGGGAAGTTTTACCCTCATCAGTGGATTAAAGGTGATCTCATGGAGTGGGCTGGGTCTCAGAAGAGTAAATTCATTCCCAAGAGAGGAGGTTATTATAAAGTGAGGCTACCCCTCCCACTTGGTTCCTTCCATAAACAGCTCTTTCTCTTTCCATTTCTCTGCCATGTTTTGACAAATCTAGGAAAGTTATCACCAGACACCAGTGCCATGATGCTTTCCTGGAATTTCCAAACACCAGAATTGTGAGCCAAATAAAGTTCTTTTCTTTAAAAATACCTAGCATCGGGTATTTTGTTATAGCAATATAAAATGGGCTAAGACACAAGATTAATATGCAAAAGTCAAACGCTTTCCTATATAATGGGAAAAGTAACTGAAATTTGAAATTAAAAACAAAATAGTACTACATTAATAACAACAACAAAAAATTATTTGTTTAAAAAATCTAACAACATGTATAAGAGATATATGAGAGAAACTATAAAATTCTAATGAAAGAAATCAAAGACTTACTAAATATATAAATGAATCCAAGTTCATGGAAAGATTGATTCAATATTGCTAAAATTTCAGTTCTTCCTAATTTCATCTAAAGATTCAAGGCAATTATTAATCAAAATCCCAGCAATTTGTTTTGTGGACATCAACAAACTGATTCTAAAGTTTATGGAACAAAGGAAAGCATCCAGAATAGCCAACACAATATTGAAGGAGAAGGACAAAGTCAGAAGATTGACACTACCCAACTTCAAGACTTACTGTAAAGCTACAATAAATAAGAGCATGGTACTGGTAAAATAAATAGAAAAAAGGAACAAAACAAACAGCCCAGAAAAATTCATACAAAAACAGCTGAATGATCTTGGACAAAGGAGTAAAGGTCATTCAATGGAATAAGGATAGGCTATTCAACAAAGAATGTTGGAACAACTGAACAGCCAAGTACAAAAAGTACCTTATGGGTTTGGGGATATAGGTCAGTGAGAGAGCACTTGCCTTGTATGTGAGAAATCTTGGGTTCCATCTCCAGCTCAGAGAAGGGAAAAAAGGTGATCTTCCATCCTTTACAAAAATTAACTCAAAATGGATCATATACTTAAACGCAAAACTATGAACACTTAGAAGGGAACATGAAAAATCAGATGATCTATGGTTTACCAATGACTTTACATACAACCCCAAAAGAACATATAGAAGAAAGAACTGAGGGGCTGGGAGTATAGCAAGTGGTAGGGTACTTGCCTAGCATGTATAAGGCCCTATACATGGGTCTGATCCCTAGCTCTGGGTGGTGGGGAAATAAGGGGGTGATTATCAAGAAAATAACAAGACAAGCTACAGACTGGGAGAAAATATTTGTAGAAAACTTATCTATTATAGGACTGATATCCAAAAATACAAAGAATATTTAAAACTTAAGGAGAAATAAGCTACACAACTAAAAAATAGTTAAAACATCTAGGGATATATACCTTGGTGGTAATGGAGGTAAAGAGCTTGCCTAATAAGCCCAAAGCCCTGGATTTGATTCCCCGGGACAGAGGAGAGTGGGAATTACAGATACATGTACACCAATGCATGAAGTTCAATTCTGGGGATTCATTCCCTGAAGTATGTTTCTAAATGCAAGAGACTAAAGACCACCTCAATGTCCATCAGTAGAGCACTGGCTAAGAAAGAAAGGTAAGCTACATGGTGAAGTACTATGCAGCTATAAAAAAGAATATATAATTCCAAAAAAAAAAAAAAAAACATAAAATTACCATATGATGCAACAATTCCACTCCCTGGAATATACCCAAGTAAAATGAAGGCAGAAACGAGAAGATATATTTGTTCATCCACGTTATAGAACTACTACTCATAATACTCAATGAATGAATGGATAAACAAAATGTGGTCTATTCATACAATAGAATATTATTAAACCTTAAAAAACACACGAATTCAGACACATGCTATATGATCTAGATAAGTCTTGAAGGCATCATGCTGAATGAAGTACTCTTAATCACAAAAGGATAAATATTATATAATTCCATTTATATGAGGTACCTGGAATAATCAGATTTATAGAACTGAAGTACAGAATTGTAGCTCCCAGGTACTAAGGGAAGGGGGGTTTAATGGGTATAGAGTTTCAGTTTCAGAAGATGAAAATTTCTAGAGATGAATAGCAATGATGGTTGCAGAACAATGTGAATATAATTAATTCCACTGAATGTACATTTAAAAATGGTTTAAATGGACAATGGATATACCTCAATTCTAAAATAAAAGGCCCTGGGTTTAATTACTGGCATTAAAAAAAAAAAGGTAAAATTGTAAATTTTGTATTATGGAATAAATTCTAGTGATCTACTGCATGGTATGGTGACCACAGTAAATAATGAAATTCCTAAACAAGTAGACTTCAAATGTTCTTACCACAAAGAATTGGTAAGTATATGAGGTAATGGATATATTAACTGGATTCAATATCCTACAACGTATACACGTATCATAACATCACATTGTACCCTATAAATATACATTAATTATTGTCAATAAAATTTGGGCTAAGAATATAGCTCAGTGGTAAAGCACTTGCATGTAGTGCAAGTTGACTCCCACCACTGCAAAACAAACAAACAAACATAGATAAATAACTAAAAACTCTTTGGTGGAGGATGCAGCTCTGTAGTACAGGGCATGCTTAACATGTTCCAGTCTCTGGGTTTGATTCCCAGCATCACAAAAACAAAAACATTAAAAACTTTTTCAGATTTTTAAAGACTTATCCCACTAGAATGTAATGAAACATGTCTATTTAATTCATTAATAAATATATACCACCTACCCAGGGCCTCACAGAAGGTACTCAGCCTTATATACAGCATTCTACACAGAGTAAATCCCTTTTACAGAAAAGTGCTATTTATTAAGAGAATATCATCTTTCACCTTGAATTCAGTTTAGTCTGTGGGCC
The DNA here is from genome assembly GCF_047511675.1 of Marmota flaviventris. Classification (NCBI taxonomy): domain Eukaryota; kingdom Metazoa; phylum Chordata; class Mammalia; order Rodentia; family Sciuridae; genus Marmota; species Marmota flaviventris. The sequence goes on from NC_092505.1 coordinate 133,687,737, forward strand.
CTTGTTAGCTGTGTAAACTTCCTCTTAAAATAAGAGTCCAATGAAAAGATAATCTAATAGATCCAAATATTTGATATAGCATAACAACAGCTGTGAAAATCAGTACTCACTTTAAAAATTTTCCCTGGACAACTATCTGAAATGTGAATTAACTTGTTTGGTTTTTCTGGTAACTTCTCCCAAGTTGGTATAAACTCCTAACCACTCCCCCAAATCTGTTGGAGGACAGACTATCTTAGTGCTATCTCAAGCTGATTCTAAAAATGTCTATCACCTTTGGTTATTCCAAGAATTTATTCTGGCCCACCCCAAACAGGTCTTGTTCTGTAGCTCCAAACCCAAGGATACAAGTCTAAGCTTGTGACTGTGATACTCTGGAGCGGGAACAAGAGCTGTATCTATACTTTCATTTTACTCTCAACCCTACTTGCCATTCCTCATTCTGTTGGAACCAAGGGAAGAAAAAGATGACTCACAGCAAGCAAGTCAGGTTATCTTCTCTTTGACTAACCACAATTCACATCCCATCATTATATGGGGTATAACCATATAAAGGGCTAGGAATGTGGCTCAGTGGTTAAGCAACCCTGGGTTCAATCCCAGTACCAAAAAACAAACAAACAAACAAAAACTACTGCCTTGAATGGCTGGCAGAGGTACTGCTCAACAGTAACACTAGGAGGTGTAGCCTGCTGTGGAAAGAGCTGTTAATATAAACAGACCCTGTCTGCCATAATTTAACAGCATTAAATCTGGTTTCCTATTGGTACCCAACTTGGGGCTTCTTTGGAAGGCACGATCCCTGCCCTATGTATACCTTATCCAGTTACCCCACGCACTGCTGCCGTGGATCCCTGGAGTACCTGATGTGCAAGATACTCAAGCTACAAATGGTCCTATAGAAGGAATCCAAAATAGAATCTCTGTAGGAAGACCCTGACTGCCCTTCCCCTAATAATGTCCCGTTTCAGCTTCCAGTACCCAGAATGGTCATCCCCTTTTCCCCTAACAGCAGTAAGGGCCACTTCTTCAGAGGGGGAACTTGAATATGTAGGATAGTCAGATAATAAAACATAGGCAGATAATTAAGGAAATGGGCCCCCAAAAGGTTTCTCTAAATATGGAAAGTGTAGGTTGCTCCATAGAAATGGATTGCCCTATGCAAACATTCTAAACACTCTAGTCAACTCCTTTGTCCCACAGAAAAAGGAAAAGGGTTCTTTGTTCCAGAGAGGCGAAGAAAAGGAATAGGGACTGAACTGAGTGCAGACTGCAGAAAATTACAACTACAAGGGCACAACAAATCAGAATGCCTCAGGGCCTATCAAGTCACCTTCCAGACACCTAATTAACATAAAAGTTAGGGCCAATAGCCTTAGTGACTAGCAGGAACATTGAACAATGCCCATCAGCCACATAATCCCCTAGTCTAACACCTGTCCTCAGTAATCTCTACTGCTTGGCAAGGGCTCTTTTTCTTTTCTTCTCCCTTGATTAAATCTTACTCTTTTTCACTAAAAAGAAAACAAAACCCTTACAAAAAATATTATCAAACCAGTGGAAGGGGCAGTAAATTTACTTCCCTTTTCCCCTGGTTGCTATTTTTTCTTAGTCTAAAGCACAAGGACATTCTACCACTGAGCTAGATTCCTGACCGTTTTTATTCTTTATTTTGAGAAAGGGTCTCCTAAATTACCCAGGCTGGCCTCAAAGTTGCAATCCTTCTGCCTCAGCCTCCAAAGTCACTAGGATTATAAGCATGTACCACCATGTCTGACCCTCAACTATTTTTATAAAACATTTCCATAAGTTTGAAATTATTTGTTTAAAAATGTAAATGCATCTTATTAGGATAATGAAAATTGTTTTAAAACTGGATTATGGGGGATGGGGTTGTGGCTCAGTGGTAGAGCGCTTGCCTCACACGTGAGAGACCCTGGGTTCGATCCTCAGCACCACATAAAAATAAATAAACAAAATAAAGATATTGTGTCCATGTATAACTAAAAAAACAAAACAAAAAAAAACTGGATTATGATGATAGTTGAAGAACAGGATAAATTTATTCAAAAATCAATGAATGGTATAGTTCAAATGAGTAAATGATATATGTAAGTGAACTTTAAAAAGTTTCCCCCACCCTTATTAAAAGAACTCCAGCATTCCCCCTTATACTAGAGGTCAAAGATAACAGTCACAATGTCAATGCTGACAAAAAGGCTCCTCTAGGGGGATAGAGATGGAGATGTAGCTCAGTGGTAGAGTGCTTACCGGGCACATGTGAGGCACTGGGTTTGATCCTCAGTACCACATAAAAATAAGTAAATAAAAATAAAGGTATTTTAAAAAAAAGATAGAATAATTTTTTTAAAGGGCTCCTCTAAGAAATATAAAAAAGGCACCTATACTCCAGTTGTGGCTTGGTCTTTTCCCCACTGGATTTGAGCTTTAGATAGCAATTATAGGAAACTACAAATCATCTAATTACAGGAATATCTGTCTTTAAAAAATGAACAGATGGATTTCCTTTTTTTCCCTTTCCCCTTTGCAATACTGTGCATTGAACATAAGGACACTCTACCCCTGAAATACATACATTCTCATTTTCAACCCTTTGTATCTTTTATAAAAAGTCCCTATAAAAACTTTACATCCAGGTGCGGTGGTGCATGCCTGTAACTCCAGCAGCTTGGGAGGCTGAGAGGAGGATCTTGAATACAAAGCCAGCCTCAGTGAAAACTGAGGTGCTAAGCAACTCTGTGAAACCCTGTCTCTAAATACAAAATAGGGCTGGAGATATGGCTTAGCAGTCAAGTGTCCCTGAGCTCAATCCCTGGCACCACCCCCATCCCCCGACACACACACACACACACACAAAAAAAAAAACTTTACAGTGTCCAGGAATGGGAACTTTCCTCATTGGGATGGTCTCAATAAGTTGCCAGAGCTGGCCTCAAATTTGCAATCCTCCTGCTTCAGCCTCCCTAATTGTTGGGGTTACAAGTTTGTGTTACCATGCAAGCTTTAAATTTCTACCTTCCTCACAAATTGATAAAACAATCTTTTTTTGGTGGGTATAGGTAGTAAATGAATCTATATTTCATTTTAGTTGGATTTAATCCTGCAGGCCTGGTATATAGAGTCTTGCTAGATGTAAAGACTTCCAAGCATTCTACCCCTAAGCTACACCCCAGTCCCTTTGCTTTCATACAAGATCTCACTACATTGCCTAGGCTGCACTGAACTTGTTTTTTTGTTTGTTTGTTTGTTTGGTATTGGGAATTGAAAGCAGGGGCGCTTTACCTGAGCCAGTTCTCCAGCTCTTTTTGAGACAGGGTCTTGCTAAATTGCTTAAGGCCTGGCTAAATTGCTGAGCCTGGCTTTGAACTTTGGATCCTCCTGCCTGAGCCTCCCAAGTAGCTGGAATTATAGGTGTGAGCCACCATGTCCAGCTAACATTAGCATTATTAGTTTCACCATGTGAGATTAAAAATAATTATTATACTAAATGATTTATTCCATCAATATCCTTTATAAGAAATGTATAAATATAATCTATGAGCTAGAGAATTCTATGGATTAGAATGACAACACCTAAGCACCTGGTACTGAGGAGAAAGGGAAACAAAAATGCACTATAACCTCGGAGTTCAATACATTGGATGACTATCACCTATAGCCTATGAGAATTTCATGATAGAAGAACTATCTGCCGGGGCTGGGGATGTGGCTCAAGCGGTAGCGCGCTCGCCTGGCATGCGTGCTGCCCAGGTTCGATCCTCAGCACCACATACAAACAAAGATGTTGTGTCCGCCGAGAACTAAAAAATAAACATTGAAAAATTCTCTCTCTCTCTCTCTCTCTCTCTCTCTCTCTCTCTCTCTCTCCCACTCTCTCTTAAAAAAAAAAAAATGATAGAAGAACTATCTGCCAATGCTAGCTTCAAAAACAATGTTCACTACTGCAAAAGTTTTAACATGGCCATGCCCTCACATGCCTGGATACCTATGCACTTATCCCTTAGACACTGTCAGGACAGGTGCTACTCAGCCCCTTCTCTTATGTCACTCAGACATCTCAATTTCATGAAAAAGGCACTAAACAAAAGCACCACATGGACTAGCTATGTAAAAGATCCAGTTGATATTCAAAGTAATAATGATGCATTTCAAGCAGTTCTAAATTCCCAGAGGCCAAAAGAAAAACAGAAGCCAAAGAAAAACAGGAATTGGTATAACCAGAATCCAGAATTACAGAATCATCCTTTGGTACAAAACAATTACCAAATTCCAGGTACTTTACATACATTATATACTCTAACTTCAAAATTTCTCTAAAGTAGAACTATGGTTATCCCTTTGGATGAGAAAACTTGAGTTTCAAAAGTTAAAAAAGAACCAGAAAGTAATGAATCCAGAATTCTAAATCTTTCTGTCCTATTAATATTAACTCAGCATCATCTGGATGTATTCTCAGTATGAATTTTCCATATTAATTACTTTTTTGTTCCCACAGTGAAATACTGGAGACAGACTAACTTATAAAATAAAGAGGTTTATTTATCTCATAGTTTTAGAGATTCCAAATTTAAGATCAGGCAGCCCCCATTTGTTCAACCTCTGGTGAAGGTAACAGATGGCTTTACATCATGGAGGGAGGATGGTAGGAACAAGTAGCCACTTCTTGACCCAAGAAGCAGAGAACTAAGTGGGGTCAGTTTTAATCTTTTTTTTTTTTAAACTCAGGGGAATTTGACCACTGAGCCACATTCCCAACCCTATTTTGTATTTTCTTTAGAGACAGGGTCTCACTGAGTTTCTTTAGCACCTTGCCATTGCTGAGGCTGACTTTGAACTCAGGATCCTCCTGTCTCAGCCTCCTAAGCCACTGGGATTACAGGCGTGGGCCACTGTGCCTGGCAGTCTTAGTCTTGTTCCTTTCGTAAAAACACTTTCTTGAAGAACAAGGGAGAACTATCTTTTGAGAATTCTTCCAAAGACTTAAGGCCCTCCCATCAATTCCTACTTCTTAAAGGTACCACAGTACCTTGTATTCAAGATCATAAGTCAAAGTTCTACTTAAGACCACAAACTGAACTGTACTTTTGTATAACCTCCAAGTTAATTCATTAAACATGTCCTGCTTGTTTTTTCTATAACCATTTATATTCCAGTTCTAAAAAGCCATGAGATAGGGCCTGGGTTGTGAATCAGTGGTAGAGTGCTTACTTAGTATGCATGAAACACTGTGTTTGATCCCTAGCACCATATAAAAATAAACAAATAAAATAAGGTATTATGTCCAACTAAAAAATATATATTTTAAAAAAGCCATGAGACAATGAAAATTAGCACCTCACACAATCCCACTTTTGTAAAAAAGTCAAACATTAGTTAAAAATACAAGCTCAAAGATATGTGACAACACTGAAGTACATGGCACATTACAATTTAGAGCAAATTGAAAACTAAATTAGCTGGGTGAGTTGGCATACATTTTTATGCCCAAGTACTTGAGAGGATGAGGTAGGAGGAACACAAGCTCAAGACCAGCCTGGGCAACTTAATGAGACCCTGTCTCAAAATTGAAAATGTTAAAAAAAGGAGATGCAGCTCAGTGATAGAGTGTCTCTGTGTTCAATCCCTAGTGCCACAAAAAAAAATAAATAAATAAAACAAAACAAAACTATTTCAATCCACAGAAATAACAAACTTATCATAGAATAGAAGACATATTGGAAGGTCCCCTAAAACGGTCAATGGATCATTGTTTATTTTTCAAGTTTGGAAGTACCTGTTATAATGATAACCTGAGGTATGGCAAAGCCAGAGGCTGGTATGAGAGTTTAGGATTTTAAGGCAAGAAGCTAGATTTCAGCATGGTTTTACTATACTCCGTGTAGCATTATGGGTCTCCTACTCCTAATCTTTTTTTTTTTTTTTTTTGGTACCAGAGATTGAATCCAGGGATGCTTCACCACTGAGCAACATTCCCAGTCCTTTTTCTATATTTTATTTAGAGACAAGGTCTCACTGAGTCACTAAGTGCCTCACTCATCTGCTGAAGCTGGCTTTGAACTTGCAATCCTCCTGCCTCAGCCTCTGGAGTTTCTGGGATTACAGGCACCTGGCTCTTACTCTTGAGAGTATTTTAAACTTGAAAGTTAAAGCAGTAGAGAAGCTACTGGAAACCTGAAAGCAGCCCCCTAATCTCAATCAACAGACTCAACAAGAAAGAAAGGGGGGGTAAGGAGGAAGAGAAAAGGAGGAGGGAGAAAGGGAAAGGGAGGAGGAGGGAGAGAAGGAAAGGGAGGAGGAGGGGGAGGGAAAGGGAGGAGGGGGGGAAAGGGAGGAGGGGGAGGGAGGGAAAGAGGAGGGAGGGGGAAGGGAAAGGGAGGGGGAGGGGAAGGGAAAGGGAGGGGAAGGGAAAGAGGAGGGAGGGGTAGGGAGGAAGGAGGGGGTAGGGAAAGGAAGGAGGGAGGGAGGGAAAGGGAGAAGGAGGGAGGGAGGAAGGGAGAGAAGGAGGGAGGGAGGAGGGAGGGAAAGGGAGGAGGGAGGGGGGAGGAAAAGGGAGGAGGGAAAGGGAGGGGGAGGGAAAGGGAGGGGAGGGAGGAGGGAAAGGAAGGGGGAGGGAGGGAAAGGGAGAAGGAGGGAGAGAGGAAGGGAAGGGAGGAGGAGGGAGTGAGGGAAGGGAAGAGGAGGGTGGGAAGTAGGGAAGGAGGGAAGAAAGGAGGAGGGTGGGAGGGAGGGAGGGAAGGAGGCAGGGAAAGGGAGGAGGGAGGGAGGCAGAAAGATAGATTCTCCTGGGCATTTCCACGAAATCCTCTTTTACCAAGTCCAAAACTGTTGTAAGCTAAGATTTTCTTGTTTCAATCAGATGAGAAGTTGGGATGACAAAAAACACACATACAATATTCAATGCATGCCAGGACCAGTTCAAATGTACCTTACATGCGTAACTAATTAACTAATTTTATTTTAATTTTTTTTAGTTGTCAATGGACTTTATTTATTTTTATGTGGTGCTGAGAATCGAACCCAGTGCCTCACACATGCTAGGCAAGACTCTACCACTGAGCCACAACTCCAGCCCCTGTATTAACTAATTTAATTCACAAAAGGAAGGACACTAGAACACCCAGGCACTGAGAAATTAATCCACTTGCCCAAGTTACACAGTAGAAAGTAACAGAGACAGAATGACTCAACCACGAGAGTAGTTTGCTTCCAGAGTCTATTTTAACTATTACACTATACTATCTCATGTCCAGTCTAGTACTAATCACTGGATAGTAACCAAAATGCATAATCAAATAGCCAGTCCTTAAATTCACTATTAATTCTCCAGAATACCCCACTCCTGAGAACAAGAATCTTCCATAATACTTGGTTTGCACTCCTTCTGAACTGCATTTTCCTATGTTCCATCAATCCCTCTGTTGGGGACAATCAGAAGGCACTGGGATTGATGCTTCCAGGCAAAATGACCTGACTCAAGCCACAAGTGGTAGAGGAGTTCTGGCTAGACACTACATTCTCCTGAGTCAAATAGTTTTGGGATAAGAGTTGTTTAAGTAAAACTACAACCTTCCTGTTAATTACATAGATTAGTGGAGAGCTTTTGTTTCTTGGAATGCACACAATTTAAGTACTGAAATATCAGATAGCATTATCTTGTTAACACCTTGAGTACTTTTCCAAAAAGCTGAGTCTTCACTGGCTTTTTTTTTTTTGTGCTGGGGATCTAATCCCAGAGGTGTTTTACCACTAAGCTACATCCCTAGCCCTTTTCATTTTATTTTGGGACAGGGTCTTACCCTTTCCCAAACTGGCCTTGAACTTGCAATCCTCCTGCCTCAGCATCCCAAGTTGCTGGAATTAGTTATGAACCAGCTTTCTTCACTAATTTTTTCCATCATGACCTCACAAACAGTCTTCCCATCACCAAAAATATAAGCTTTTTCCCATGTTGCACTTTAATTTTAATCAAGAAAACAGACCACACTTAAAATTTGGCTTCATTTTACCTACCTTCACAAACACACAGGCCATCTTGGTATCTTCAATAACCCAAACTCTCTTTAATTTTTTCAACATAAAAAACACTATTTCATGGGCTGGGATTGTGGCTCAGCAGTAGAGTGCTCGCCTAGCACAAGTAAGGCACTGGGTTAGATCCTCAGCACCACATAAAAATAAATAAAATAAAGGTACTGTGTCCAACTACAACTAAAAATTAAAAACAAAACACAACACTATTTCATAAAACTTCATGCATTCCAGTTTTCATTCTCCACATTAGAAATAATTCATGTCTGAAGGAATGTTTGTGTTAATAAAAGCATCCTTTTCCTTGCATTTTAGAAAATAAGGTTGATTGGGTCACACACAGAAAGTTAAATTAAAAAATTTAAATAATTATTTTCCCAGAGTTTTTTTTAATTAGAGTATTTTAGTATTTATTTTATCTAGACAAAAATTTGCATCACAACTGCAAATTTGAGAAAATGAAACATTACTTCCTATAGGCTAACCGCCAACAGTTTCAGGGAACTAAGTACAAATGGCCATCCATTGAAAAAGATCAATGCATGTGTCAAACATGGTAGCACATGCCTGTAATCCCAGTGACTAAGGAGGCTGAGGCAGGAGGATCATGAATTCAAAGCCAGCTTCAACAATTTAGCGAGGCTCTAAGCCTCTAAATTAATGAGATCCTATCTCAAAATAAAACATAAAACAAAGGGCTGGGGATATGGTGGCTCAGTGGTTAAGCATCCCTGGGTTCAATTCCCAGTACCAACAACAACAAAAAAGAGATCAATGCTTCTTACTCATTTCTCCAAATCTCAGTAAAAAGGCATACATAGCAAAAAAAAGATATTCACCCTCAATCCCCAGAAATGTGGACAAAAAAGAAAGCCAAAAGCATATAACAGAGGCTGGGGTTGTGGCTCAGCAATAGAGCACTCGCCTAGTACGTGTGGGGCACTGGGTTCGATACTCAGCACCACATAAAAAATAAAATGAAGGTATTGTGTCCAACTACAACTAAAAACAAAATAAACAAACAAAAAAACATATAACAGTGTTAGACATACATTTCCTAGCAAAGGTGAAATGAAAGACTAAAGTGTTCACTGGCTTCCCCTTTCTCCTAGATAGACAGATGACAAAGGCTAACCGAATCGTACCTTCATACCTACTGGAAACTACTTCCACAGACAGACAGCTGTTGGCTTAGTGAAATCTCCAGTCATAATGCTCAGGACTGCTGTAGAGAGGCCTACTGTTTGACATCTTCATGTAGACAATGGAAAAGGGATATAAGGGCCCTGATTATCATACCGAGCAACTTCATTACTGCATACAAACCCAGAATATTCAGCAAAGAAAGCTAGTAGAAATCTCTTTTATTCCCACCCCTAAACCTACAAGGGTCAAAAAATAAAAGACTATTTCACACAAAAAGGACAGTGAAAAATTATGAAAAATGCAACTCAGCCAGGTACAGTGGTACACACCTATAATCTTAGCACTCAAGAGGCTGAGCCAAAACTGATCACAAGTTTGAAGCCAGCTTCAGTAATGTAACTAGGTCCTAAGCAACTTAATGAGACCATGTCTCTCTCACCAAACCAATAAATAAATAAGCAAGCAAGCTTGAAACATTTAATAGAAATTCCAGAAGTATAAACACACTCACACTTGGGCCCTACTCAAAAGTAATGATCTCTGATCATCAGAATCTGTATCAAGTTGTTAACTAAAAATTGGAGGAAAGGAGAATAAATGAGTGGACAGAAACATTTCACCTACCATAAACACTTTATTCATTCTGAAGTCAGAATTTCTTCCCCCCATATTATTATGTCTTTCAGAAGATCCTTAACTACTGTGTCATAAGGAGCTTAATCTACATGCATTTCATCAATTTTAATAAGCCCAAAATATAAAAATATATTTATTTTCCTAGAATTATGATTAGAAATTACCTGACATATGGAGGAAGGGGAAGGAAGAGAAAAAGAACATAATCATGTAATATCAAATGCTCACTAAGTGCCAGGTGCTATGCCAAGTGATTTACCCACATTATTCACCTAACCAAGAGTCATTATGTAATGTCACTTCTCAAGAAGCTCCCTAACCATCTCATTTATTCTTTCAATACCTTGCTTCATTTTCTCTCTCAACACTATCAAATATTGTATTATTTTATCAACTTTCTGATATCATTTTCCTCCAGTTAAAAATAAAGTTCTAGTATCCTAACAAGAACCCCTTGAGATACTGGGAACAGAGGGAACTGAGGCCTCAGGAGGTTAAGAAACATGCCAAAGATAACCCAACTAGGGAATAACATCTGACTACAGATGCATTCCTTTCTATCTTTCTTTTCTTTTTTTGAGAACACTAAGGATTGAACCCAGGGCCTCAAGCACGTTACGAAAGCACTCTACCACAGAGATACATCCCCATCCCTGCCTTCCTTTAAGTATGAAAAATTATATTATATTATATTACCTGAGTATGAAAAATTCTCTAGAGATTTCATTCTCAAAAATTTTCCTTTCAGAACAATATGCACACAACCTATGGTAAAGGCTACTAAAAGAATGCTGATTTAATCATGAAATCTATGCAGTTCAGTGAGAGGATTCTATCACATAGTAGTGCCAGCAATCTGTCCTATGAGTAGTGGAGGAATAAAAATTTAGGAAATGAGGCTGGGGTTACGGCTCAGTGGTATAGCATTTGCCTCACATGTGTGAGGCACTGGGTTCAATTCTTAGCACTGCACATAAATAAATAAATAAATATCCATCAACAACTAAAAATATATATTTATAAAAAATAGGAAATGGGGTTTGACTATATAAGGATATGGAAGGTATCTTAATGGGGATCAACTCTAATGAATACTAAAAATTAGATCAGACAAAAATATGGAGCTTGAGAGAATAGTCTATGGGATTTGTGAGCATTATTTAATCTCCAAATCCTTTCTAGATATTATTAGGTCCTTGAAGTTAGAGGCTACCCCCCTTAATTATACTCCTGGCAGTACATGCCTATAATCCCAGCAATTTGGGGAGGCTGAGCCCAAGGGAGGATTGCCAAGTTCAAGGACAGTTTTAACCTTTAGTGAGATCCTGCCTAAAAATAAAAAAAATAAAAAGGGCTGGGGAATATAGCTCAGTAGCAAAACACCCTTGGGTTCTGTATCCTAAACAATAAATAAATAAATACATTAATTAATTAATTAATTGTATTCCTGAAAAACAGCACCACTTTGTATCCTATGCATAAGGACTACTATCTGTCAAAACACTCTAGTTTATAATTGAAAGATTACTGGCCCTGCTCCTGCTTTATTCACTGAACAGGGATCATTTATCAGGGATCTGGAAGACTTAAGAATGTTCCCAGAATGAAGAGGATAAGGCAAAATGTTGGTAAGTAACCTCCTCTCAATACCATTGATGTAAATGAGCATTTTCCCAGATGTGGTCCAATAGAAAATGTGCCCAAGAAAATCCTTGGTTTTACAAAAGGCTGCATTAGTTCTGTTTGAAATTATCTTTTAGAGGACTGGATACTTCAGATGAAATTTTTTGTTGGAATGGAGGGAAGAGCCAGAAAAGAAATACTGATATTTTTAAATCAAAGATTAAACAATGCTGATAAAAATTAATGCCACTCTAGGAAAAATATATAATAATAATACAGGCGGGCACAGTGGTGCATGCCTATAATCCTAGCAGCTTAGGAGTCTGAGGCAGGAATAATTCAAAGTTAGCCTCAGCAAAAGCGAGGCATTAAGCAACTAAATAGACCCTGCCTCTAAATTAAAAAAAAAAAAAAAAAAAAAAGTGGGGGCTGGAGATGTGGCTCAGTGGTCAAGTGCCCAAGTTCAATCCCTTGTACTCCAAAACAAAACAAAAAGAATAATAATACAAAAGATATGGGCTGGGGATGTGGCTCAAGCGGTAGCACGCTCGCCTGGCATGCGTGCGGCCCGGGTTCGATCCTCAGCACCACATACAAAGATGTTGTGCCCGCCGATAACTAAAAATAAATAAATAAATAAATATTTAAAAAAAAAAAAAAAGATATGGCATCTCCTCAATTATAGTTCCACTACTCCCAGAATTAAGTACTGTGGCAAAAAACTGATAAGAACAACTTGCTTATAACTTAAAACTATGTTCTCAAATTTGTTCAGACTGTTGAAAAAAACCATAAAAATATAGATTTAACCCTTTATTCTCTTCAGAACTGGAGAGTGCTGATTTAATCATGAAGCCTATGCAGTTTAGGGAGGGAGGATTCTATCATGTGGCAGTGCCAACAGTGAAAGAATAAAAATCTAGGAAATGTGGTTAACTACATAAGGAGATAAAAAATCCCCATAAAAAAATTTTTTGGAGTACAATTTCTGATAAAAACTAATATTTGCTTGATGATTGATTCAGTGATGAACACTGAATAGTCAGTAAGAACCCTTTTAAGTCAATAAGAACCCTGTTAACCCTGCGTTCTCTGAGGATTTGACAGTCCTTATGCTAATAAGATGTAAGGTTATCAAAAAGTTTTTTCATATCAATGCTTGCTCCCAAAGCATTTAGGGTATGTCATTTCCATATCCATAAAGGGAAAATACAGCCAAAGAAGGAAACAATGTAATGAGTCATGCTGAGTGGAGCAAAGAGGAAAAAATCTCATGTAAAAACTACTTTTCTCTGACACAGCCTTCTTTTGAGATGCTGGGCTCACTGCAATCACATTGTTAAGAAAAGGCAGTGGGTACATAAAAATCAATATTCCTAAATTTCTTATTCCCACTTTACAGATGGAGGAACTGAGACACCACAAAGAAAACTACTTTCCCCCAAGGAAACATTGTGTCAAGGCAAATTCTATCTATTTAGCAATTCCTCCCCAAAACTACCAGGCAGGGTTCAATTAAAAATATAGATTAGAATTCTAGGTGACAAGCCAAATAGCTCCAAATGGATCAAACATAAGATAAGTACAGATTTAGATACACCAGCTCTGACTATATGCAGTCAAGGACTTGAACATGAAATTCCAACTGGCAAAGAACAATGATGAATGCAATGGACACAATCCACTCCTCTCTCCTCCCTAATAGCCTTCTTTTAAAAGAAGCACACATACAGGAAGGACCTTGGTGCCACAAAAGTCACCATCAGTGGACTTAACCCTTGGTCTGCATGTGACTACTGACCTAGAACTGCTGTGCCAGGCAGATCCTTGGGGACAATCAAGGATCATTCTTTGCTTCAGGATTCCCATCTCAGTCACATTCTAGAAGGAAGCACTCCAGGCCTGTCATATTTTTCCATCTAAAGTCTTTGGAATCTAATCCAACCACAACTGGGCTCTAGTTTTTAAAACACACTCTGTACCCATTAACTCTTCTAGAGAAACATTCCCAGGCTTTTAAAAATTTCTCCTCCTAACTGTTTTTTGGTAGGATATGGTATACGCTAAAGATACTTGATTTCTTGCACCTCTTCAAAGTGAAATTATTTGAAACCCTCCCTCCCCATACTTTAAAAAAAAAAAAAAAAAAATCCTTCCAGCATCATTTGACCGAAGTATAAAGCAACCTGGTTGGCCTCCATGCATCCGATGGCATCTTCCAAGAGTGAAAATTCCACGCAGACATAGCCATAGTCGTAACCTGGGGACAGCATTTAAATACAGACGGGAGTGGTGTTAGTGCCTTGCAAACACAAAAGACACACTTAAATCCCCTGTTTGTGAACCCCTTAAACATAAGCCCTCCCAACTAGCTTCTCCCTCCCCTATACAAGGCAAAGTTGCTACCCCAAATAGAAAAAAGTACTGAAGGAGAAAGTCTGGATGTTTCTGAACTTTTGAGATTCATCCCAAACTGGCTTTTTGCTATTAACCAAGAAGATCTTTGCCCTCTTTAGCACTGTCGATCTGTCGAAGGTGCCCCACAACAGGGTAATCCCACAGAAAGTTCATGTGGGAACCCAAAACATTTCTTCTGGAAAAACAAAATCAACAAGAACACGAAATTATCTGGGGGGGAAAAAAGTATCCAGAGAGAAGGAGAAGCAATTATTCAATGCTAAGCTAATAATCACCACTTTTCAAATAGAAACCACTTTCAAAGAGAAGTACTGACAATCTGAAGTAAACATTCTGTTTAGTTATCACAGGAAGTTTCTGGTTAGCAGGGGAGAGACCATGTCAGGTCTTCTCTTTGTTTCCTTATATCAAACAACTCAAGTTGTTTCAGCTAAAATCTTTATGAAAGGAAGGAGGTATTCAAGTATAAATACTAATAGTTGGGTCCAAAATTATGTCTTTCCTATCGGGGGAAAGTGTTGCTAGCAATCAATAAATGTTCAAGAATTGTATACACCATTAGAGTTATAAAATACCCTTCACCTTAACCCTGAAGAAGTGTTATTTGTAGCATGGGCCTACAGCTGTCATGACCCCTGAGATTGGGAAGTCATGGAATTTATAGGCTGCTGAACTCTAATACTAACTCATCCTATCATTTCCCTAATACTGCCTCTATATGACAACAAAAATACACTTGTCATTGTAATGCTCCACAAGTGGCTTCCTCAGTTCCTCCACTGCCTCATAGAATAAAGAAATTTATCTCTAGGAGTGGCACTCTTTAAATGGAATATCAAGGAAAAGATGTGATTTGTTCAGATGAGAAATAAAACTCAAAAAAAGTAAAACAACTCAAAGTCCATTTCATTGTGAGCACAAAATATATAGGAACAACAGGAAACTGAATCAAGGTATCAAAGACACATACACACACAAACAAACAAACAAAAAATCCTAGGGCAATAGAAAATATAACTTGGCTGGCACTATAGCTCAGTGGTAGAGCACACAGTGAGCCTGCATTGAGGCGCTGGGTTCAACCCTCACACCAAAAAAGAAAAGGGGGGAAAAAAAGAAAGTATAACTTGAAGAATATCAAATTTAGCTGGACATGGTGGCACACACCTATAATCCCAGCAATACAGGTGATTTAGGCAGGAAAATCATAAATTTGAGGGAGCCTGGCCAACTAAGTGAGAACCTATCTCAAAATAAAACATAAAAAGGGCTGGGGATATAGCTTAGCAGTAGAATGTTCCTGAGCTCAATCTGAGGGACGACCCCCCCAACCCCCCACAAAAAAATATATTTGATTAAATGAGTAGGATTCCTTGTTATGAGAAATTAATGGCCTAAATGTTTTGTTATGATAATAATTTTTCACTTTTAGACTTGTTAAATACTCCAAGTTCACTATGAAATGTTACAATGATACCAGATGAGCCTTCCTTTGACTTTTAGGAAATGACTAGGAAGAAAAAACAAAAGCTGCTGGGCATGGAGGCACAGGCCTGTAATCCTAGCTGCTCAGGAGGTCAAAACAGGAGTTCAAAGTCAGCCTCAGCAAAAGCCAGGTGCTAAGCAATTCAGTGAGATCCTGTCTCTAAATGAAACACAAAACAGGGCTAGGGATATGGCTCAGTGGTTGAGTGGCTCTGAGTTCAATTCCCAGTAACACCCCCACACACACACAAAAAAGAAACAAACTCTACTAGAAATGTCAGCAGTGCTTTAGGCTGAAAGGCAGATTTTCTACTCTAATTTCACATTTTAGGCTAATAGATTAAAACTAGGACCAACAGATTAAAATGAATTCAATCTGTTTAAATTTATCACAAAAGCAAGTTCTGATTAGTAATTCTTTGAAGAAACAATATACATACTTATATATATATCTCATGAAAAATACAAATTGTTTTGTTACTTAATTCAAGTGAATTTTCTTGACCAAATTCAATGAATACCTGAAACATAAAATATTCTCCATTTTATAAAGGGTTCAGAATATTCTTTGGAAATTTTGTAGAATAAAAGAAGGAACTAAGATAACTGTTATCGCCAAATATCTACTGCAAACACTCAAAAGCATGTCCATAACCAGAAACAGCTAACCATGGAACAAGCAGATGTGCTTTTAAATGTGTTGATTATCTCTACAGTTATTCAAAGGAGTGCCCAGGCCAACAAAAAGTAGATGGCTTCATAGCTACCAAAATGCAAAGCATGGGAAACTAACACAAAATTGCCAAGCCTTAAGTTTCCTTCCTATGCTTCAAAAAGTGACTGGAATGACCCAGAAGAACACAGAATAGAATCTGTTAATAGAAACAGAGAGAGAAGATCCATGATAATGTCCACCTTTTGCTAAACAACAAAACTAAAATTGCTGCGAAGGAAAACATACCATCTATAGGAGACATTATCTAATAGCATCTGTACACATCAACCCTATTGTAATATTAAATTCACAAGCCCACCACTCAATTTCTTCTGCTTGAAACTTTAGCTATCAAAAAAGAACTGAAATTTCAGGTTTAATTAATACTGCATAAAACTTTTTTAAAAAGTGAAGTACTCAAACGTGATCTCAGGCATTCCATGTGTTCAAAACTCATAGTTGTACCCTGACCCCGAAGACTCAGATTGCCAAAAGACAATACAAATAATATTTATGTAGAACTTGTTGGAACGAGGCTCAATTGCAGAACCCTTTACACAGACTGATGTACTACTCATGAGACTACCTTATAAGGCAAATATTATAAATCTCATTTTACTGATAGGGAAACAGGCAAAGAAAGGATATGGTGCTAAAAGTCACCTTAATGATAAGTATCAATACTGTGCTCTTTTATCTAGGCAGTCCAGATTCTAATGAATGCTTTTAACCATACACTGGATAGCCTCTCATTCTTTTTTCTTTTTCACAAAAAAGACTGAACCCAGGGTCTTGTGCATGCAAGGCAAGCACTCTACCACCTGAGCTATATCCCCAGCCCCTTTCATTCTTTTAATAAGATTCTATATTGATTAAATACACTGAATTCCAAATTTTACCCAGTCCAGTTACATTTAGGGTCCCATATGCCTGAGAATAGCTTAACAATACAGCAGCTATTCCCATTTTAAAATATCAATGACTGGCCAGGCATGGTGGTGAACACCCATAATCCCAGAGGTTTGGCAGACTGAGGCAGAAGGGCTGCAAATTCAAACCAGCCTGAGCAACTTAGTGAGACCTTCAGCAACTTAGCAAGACACTGTTTCAAAATATATAATTGAAAAGGGCTGGGGATGTAACTCAGTAGTAAAATATCCCTAAGCTCAATCCCCAGTACAAAAAAAAAGAAAGAAAGAATCTATTGCAGAACCAGTGTGAACGGGCCTGAATAAGCAAGACAGAAAGTATTCATTCAAGAAATGAGTCTACTGGCTCCCCAAATTCTTCTGAAAAGACAACTTAAATGTTTTATTATAAATGATGGCTATAAAAATTACATAGTACCATGGAAAGATACTTGATATAGTATATTTTGAAAGCTTCACAAATGAATATACCCTTGTGAATAATTACTTAAAATGTGTATTTTTTTAAAAAAGGACTGGAATTAAATACAATGAAATTAAATCTAACTCAACGGTTAGAAACAAAAAAAAAAAAAAAAAAAATCAGCTGTGAGATGAAAACCATGTACGTCAAATCATACTTGGAGACCCCAAGGTAAAGAATAACATACCATCTTTCAATAAAGGTAAGTCCAACATTGCCAGTTTTTCCTCCAGCGTTGCAACAGATCATTTTTCCTTTGGTTGACACCAGATGAAGTGGTTGGCTTGCATTTAAGGGCCATAATGTATGAAAAATATATTGCTTTAAGTAACAGAATCACAGCAAGCACAGTAAATGCTCACACTCAGAGAAACTTGGAAATGGAAACCAACTGAAGCCATGGCTAAATCTCATCCCCATCTTCCATGATCATTCCATGAGAGGGAAAATAGGGTGTGGGGTAGAGGGAGGGAGACAGGATTCAAGAAAGCATAGATGAATATACAAAAATCTGAAAATGCATATAATGCAACACAACTGTATACGAAAATGATTACAATGGTTGTATTGCTATAATAGGATAATCAGGGATTTATTTTATTTCCCAAATGTAATTTTATAATTCACAGAAAAGGTTCTTGTAGGCACAGAAGATAATCCACCTAAAGAAATAACACTCCAAAAACAACCAAACAACTTTATAGTCTAAATTGCTAGGAACCATTTGAAATCATCAATAGTAAAGTTAGTCTTGACAGTATAAAAGAGATTTTTACCACAAAGACTATCTTTTCCTTCAACTATAACTTGCTGAGAAGACAGGTGGGCTAATGGGTCTTTACGGGGATTGAACCCAGGGCATTCTACACTGAGTTACACCCTCATCCTTTTTATTTTTTATTTTGAGACAAGGACTCATTAAGTTGCTTGGAGCCTAAGTTGCTAAGGCTGGCCTCAAGCATGTGATCCTCCTGCCTCAGCCTCCCGAATCCCGGGGGTTACAGCATGTACCACCACATCTGGCTGTTCTTTATCTTAGATAAACTGGTAAATGATTCCCCAAATTCTGTGATGGGTCCTAGCAAATTACTGAACTTGAAGGGGGAAATTATGGGAAGGATAGCTTTGTAGCCAAGTCAGACAAAGTGCAGATAACCTTGAAACTTGACACTGGCAACTGGTGTCTGAAGAAAGGGGTTTTTGTTATTGTTGTTGTTTTTGCTGCTAGGATGCAACACATGGCCTCACAAGTCATGCAAGCCCTCTACACTCAACCCCCAATAAAAGTGGTCTTGAGGGACTGAGTTCTTAACTTAAACCTGTAGACTCTTAAAGTTCTTAACTTAAACCTGTGGATTCAGATAGTATCAGAATTTAATTGCACTGAAGGACACCCTGTTGGTGTCAGAATGGATTGGTGTCAAGAGAAGGAAAAAAACCTTTCACCATCTCTCTGCTTCCATGACACAGGAAACAAGCATTGCTTTCCACTAATATCATTCTTGAACAAGTTCATATATCCAACTCTCAATTTCACTTGAGATTTATTTTCTCCCTACTTTACACCCAAGTTCAACCGCAAACACCACTGTTTCTAGGTAACTTACGGGCAGCACTAGTCTTTCAGGCAGCCATTTTTAAATAAATAGAGGCTTATTCTTGATTAAGATTTCCCCCCAAAATGGTCCATTTCACCAGATCTGTATATACATTTGCCAAACATATCCATTCCCTCATAAACAAGGTGAGTACATTCTAGGGTTCCATATTAATCCAGAAACTAAAAATTTAAAAAAAGTTTTTCTAATAAATAATAATTTCTAAAATGACACAACAGAAACTCTACTCTCAGGCTAGGGGTGTAGCTCATCATTAGCATACCCCAAATCCTGGTTTCCCTGACAAGCACAAAAAGAAACAGAAAACTCTGTTACCTTAACATGATACACAATATCATTAGAATTGCACGGTTTTTTGGTTTTTAGTTGGTTTTGTTGTTGTTGTTTTGATACTGGGATTGAACCCAGGGGCACTTAGCCCTTTTTTATATTTTATTCAGAGATAGGATCTTGCTGAGTTGCTTAGGGCCTTGCTAAATTGCTGAGTCTGGCTTTATTTAAATTCACAATTCTCCTACTTCAGCCTCCCAAATTGCTGGTATTACAGGCATGCACCTCCATGCCTAGCCACTGCTGTTTTAAAAATTAAGTCTGTTAGGAAAATTTTCTTGAGAGATTCTACACTCAAAGCTCTATTTCTACCTTTTACACCTGTTAGCTTGTCCTTTGGGGATGAATAAACATATCCTTAAACCACAAATAGTATTTAACTAACAAATCACACAAAATGTACATATAGCAGCTGGGAATTTCTATATTTCTTATATTGCACATGATACAACATAAGACAATATCGCTGTTAATTTCTTCTTTGATTTAGAGACAAAGAATGGAAAATGTTTGGTTTGTGACATAAACCCAGTTAATATAAGTCTCTAGGGAAAACTAATGAAGTTTGGTTGAATGTGATGATTTTCCTATTTTACTATCACTTGGGGACATTTGATTTTTTTTTTTAAATGACCTTATCTAGCTATATTCTTTTCTCTTTTTTTAACATTTGTTGGACACAATACCTTTATTTTATTTATTTATTTTTATGTGGTGCTGAGGATCGAACCCAGGGCCTCACACATGCTAGACAAGCATTCTACTGCTAAGCCACAATCCCAGCCCCTAGCTATATTCTTTTCAGCATAGCTGTGAAATGCTATTCCACAGCCCTTTCCCCAGTTTTTATACCAAGAGATTTTTCTATCATGTGTTTGATAATTATGACAACCAGCATTCTTTTTTTTTTTTTTTTTGCAGTGTTGGGGGTTGAACCCATGGCCTCATACATATATCGGTAAAGGCACACTACTACCACGCAGTCACATGCCAAGCCCCCAAAGTTTTACTTTTTTTCTGTGTGTGGTGCTGGGGATTGAACCCAGGGCCTTGTGCATGTGAGGCAAGCACTCTACAAACTGAGCTATATCCCCAGCCCTCAAAATTTCACTTTTGACAAAAGCAGAAGCATATGTGAATGTCCAAAGTAAGCACAGGACAAAGGAATGTTTTGTTTTGTTTTAATCTGAGTTCCCTGCTCCTTCTACTCTTAGAGCCACTGAATGAACGATAGACATAAAGATGCCTCTTCACGAAAAATGAAAAAAAAGAAAAAAAAAATGATAGGGATGGAGGCAGGGAGTATAGCTGAGTGGTACAGTCTAGCATGCACAAGACCCTGGGTTCAATTCCAAGCACCACAAAGAATGGGGGTTGAGGAGAAGAAAAGGACACTTCTCCAATACTGGAACCTTTAAAAGTTTCTATGTATAAAATAGCTACTCTCCTCTAGTATTACAAAGAGTGGGGGGATAGATATGCACTGGAGCCAGACAAGATGGCATACACCTACAATTTGGAAGGCCAAGGCAGAAGGATAGCTTAAACCCAGTAATTCAAGGTCAGCCTGGGCAACATAGCAAAACCCCATCCAAAAAACATAAACAAAACCATATATTGGAATACAGGTATAATCAGTCTTCTTTCAGTAAACACACCAAAAAGCTATATCCATCTATATTTATTTTTCTCTACTTTTCTGATCATTTCCTATAAGACCCCAGAAAATTTTGTCTCTACAATTCAAGGCACATGGGCTGGGGTTGTGGCTCAGTGGTAGAGCACATGCTTAGCATGTGTGAGACAGTGGGTTCAAGTCTCAACACCACATAAAAATAAATAAAGGTCCACCGATAACTAATAAAATAAAAAATAATAATAATTCAAGGGACATCACAAGTTAAATACATACTGATCTGACTAATGATTACCTTCAAGCATTCATTTAGGTGTTAGTCTTTTAAATTTTGTTGCTCCTAAATGTCTAAATTTTTTAATGTGTCCCCCAAAGTTCATGTGTTGGAAACTTAATGCCCAAAACAACAAAGTTTGGAGATGGGGCTATTAAGAGGTGATTAGGTCATGAGGGTTCTGCCTTTATAAATGAATTAACGTTATTGTGGGAGTGGGTTTCTAATAGAATGAGTTCAACCTACTTCCTCTCACTCCCTGTCTCGGCCTTCCACCTTTCACAATGGAATGACACAGCATGAAGGCCTTTGCCACACATAAGTTCCTTGACATTGTAGTTCCCAATCTCCAGAATAAGAAAAAAAATTTCTTATAAATTACCCAGTCTGTGGTGTTCTGTTATAGCAACACAAAAATAATTAACCACATCCTATTGTCATCCTATAGTAACTTTATGATTAGAAATGACCAAGCGCTTTTCATCAATAATTATCTAAAGTAATAAATTCTTCAAACTTTCAAGCAAAAAGAATCTGATGTGTAAGAATTCCCAGATTCCTTTACAAAAACAGAAGATGCTATGAACTGTTCAGAAAAGGAATACAGAACATTTATTCCAGATACCCATTTTCCACAAAAATTGAGGCTCCTTACAGTCAAATATTGTGTTGCTCATGTTCATCAGCTTATACCCAGCATCTCAATACACCCAGATATTGCTTAGATGAATGAATCAATTAACAAATAACAATACAATGGTGAGCCACATACTAATCAAGATGGCACACATTTGGTGGATAACACAAAAGAATGAATTGTATCAAGGTTAAAGAGCACTGTTATATTTTAAGATGAAAATATAACATTTTCTAGGCATAAAATAATGAACTTAACTGAAACTAGGGACAGTCAATTATGAACTCTATCGGAAAGATGTAAGTACCAACCAGGCCTTTAGTATCTGAACTTAAATTCCGTATATTCTCTTTACTCATAATAATATCTTTAAGAAATCAATCAATTTTTTTGTGTGACTTTTCAGTCAATTTTCAAGAAAGTTTTTTTTTTTTTTTTTTTTAATGGAAACAGAATTCAAACATTATTGATTCACCCTTTTAAAGTTTATAGTTCACCACCAGGTGCAGTGGCTCAGGCCTGTAATCACAGAGGCTGGGGAGGCTAAGGCAAGAGGATAACAAGTTCAAAGCCAGCCTTAGCAACTTAATGAGGCCTTCAGCAACTTAGAAAAACCCTGTCTCAAAATAAAAAAACAGAAAGAACTCAGTGATTAAGCACTCTTTAATATAATAATATAATCCTATTTATAATTATAAAACCTTGACCACTAAGCCAAAGACACCTGAACATTTGGCAAAACAGGTCAATTCAGACTAGTGAAGCCAGGAACATTTCTACCTCGAGAAGGGTTCAATCCCAGGTACAAAAACAAACAAACAAAAAAAAAAAACCTTAGCACTCAACCATATATTCACAAAGTAGAACAACTACCATTCTATCTAGTTTGAAGAAGGGCTTTATTTAAATCAGATAGAAGAGCTAAGTGATAACCTAAGAAACATGGAAGCAGGTAAAAATCAATTTATATTAAATTACATACATTACATTTACAATCAATTTACATTAGATTGACCACTAGTATGGTCTCATTTCCTGAAGGTAGAAACAGTAAGCTAGAAAGTATGAGCACAGAACAAAGGGAAGGTAAGGGCTGGGGCTGTAGCTCAGTGGTAGAGCACTTGCCCTACATTAGATCCTCAGCACCACATAAAAATAAAGATTTTGTGTCTATCCACAACTAAAAAATATTTTTTTAAAAAAGGAAAGTTAAAGGAAGAAGCCAATGTGTGTGTGTGTGTGTGTGTGTGTGTTGGTAGACCTTATTTATACTGAGAATTAAACCCAGTGCCTCTAACAAATGTGGGGCAAGTGCTCTACCACTGAGCTACAACCTCAGCCCAAAGCCAATGTATTTTAAAATCCTGTAAATGGTTTTTATGGACGTTCTGTAGCCATTGCTCATTTAATCTGATTGTATAAAAGACTTCCCTTCTCTGGGATGAGGCTGTGAGTTAAGGAGGCCCCAGCACTATAGGGACTGATTAATAGCCCTTTTCTTCTTATGGCTCCAACAGAGGAAAACTCTTTAGTAAATAATTTTAATCACCAAAAAAGCACAGGAAACCCTATTTATAATTATTAAACTTTGTCCACTAAGCCAAAGACACCTGAACATTTGGCAAAACAGGTCAATTAAGACCAGTGAAGCCAGAAGCATTTCTACCTCAAGAAGGGTAAAGAACTCACAGAGGTCTGTAGACAAGAGTTCAGACACCTTCCTTAACCAGAGAGGCAACCCCACCTCAACTAATGGTTCTGAGGAAGAGACTACAACCTGCCTATGTCTCAAAACTGATATTTCAGAATATGCAAAAATATGCAAGACCTGGGTTGGAGCTGTAGCTCAGTGGTAGCACACATGAGGCACTGGGTTCGACCCTTGATACCACATAAAATAAATGAATAAAAAGTAAAAGCAGGGCTGGGGATATAGCTCAGTTGGTAGAGTGCTTGCCTCACATGCACAAGGCCCTGGGTTCAATCCCCAGCACCACACAAAAAAAAAAATAATAATAATAATAATAATAATAACAACAACAACTGTAACTTTATCCTTAAAAAAACAAAAAAAGTAAAGGTAATTGTGTCCATCTACAACTAAAAAAGAATATGCACAATCTGGCAACATCTTTAATTGGGGGCTTCTGCCAAGATTTCCATGCTCAGGGCCATATAGATTGGAAGCCCATGAGAATAGCATTTAATCTGAGAAAAAGACAAAAAACAAAAAACACACCCCACAATTGAACTTGCTCCTCTTTCCTACCATCACTCGAACTACTCAGTCTAAGAACTCAGATTTTTGTCTTATTTTTATTTTTATTTTTTCCCTTTGGGTGTTTTGGGGGGTATAAACCACAGCCTCATGCATTCTAAGCATGCACTCATTCACTGAGCTACACCCATAGCCCCTGGATTTTCTTACATGGCACAAAAAAAAAAAAAGATGGCAGTATCTTGAGACACCTAAAGCAAATTATCTCCTGCAAATTTGGAAATATTCTGATGGACATAGGAAAAAAAAAAAGAATAGCAGAGCATAGGACAGTCCCTTTTCTAAAGCATTTTACACACAAATCAAAATAGATAACTTCAAAATCTATTCAGAAAAGGACTCTACCCTCCAAAATAGAACAGTAATTAAGACGATCAGTAAAAAAGATGAGAAAAAAAAAAAAAAAAACAGTTAAAATGTTCTGCTCATCATTGTCTTGCTATAGCCTAAAAAAAAGCCACCTCTTCCAACTCCAGATATTATGTGTGGTTTTACATAGAGACTTCTAAGGTGACACAGTTCACCAACCCAAACTCACCAATCTGGTGGTCCTTATTTATGAATAAAGAAGATGTTAAAGATGTCTCACTCTCAGATCTAAAATGAGACCTGGATACAAAAAAAGTCCCCCGCAAAAAGCAACATACAGAGAACCAATAAAAGTCCATGATTGTGTTAAAACTTCCCTTTCAGAAATATGAACTACCAACTAGCCAATTCTTGTTAACTTTAAGGGATTTCAATAAAGGAGCTCAAACTAAAGAATGACTTAGCACCCAGGAAAGAATGTGAATTTCATCTATATGTCATCTATATGTTACCTAGCATGAATGAAGCCCTGGATTTGATACTCAGGATGGCAAAAAGGAAGAGGAAAAGAATGAAAAATAGGGAAAAGGAAAGGGGCAGGGAGAGGAAGAGGGAAAAAGAAAAGGGAAGAGGAGGAAGAAGTATCAGCAGCAAACCCTGAAAAATGAATAGTCCTAACCAAGCCCTGAAAAGACATTTTAACTCTCTTAGGTCACCCTTCCCTTCATTAGCTAATAGAACTAAATCTCACACTTCCCTTGACACTAAAGCTTAGTACCTTATCATTCCTGCAGTCTACAGTAACTTCAAACTGTCACTTCCCTAAGAGTCCAAAAAGCCCCTATTCTGCAGCAACCAACATATCATCTAATGAGGTTAAAATATATTATGACCAGGCTGGGCATGGTGGGCACACCAATAATCTCAGTAACTCAGGAAACTGAGGCAGGAGTTCAAAGCCAGCTTCAGCAACACACAGAGATCCTATTTCAAAATAAAAATAAAAAGGGATGGGGATATAGTTGAATGGTAGAATATGTGCCTGGCATGCTTGAGGCTCTGGGCTCTATCCCTAGTATCAAAAAAAAAAAAAAGTGTGTATACAAGTAGACAAGTTTTCCATTCCCAGAATCTATACAAAGGTAATCATTTTCATAAGAGAGATAATATCTTAAAACAAACGTAAAGCTTACAAAACCATAGCTCATTAACAGAACTTTCTACTGGAAAGTCTTTGGGTAGGGAAGTTTAAAATAAATAAGACAAACCCTAGGTCATTTCAAAAATGACTAAATTTAACCCAACTTCCAGGCCCTCTCCCCAAGCTTACCTGATCTCTCCAGCACCAAATCATGGAATTCTTCTCTAGGTCAGCCATCCATTGCCTCCATAAGATTCACCCGGCCCTAAGACCACCTCCTGGTATTTTATACATTTTTATTTTTTTAAGCTCTGCCATCTTTCCTTAAAGCTATCTGTGAACATACACCCCAAATGTGGTAAAAAAATCTGATTAAGACTCTTGGTGGAAGGCAGGAGCTTTTTAAGTTTTAGAGATGCAACAAGTACATGTAATATTTTCCAAGCAGCCTATGGTCAATTTCTACCTAAGAAACTAAAAGTGTTTACTTGTCTACTCTGTGAATGCCAAAAAACGCTGCAAAATGTGCACTGGCAGTTTTTTTTTTTTTTTTTAGGACAGAGGTACTGGGGATTGAACTCAGTGGGGTACTTGACCACTGAGCCACATCCCAAGCCCTATTTTGTATTTTATTTAGTAATTCGGTCTCGCTGAGTTGTTAGCACCTCGCTTTTGCTGAGGCTAGCTCTGAACTCGCAATCCTCTTGCCTCAGCCTCCAGAGCTGCTGGGATAACAGTCATGTGCCACTGTGCCCGGCTTGTGCTGGCACTTTTTAAAAATTTTTTTTTTGGGGGGGCTACTGGGTACTGAACCCAGAGACACTACACTACCACACTAGTTTTGAGTTATTTTTAAACTGTGCAAAAAGTTCTAGAATTAAAGAATCTAGCTGGGTATAGTGACACACACCTATATTTCCAAGATCACAAGCAAGGCCAGTTTTAGCAATTTAGCAAGACTCTCAGTAACTTAGCAAGACTCTGTCTCAAAATAAAAACTAAAAAGTACTTGGAGTGTAGTTCAGTGATAATGCACCCATAAGTTCAATCCACAGTACAAAAATATAAAGAATCTAAACAAACAGTTAATCAAATGCAGTGGTTCTCACAATTCAAGGCACATCACAACCATCTGGAGGCCTTGTTAAAGCACAGATTGCTAAGCCCCACCTCCAGAGTTTGTGATTTGGTAGCTCTAGGGGTAGGGTCTGAGAATCTGGATTTTTTTTTTTTTTTTTTTTGAGAGAGAGAGAGAGAGAATTTTTTAATATTTATTTTTCAGTTATCGGCGGACATAACATCTTTGTTTGTATGTGATGTTGAGGATTGAACCCGGGCAGTACGCATGCCAGGCGAGCACACTACCACTTGAGCCACATCCCCAGCCCCAAGAATCTGGATTTCTAACAAAATGAATGGTCATGATCCTGCTATCTAGGGCCCACTCTTACAATCTCATGTTGACAGAAGCTATTCATTATAGTCTTCAGTTTGCAAGGCTTCTGCTGACCATTTAGTTATTATAATTCAGTGGCAGAATACTTGCCTAGCACACACCAGGCCCTGAGATTCTACCCCAGTACCAAATATAAAATAAAAATAAAATATAACAGAGTTAGGCACAGGGGCGCACACCTATAATCCCAGCTATAAGGGAAGTTGAGATAGGAGAACCGCCAAGTTCAAAGCAAGTTCAGCAATTTAGTAAGACCCTGTCTAAATCCTCAGCTTGGCAAAATGAATGAATAAATAACATTTTAAAATAAAATATATCAGCTTGATGTCCATTTTACAACTTTTTTTTTTTTTGGTACTAGAGATTGAACCCAGAGGCGCTTAACCACTGAGCCTCATCCCCATTCCTTTTTTATTTTAGAGACAGGGTCTTGCTAAGTTGCTTAGGACCTCACTAAGTTGCTGAGGCTGGCTTTGAACTTGCGATCCTCTTTCCTCAGCCTCCCAAGCTGCTGGGATTACAAGTGTATGACACCACTCCCAGCTCCATTTTACACTGTATTGGAATTTCCAAATTACAAAGAACTTGCAAGAATAATAATAAAAGTAAAACATAATCCTCTTTATCTAGATTTAACTATTGGCAACATTTGCCCCTCTAATATTACTCTCTTCTTTCCTCCTATCAGATATATCAAATATTTCTTTTGAGCCATAAGAAAACTGCATGTATCATGGTTCTTGACTTCTCTAACATAACCACAATAATACCAAAGTCAGTGAATTTAACATTGATAAACCACTACTACAATCAAGATATTAAAAAAAAAAAATCTATTACATTCAAAACCTCTGTCACGCTTCTATATCTGTCAGCTCCTGCACCAACGTCCTGGCAACCATTATTTTCTATCCCTAAAATTCTACCTTTTCCAGAACATCAAAAGTGAAATCACAATGTATAGTCTTAAAAAAAAATAGAAAAAAAAGCTACACATGGTGACACATGCCTGTGGTCCCAGACATCTGTGAGGCTGAAACAAGAGGATCACTTGAGCCCAGTAGTTTCAAAGCAGTCTGGGCAACATAACAAAACACCCTATCCCCCAAAAAAACACATAACATAAAATGCACCATTTTTAAAGTCTACAATTCAGCAGCATTCAGTATACTCACAAAGTGTGCAACCATCAACATTATCTGGTTCCAGGATATTTTTATCAGCCCAAAGCAAACCCCATATCCATTAAGTAGTCACTAATCATTCACTCAGAGGAGAAATATCTCTTATAATCACTTATTTGCTTTCTATCTTTGTAGAAATTTCAAGAACCCATACAATATGTGGTTTTTCTATCTGCTTCTTTCACAAGGTTTTCAAGGCTCATGCAAGTTGTAGCATATATCAGTACGTCACTTCTTCTCAGCCAGTACATATAGGCTCTTGAGTCTAGTTTCATTCAATCAGCAAAATGCCTTCAAGAACCAACCATGCTGTTATATGCATGAGTAGCTTCTTGAGTTTTATTGCTACACAGTATTCCATCATATGTAAGATATACCAAAGCTTATTATTCCAATCACCAAAAGTCATTTTACTCCTGATACTTTTTCCAGAAATATAATAATATAACTTAAGGTAATTTAAATATCACAATGTATAGTCTGAAAATTTTTTAAATATATTTAAATTTTTAAATACCAAATTTTTGTTAAATTTTCAGCAAAAGTGTTTTGAAGCAAATCTTGGCCTATACTGAATCTCTTTATAGTGTTCATTTAGTCCTGTTAGAATATCCACAGATTTTGCTGCTAAAGTATTGTCTTAAGTATTCATCCCTGTAAGGGACATAATTCATATGTCATCTATGTACCACATTCCATTTCTATAACCAGAAAAAAAATTATAAATTAATTTAACACCTCTGATTCTGGACCCTTGACCCTATATTTATATAGCTCTAAATGGGACAAAAATGAACAAATTACTAGAGTCAAGTGAACAGTCATTAATCTTTTCTCTGTTATAGAGTTCATTACATCAACTAAAAGGATGAACTCAACCCAACAATTCCCCTTTTGTGAGCACATCCATCTAGCATGGGCTCTTCCAGATCATTATTCATTCTAAAACTCTGTCATTTTTCTTTATAAAAGTCATCTTTTCCCACTGAGTTTACACATGATCTTTTTTCTTTTTGGTATTGAGGATTGAACTCAGGGGCACTGAACCACTGAGCCACATTCCCAACCCCTTTTTAATATTTTATTTAGAGATAGGGTCTCATTGAGTTTCTTAGGACCTTGCCAAGTTGCTGAGGCTGGCTTTGAACTTGTGATCCTCCTGTCTCAGCCTCCCAAGCTGTTGGGATTACAGGTGAGCCACCACACCGGATGGGTTACACATGATCTTACAAAGAGTAAATGATAAAGTTCTCAGAACATCTGGTTGTCCCAAGACACATTCTTCAGCAAATATGTAAAACCTAAGTTGTATTGCCATGAAATCTAAACTACCCTTTAATGCCTTCACTTAAGATCACAACTGTTCTCCACATCATAGAACCGACTGTGCCAAGCACTAGGGAAACAGGAGGGAACAATACAGACAAGGTTCTTGCTGCCATGGAGCTAACTTTCTAGAGGAAAATACATAAAACCATCAAGCAAACTATCAAAATGATTGCTCTATGCACAAGGATACAATAAAAAATGACTACAGGGTGAGTTTAAATTAGATGGTGAGACTAGGCTTCAGAAAGGCGAAACTTAAGAACTAAACCCCCGAAGATGAGTGAGGATCAGAAGCAAGGGCAGTACAAAGGATCTGACACAACAGAAGGAAGTTCGAACTAGTAAAGATCCAGAGAAAAGCCCAGTATGGCTACAGTGTAATAGGGCAAGTAGAGAGCAGTACAGGATGAAGTCAGACAAACAGCCAAGGACCAGCTCATGCAGAAATTTGTTATGTCAGAATAAGGAGTTGGGAATTTCTTCCAAGTGAAAATGGAAGGCCATTAGAGGGTTTTAGGCATAGGAATAACATGATCTGACTAATATTTTCAAAAGTTCATTCTACTTGTCACAAAAAGGTGTTAACATTGGTAACATGGACAAGGGTAATCCAATTCTTTCATTAAAAGAAAAAAACTATAAAGTACATATCACTTTATATAATAAAATACTTTTTAAAAAGATTTTTTTTTTAGTTGTAGCTGGACACAATATTTTTATTTATTCATATATTTTTATGTGGTCTGAGATCAAATCCAGTGCCTCACAGGTATGATGCAAGCGCTCAACCACTGAGCTACAGCCCCAGCCCCAATAAAATGCCTTTTTAATAAAAATCACTGCCCAGGATGATTTCACATGTATCTATTGTCTTTTGTCTGTCAATCACAATACTAATAGCCAGCAAATTTAAGAATTTGCTCTTTAGACCCTGTATATTAAAGTAATTTTTCCACATCATGTGTAACCACAAGAATGAGAAGTTATACTCCATGTATGTATAATATGTCAAAATACACTCTATTGTCTGGGGCTGTGGCTCAGTGGTAGTGCACTTACCTGGCATGTGTGAGGCACTGGGTTCAATTCTCAGCACCACGTACAGATAAATAAAATAAAGGTCTATCAACAACTAAAATATATATATATATATATATATTTTTAGTATTTATTTAGTTGTAGATGACCACACAGTATCTTTATTTATTTTTATGTGGTGCTGAGGATCGAACCCAGTATCTCATACATGCAAGGCAAGCACTTTACCACTGAGCTATAGCCCCAGCCCTAAAAAAAAACTTAATAAAATATACTCTATTGTCATGCGTAGTTTAAAAAAGAAAATAAAGAAAAAAAGTAATTTTTACTCTGCTAATAAATCTGACAATTTAAATAGAAAGTCAATGAGTAGGGCTGGGGATGTGGCTCAAGCGGTAACGCGCTTGCCTGACACGATGGGGCGCTGGGTTCGATCCTCAGCACCACATAAAATAAAGATGTGTCCACTGAAAACTGAAAAATAAATATTAAAAAAATTCTCTAAAAAAAAAAAGAAAGTCAATGAGTACTAAAGAAACGAAGAGTTTGATCTACTGCTATTTAAACATTAATTACACTCATTTCCCAAATACATCAAAACTTAATTAAAGCAGAGTTTGTGACAAGATTGAGGCTATTACCCTGAGAATTAAACAGTATCATTAGCCTGTAAATTCTACCTTTAGTTTTCAAAGAAAGACATGTAGAAGACACATGCAAAAAAAAAAAATAAAAAATAAAACCAACAAAATTGAGATGTGCAATAACAAAAATGTAACTACTTTTAGTCATGTGTTCCAAATTCAGGGTTGATGTTTTAAAACAAAAAAAAAAATTGCTTTCTGGGGCTGGGGGCTGGGGCTCAGTGGTAGTGCACTTGCCTGGCATGTGTGAGGTACTGGGTTTGATTCTCAGCACCATATATAAATAAATAAAATAAAGGTCTATTAACAACTAAAATATATTTAAAAAAAAAAAGAAATAATTGCTTTCTAAGAAATAATATTTCTAAGTTGATTATCAAATTGCAGAAAAAAAAACACTTACTGAACTTAACACAAATACCACATTCTTTCAAGCATAAAATTTACTTTTGTGGATAATCTTCTTCTAAGAAACCCATTTAAAGAAATAATGACCAGGCTTTTTTGTGGCTCAGAGGTAGAGTGCTCGCCTAGCATGTGTGAAGCACTGGGTTCAATCCTTAGCACCATATAAAAATAAAAAAATAAAATAAGAGATATTTTGTCCACCTATAACTAAAAAATAAATATAAAAAAATTACCTAATGTAAAAATTCAATTTAATGGTAAAGTATTTAAAAGTAAACTATAGGGGCTGGGGATGTGGCTCAAGTGGTAGCGCGCTCGCCTGGCATGCGGGCGGCCCGGGTTCGATCCTCAGCACCACATACAAACAAAGATGTTGTGTCAGCCGAAAACTAAAAAATAAATATTAAAAAAATTCTCTCTCTCTCTCTCAAAAATATAAAAAATAAATAAATAAAAATAAACTATATCCTCAAAAATATTATATGCTCTTAACTTGAAGATTTCTTTAGCTCGATTACTATAATTCTATGTTTTGTGAGATTAATGCTCTTCTTAAATTTAAAATTCTACAAAACAGGTCACTTTGAGATTACCTTTATTTTTAAACTATTTCATATTATGCAGTCCTAAAAATATTGGTCACAACTTGATTGCTTAGCATTTTGCTTTTGACTTCCTTTTTCTATAATAAGATTTGAAGGAACTGACCAAATTTGGTACTCTGAAATATTATGTGTATATTCAGCCAACTTTCATCAGACCACAGACTAGAGGTCAAAAAGAAAGCTCTTCTGGATCTATTCATGGGTTTCAACAAAACGGCTGTTTCAGGAATCTGTTCTCAGAGCAAGAATGAGAATTCAAGAAAACTCTAATTGGTACAATTTCTGTGGAAACTGGCAAGTTTCACTTTGAAACAAGGAAATGTAAAATTTTATATTCAACAAGTTAGTAAATCCTAGGCTCAAATGTAAGCATTCCACCACCATAAAGAACAAACAGAAAGTTTAATAACTTCGTTATGTAAAATATAGTCAGGGACAGATGCTGCAACACTCACTTCATATCTCACAGGAACTCAGAACTGGAACATGCATCCTCATCGCCCATTTGTGGACAAACATCCACAAAGAACCAGCTAAGACTAAAGTTGGGTATTATTTGAAGGCACCAACAGGAGGCTTCTGGAAATCTTAATTGTGTTTTCTTTTTTTTTTTTAATTAGTTGTTGATGGACCTTTATTTTATTTATTTATATGTGGTGCTGAGAATTCAACCCAGTGCCTCACACATGCTAGGCAAGTGCTCCACCACTGAGCCACAATCCCAGCCCCAACTGTGGTTTCTTAAAAAAAAAAATTAAGTAGCATATGATGCAGAGATCTGACAAAGACCCTTCCTAACCCAAGGCCACATGCATATAAAGAAACTCACCTGTATTATACTCCTTTAACTGCAACTCCTTCACAGGCATGCCATCGGAAGTCTGAAAGGCATTAAGAATCTGCAAGAAAATGGTATTTACACATAATGATACAAATCATATTCAAACAGTGAATTTTATATTTTCCCTACTGGTTTTTATTCTACATAATTTAAAGCTATGATTATTTTATAAAGGCAAAATTAAGACATGCACACGAGGTGCTCAAAAAAATGCTAAATGAATAGAACATGCTTATTCAAAAATTCCTAAGTGTAAAAAAAAATCAGATGAGCATAACCTTCAAGAGCTCAAACTCTGATATCAAACTGTCTGAATTCCAAGCATCTCCTACTCACTTGTTGTGTAACCTTTCAGTGTCTAGTTAATTACCTGTTAAACATAAAATGATGCACTAAGCTCATTCAGTCCAGAGCCATGGTAATTCGGTCTGGTCAGTTTTTTCTTTATATTCAAATGAATCGTTCTCTAACTACAAATGTCACTTCTTCAGTGATACCTAACTGCAAAATACAAAGTCACATCTACATCTTTTGTTCTTTTTGTTGTTCTGGGGATCAAACCCAGGTCCTCAGTACATGCTAGGCAAGTACTGTGCTAGTTACATCCCCAGCCCTAAACCTTTAGTGTTCTTCAGAAAATGTATCACTGTTTCAAAATGTTACCTATCTTTTGTTTGCTTTTGTATTATTGATGAGGCAGTGACTTTATAATATTCACTGCTATATCATTCAGTGCCTGGTACTCAATACAGGTTGAATCCTTAATCCAAAATCTGCTTCAGATTTTGCAGCATTTTGGATTTCAGGTTTTCCTATTAGGGATGCTCAGTAAAGTCTACTCCAAAATTCCCAAATCCAAAGCCCCCCAATCTGAAATACATCTGATCCCAAGCATTTCAGATATGGAATCTTCAACCTATAATACTTAACACTTGCAGTGAATGTATTAAGAATACCTATTCAGGGGTTGGGGTTGTGGCTCAGTGGTAGAGCACTCGCCTAGCACATGCAATGAGCTGGGTTTGATCCTCGGTACCACATAAAAATAAATAAAATAAAAGTATTGTGTCCAACTACAACTAAAAAAATATATTTAAAAAAAAAGAGAATATCTATTCATTCCGGGCAGGGTGACACACCAACCTCTAATCCCAGTTACTTAGAAGGCCAAGGCAGGAGGATCAGAAGTTCAAGGCCAGCCTTAGCAACTTAGCAAGACTTTGTCTCAAAAAAGTGTGGGGTGGGGGTGGGGTGCCTAAGGATGTGGGCTCAGTGGTTCGGCCCCCCTGGATTCAATCTCCAGTATCCCCACCAACCAAAAAAAGAAAGAAAAGAACCCTATTCATGGTCATTATAATTAAGTGAATTAATGCTTATAAGCATACACAATGCCTATCACAGAATAAGTACTATTAGCTCCTGTTGCAATATCCTGACCAATTCTTCCATAACTTCTGCCATAAATTTAGTCAGTCTATCCTAACTGAGCAGATAGGCAGCTTCCAAACTCATACTACTATAAATCAGTATCTTTATCTATGGACTCCTGAAATAATATGCCCTACCAGATGATTACCAGGTCACCATTTGTCATGGTTTTACAAACCTCACCTCAGTGAATACATATATAACTAGCAAAATATGAATAAGTTCTATGAATTATAACAAAGTCAATCCCTGGTTTAGATATACTACAGTTATCCAACATATTAACACCAAGGGAAGTTGAATAAAGAATACACATGCTTTTCTTTCCTATACATTTCTTTATACTTTCCTGTGAATCTATAATTTTTCAAAATAAGGTTAAAAATTTAATTGACAGAGACAGAAAAAAACACATGCCTCACCTCTTCTTTTGTGGCATTTTCAGGCACCCCACTTAATCGAATAAGCCTGCTAGGCTTCTCCTCACTTGTGCCAGTCCTGTAATCTTGATCCTTAAATTCAGAATATAAAATTATTTCACCAATAAATATACTTTTGTGTGAAAAGTGAAACAACATGAAATATAGGTATTCAGGATCAAAAATGAAAATGACTGAATCATGTAAAGATGTGAAAAAATATGACTTTATTATTTTAAATTTTGATTTTAAATCCTTGGATTACAAATGAATTAACCCAGGATCATTGAAGGAGTCTTTTTGTGTGTGTGTGTGTATGTGGAGGGGAGGGTGCTAGGGATTGAACCCAGGGCCTTGTGTATGCAAGGCAAGCACTCTACCAACTGAGCCATATCCTCAGCCCAAGGAATCTTAAAATTGTAAAATAAGACATAAAGAGAAATAATACTGGGCTGAGAGTTTAACTAAGTGAGAGCATTTGCTTAGCATGCACAAGACCCTCGAATTTCAATCCCCAGCATCAAAAAGAAAAAGGGAGAGGCTCAGTGAGCACTTGCCTAGCATGCGTGAGGCACTGGGCTCAATTCTCAGCACCACATATAAATAAATGAATAAAATAAAGATTCATCAACATCTAAAAAAAAGAGAGAAAAACAAATTAGCCCCAATAGGACTTTCATAGAAAAACAAACAAAAATATTATTATTCCCAAAACTGTATTTTTTTCCTGAATGAGCAAATAGCAAAAAGGGAAATCTGAGCAGATGTCATTTAATAAAGATGATTTCTTATAAACAAATTTCAGAACAAAGTCAAAAGGTGTCATGTAAGTGTAAACCACACAACTTAACAGTAAAATTCAAAGAAATCTGTACTCTTCATACTTATAAAAGCCTTAGCTCCAATTTTCCTCCATTTCGAAATTATAGTTAGAATTTAACTTTTAAGAAAAAGTCTCCTGTAACTAAATGACAATATCTCCCTCCAATCAATTTCTCTCCACTTCAAAAGATAAAAGCTGAAAAAACTTTTGAGAAAGACTCCTATAACTAAATGATCCTATCTCCTAGTTATGCCTATTGCCTAGCATAATCAACAGTGTCCTCTTTTACTCTTAAAAGCAAACTGATTTAGATAATAAATTATGTGGTCACCAGGCTCTAACATTCTCAAAACCCATTATTGGGTAATATGTATTAAGAGCACTGTCCAAAATAATAGAAACCTAAATAGAAATTGATAAAATCTATTTTAAAGATAACATCTTCTTATTAAGTTGCAAACATAAACTTCCTTGCATAGAAATGTAACATTTAAAGTTAATTAAATTAGCTACAAAAAGATACTAAGGGCTGGGACTGTAGCTCAGTGGCAAAGCGCTTTCTAGCATGTATGAGGCACTGGGTTCGATCCTTAGCACCACATAAAAATTAACAATTAAAATAAAAAGCATTCTGTCTATCCACAACTACAAAAATTTTTTTTTTTAAAAAAGAAGATAATAACAATTTTTTTAAGTTGTCGATGTTTAATCGGGGGGAGGGTGGGGAGGGTTACTGGGGATTGAACTCAGGGGCACTCAACCCCTGAGCCACGTCCCCAGCCCTATTTTGTTTTTTATTTAAAGACAGGGTCTCATGGAGTTGCTTAACACCTCACTTTTGCTAAGGTTGACTTTGAACTCGTGATGCTCCTGCCTCAGCCTCCCAAGCCACTGGAATTACAGGCGTGCTAATTTTTTTTTTGATTTATTCATATTCTGTGCTAAGAATCAAACCACATGCCTCATACATGCTAGGCAAGCATTCTACCACTGAGCCCACAAATCCAGCCCAAATTACAACTTTTAAATAACCTCCTCATGACTACAGAGAGACTCTTAGGTAGCCTGAGTTTAATTAAGAAAATGAATCCTAAATCACAATGCTTGACTATCAAAAAGTTGTGAAAATCACTTCCCAAAGATAGTTACTTTTCAGATTAAATCGTCCCAAGGTATTTAAATCAGCCCAATAAAGCAAAATAATGAATCAACACCTATCAAAAATATTATATGATTGGCACAGTGGCACATACCTATACTCCCAACAACTGGGAGTTTGAGACAAGAGGATCACAAATACAAAGCCAGCCTCTGCATCTTAGCAAGGCCCTAAGCAACTTAGGGATACTCCATCTTAAAATAAAAAATGAAAAGGGCTGGGAATGTGGCTCAGAGGTTAAGTGCCTCTGGATTCAATCCCTGGTACCCACTCTGCCCAAAAAATATTATCTGAACTGAGGCCCCTTTCTCTAGAGATTTACATTCCTACATTTCAATAGTGAATACAAAATCTGCTTTTTCTATTGAGATGAGGTCTTTTGTTGTTGCTGCTTGTTTTTGTTTTGGGTACTAGGAACTGAACCACTGAGCTACAACTCTAGTTGTATTTTGAGACAGGGTCACTAGGTTCCTAAGGTTGGTCTCAAACTTGCAATCCTCCTGACTCAACCTCCTTGGTTGCTAAGATTATAGGTGTGTGCCACCATGCCCAACCAAATTTTGCCTTTTTTGTTCTGCAGCCCTGGGGATTGACCAAATTTTGCTTTTTAATAGTAGGGCAATGAGACATCAAGGACTCAAGGTCCTAGATTCTATACTTAATCCTTCAGAAATGCCTTATGAAAAAAGAAAAAAGCAATCCACCTCATCAACATACCTGTAGGTCTCGTTGAGTTTTGCCCTCTGGAAAAGACTTGCTCTGGCCATAGCCAAATATCTGGCTCCCTGGCAACCTATGATCCACATCACGGTACTCCATGCTTCTGTAATCAGTGTCTTGCTGACCAAGAAAATCCAGATCTCCTTCTTCTTTAAACAGACGAGCGTCTGAACTCTGTTCACCTCCAGAAAGCTGTGATTTGTTTTGGTCTTGAGTTGGACTTTGGCTGTTCTGAAAGTCTGATGGAGATTCATGTTCAAAGGCTACACCTTTTGTTTCTCCTTCTCTTGTTTCTGAATGCTCAAATTCTGCCTTCTGAACACCAAAAGTGGGCTTTTCTACTGTATGGTCATGTGTGGATTCTTCTCTCTTGTTCACACTGACACCAGAATGTTCTCTATCTTGTGCAGAGGGCTGAATGTAATCCAAAATTTTTTGATCCACAGGAGGCATCTCCCTATCTTTAAATTCCATACAAGGTCCCACCTCTCTGCCCCTAAAATCCTGATCAGTCCTGGACCGGTGTCTACCTCTGAAATTTGAATGTGGTGTATCCCTGTCCCTAAAGTCTAGATCAGTAGTACCTGAACCTCGCCCTCTAAAGTCTACCTGTGTTCCGTCTTTGTCCCTGAAGTCCAAATCAGCTATATCTCTATTCCTAAAATCAGAACGAGATTGATCTCTGGTCCTGAAATCCAAATCTGATAAATCTCTTGCCCTAAAATCTGCATGGGATCCATCCCGGCCTCTAAAATCTAAATCATAGGTACCCCGGCCCCTAAAGTCAGATGGAGGAGCATCCCTACCTCTGAATTCAACAGTGTGAGCATCCCTGTCTCTGTAGTTCATATGTGGTGTCTCCCTACCTCTATAATCCATAGAAGTACCATCTCCACCCCTGTAGTCCATAGGTGGCCCTTCTCTATCCCGAAAATCCCCAGAATGTATGTCCCTACCCCTGAAGTCCAACTGTGATGAATCTCTGCTCTGGAAATCAGAAGATGAAAAATCTCCCCCCCTGAAATCATGTCCAGGTCCCTCCCCTCCTCGATAGTCACCATGTGGTCCGTCTCTAGCTCCATAGCTGAAAGAATGCTCCTCTACATTTGCAAAGGGAGGCCCCGAATGCCCCTGGAAATCAAAGGGAAGTGAATCTCTGCCAGGAAAGTTGCCAGAGTGTCTCTCTTGAGCATGACTCTTAAGGGGAGGAGGAGGATAATCCCTGTTCCACCCGGGAGCAAACCTTTCTTCTTGGCTCCCACTGTAGAAACAAAGACAGTGTTATTCATATTGTCCAGAGAGTTTGAAATCTACACACCAGCATATTCTTCTCTAATCACAGCACATTCTTCTTTAAACATTTTTTTTTTTTTTGGCAGAGTTCTGCAACAAGGTCCTAGATCTGCAGAAAACAGCAAAGTTTTGCTATTTTAAGACGAAGTGACGAGTAAACTTTTATGCTCCCATTTCAGAACACGAGGAAAGTCAACACAAGGTTTTCAACATGACTGCTGCAGAAAAAGCTTTCACCCAGTCCTGCAACAGGGAAAATCCGCAATACCAGATAAGCTAACAATGGTGACATACTACAAAAATGTCCATTTCCTAAAGCCAGGGAACTTAGAATTCCAAGGTCAACACATGATGATTCCTATACATTGGAAAAATCAATGCAATGTAAATTTCTTACACTAAGTTTTAGGAAGTGTCTACTGCTGCATCTAGGGGTAATATCCCAAAATATTTAATTATGACTACAGCCAAAATGGATTCAGGCCCCCCAAAAAATGCTGGTTGTACATCATCACCATTAGGAGCAACACCAGTGTTTACCAGATAAGCAACCTTCTGGCTGTATCTAAATCCCAGTTCTACAATGATTCTGCCTGAAAGTACTCTCAGCTGGGTCTTATTATTATAACTACCCAAGGGTATCACAGAAATTAGCATGAATCATGCCACAAAGCATGTGTAAGCTAAGCAAGAGCATCCAGGAGCTTAAAACTAGAAGAGACCTAGTGACAAGTTTAGGTCTTTAAGCATTATTCCCATGTCCCAAATGAAGAAAATTATATTCCTGTACCAATGCCTAACTTTACACAGAAACAAAATGTATTTTAAAAATAGGTACAGTATTAAATTCACAATCTCAGTTTATAGAACGCAACAGATAAACAAGAGCTGGCTCAATCTTTCATTCTACCCAACTTCTTCCCTTTCCCTAACTTTTTCATTTTAGTTTTGGTCAAACATTATGGAATTTAAGTAGGCAATTAAGCACCTAGAATCCTGGGTAAGGACACATGAAAAAGGAAAACATAAAATTATTTGAAAGGTCATCTGTTGTTTAGCAGTAAAACAAAAGTATTAAGAAATCAAGACCAACTCAGTTCTCCCTTCAGAACATGCAGTTTCTAGTCTAAGAAAAAAAAAATCCAAAGGACAACTAATTCTGGGTCACTCATTTCAAGAAAGTTACACTAACAATTCTTTTTTTTAAGTAATAGAAACTTAACATTAACCTAAACATGAGAATGATGTACATTTAATGAATTTGCAGAACACAATGTCTTCCATGGGCTCCCATTAACATTAGTTATGTCCATCATAAGAGAAACAAGTTTAAATGTTCTTCATAAGTAACACAAAGTAAGACACTATAGTGTCTCTCATATTTAAAAATCATTCAACAGCTGGGTATAGTGGTACACACTTGAAATCCCAGCTATTTGGGAGGCTGTAGCAGAAAGATTTTAAGTTCTTGGTAAATTAGCAAGAATATCTCCAATAAAAAATAAAAAGGGATGAGAATGTAGCTCAGTGATAGAGCACCACAAGTACCACAAAAAAATATATGTATCATTAAAGTCCTATTAATTAGCTTGTGGGAAGACTGAAGATTCCTCAGATTCACGGTATAAGTGTTAGCATCTAAATCTATATGTTTACTTGCGAGAGCATTTTCTGAGCAGAACACACCCAACTTCTGCCTCTGAGTACTGCCCTAAGGATTACTTTACCCTCCTAAGAGAAAGTAGATCAAAAGTAACTGATTATATGAAGATATCCCCCTCCCCATTGGAAATGGAATGCAGGAGCATTCTAACAACAAGCTATACCTCCAGTACTTTTTATTTTGTTAATATAATTTTATTTTTGGTACTGAGGATTGAAAACAGGGGCTTTACCACTGAGCTACAACCCTTTTTTATTTTTTGAGACAGTCTCCCCAAGTTGCTTAGGGCCTACACTAAATTGCTGAGGCTGACCTAGAACTTACAATCGATCCTCTTATCTCAGCCTCCAGAGTCTCTGGGATTACAGGCAACTGCCATTGCACCCAGCCTTTTTAATTTTGAAACAGGGTCTCCCTAAATTTCCAAGGCTGGCCTCAAATTTGTAATCTTCCTGCCTCAGACTCTTAAGTCTGTGATTATAAGTATGTGCCACAATGCCCAGCTATATATATAGGATTCTTAAACTATTTTAAAGGGTTGGGGAAGAACTTCAGTAGTGTAGTATCTGCCTAGCATGCACAAGACCCTGGGCACAAATATAAAAACAAAACAAAACAAAAAACGATATTTCATACATTCTAATCCTGCAAAATACCTATTTTTGGTTTAAATTAGTCCCCCCAAAGAGGAATATTATATAAACTATATCTCCCTCTAGTCTAAAATCTTAAAAATAAGCGGGGCTCAGGGGCACATGCCTGTAATCCCAGTGGCCCAGAAGGCTGATTCAGGAGGATCACAATTTCAAAACCTGCCTCAGCAACTTAACAGGGCCCTAAGCAACTAAGAAAGATCCTATCACTAAATAAAATGTAAGTAAAAAGGGCTGGGAATGTGGTTCTGTGGTTAAGCATCCTTGGGTTCAATGCCCAGTATAGAAAAAAAAAAAAAAGAAATCTTAAAAATAAGGTTTGGGGATATGGCTCAGTGGTGGAACACTTCTTATATGTCTGAAGCCCCAGGTGTCATCCCTAGCACCACCATCCCCCCATAAAAAAAATTTGTTTTAAAGATGATACAGGGTTTGGGGATTTAGCTCAGTGGCAGACAACTTGCCTAGCATGCCCAAGGCCCTGAGTTCAGTCCTTGGTCCTAAAAAAGGTACAAAAGAGCTGGGTCCAGAGCCGCATGACTGTATAATCTCAGGAAATTGGGAGGCTGAGGCAGGAAGATCTCAAATTCAAGACCTGCCTCATTAACTTGGTGAGATCCTCAGCAACTTAGCAAGACCCTGTCTCAAAACTAAAAATTAACTGAGCATAGTGGCATACAGTTATAATCCCAGAAGCTCGGGAAGTTGAGGCAGAAGGATTGTGAGTTTAATGCCAGCCTCAGCAACTTAGTGAGGCTCTAAACAACTCAGTAAGATCCTGTCTCTAAATAAAATACAAAAAAAGGCTGGGGATATAGCTTAGTGATTGAGTGCCCCTGGGTTCAATCCTCAGTACAAAAAAAAAAAAAAAAACCCTAAAAATTAAAAAATAAAAAGGAATGAGGATGTAGTTCAGTGGCAAAGCTCCCCCTGGGTTCAATCCCTGGCGCACATACACACACACACAAATACTATCAGCAGTGCATCAGTGTGTATTATACTAGCTATAAAAACATTAATTCTACAGGGGTGCCATAGCACATGCCTGTAATCCTAGCTACTTGGGAGGCTAAGGCAAGAGAATCACAAATTCAAGGCCAGGCTGGACAACTTAGCAAGACTCAATTTAAAATTAAAAGGACTTTGGGGATGGAATTGTGGCTCAGTAGCAGAGTGCTTGCCTCACATATGTGAGGCACTGGGTTCGATCCTCAGCACCATACAAAAAGTAAATAAATCAAATAAAGATATTGTGTCCAGGGCTGGGGTTGTGGCTCAGCAGTAGAGCACTGACCTAGCACATGCAAGAACCTGGGTTCGATTCTCAGCACCACATAAAATAAAATAAATCGATGGTGGGGGCTGGGGATGTGGCTCAAGTGGTAGCGCGCTCGCCTGATAAGCGTGCGGCCCGGGTTCAATCCTCAGCACCACATACAAAGAAAGATGTTGTGTCTGCCGAAAACTAAAAAAAAATAAATATTAAAAAACTCTCTCTCTCTCTCTCTCTCTCTCTTAAAAAAAAAAAAAAAAAAATCTTTAAAAAAATAAATAAATAAATCGGTGGTGGACTGGGGTTGTGGCTCAGTGGTAGAATGCTTGCCTAGCATGCATAAGGCACTGTGTTCGATCCTCAGCACCACATAAAAATAAAAAATAAAGATATTGTGTCCACCAAAACTAAAAAATATTTTTAAAAAATAAATGTATTGTGTCCAACTACAACTAAAAAATAAACATTAAAAAAATATATATTGTGTCCATCTAAAACTAAAAAAAAAGAAGAATCTGGCTTTAAAAAAGAAAAAAAAATTAAAAGGACTAGAGATGTAGTTCAGTGGTAAAGTACCCCTAGATTAAATCTCCTAGTATGAAAAAATTTTAAAAAAATTAATTCCAGGGCTGGGTTTGTGGCTCAGCAGTAGAGCACTCGCCTAGCATGGGCGGGACCTGGGTTCAATTCTCAGCACCACATAAAAATAATGGCATTGTGTTGTGTCCATCTATACCTAAGAATAAATAAATATTTAAAAGAAAAAATTAATTCCAGAACTAGGCCCAAGGGCACATACTTGTAATCTCAGCTACTTGAGCCCAGGTGGTCAAGCCAGCTTGAACAATGTAGCAAGATTCTGTCTCAAAAATAAAGGAAGTGGGCGC
Source organism: Marmota flaviventris (assembly GCF_047511675.1). Classification (NCBI taxonomy): domain Eukaryota; kingdom Metazoa; phylum Chordata; class Mammalia; order Rodentia; family Sciuridae; genus Marmota; species Marmota flaviventris. Next base: position 133,731,248 of record NC_092505.1, read on the forward strand.
TGGGGATGTGGCTCAAGTGGTAGCGCACTGGCCTGGCATGCGCAGGGCGCTGGGTTTGATCCTTAGCACCACATAAAAATAAATAAAGATATTGTGTCCACCTAAAACAAAATATATACTTTTTAAATAAATAAATAAAATAAAGGAAGTGAGGCTGGGGATATGGCTCAATTGGCAGAGTGCTCATCTCCCATGCACAAGGCCCTGGGTTCAATCCCCAGCACACAAAAAGAAAAAGAAAAAGGAAGAGCCAGGCATGGTGGCACTTGCCTGTAATCCCAGCAGCTCACGAGGTTGAGACAGGAGGATCGCAAATTCAAAGCCAGCCTCAGCAACTCAGCGAGGCGCTAAACAACTCAGCGATATCCTGTCTCTAGGATCAATAGGGATAGGAATGTGGCTCAGTGGTTGAGTGCCCCTGAGTTCAATCCCTAGTATCAAAAAACAAAACAAAACAAAACAAAAAAAAGTTAACTCATTATAAAAATGTGAAATACAACCCAGAGGAATTTAGTGAGACCCTTATCTCAAAATAAAAAATAAAAAGAGCTCGAGATGTAGCTCAGTGGTAGAGTACTCTGGCTCTTCAATCCCCAGTATGGTGTAAAACACACACACACACACACACACACACACACAACTCCATTTACAAATAAATGCTAAGATGTTCTCCACTTGTTCATACCTAGTAACTCCTAAAATCAGAGACCTATAAGTGAACTTTAAAATGTATATTTTGCTAACTGTTCCTACTAACCAAGTATGCATTACTTTGCTATAAGAAATAAATATAAATAAAATATATAGCAATATTTTTAATGTTTACATAAAGTATTAAGATTATGTACAACTATAATAACACACCAATTTAAAATGTGGGAGAGAAAAAACATTATAAGAACCCAGCAATGGGCTGGGGATGTGGCTCAAGCGGTAGCGCGCTCGCCTGGCATGCGTGCGGCCCAGGTTCGATCCTCAGCACCACATACAAACAAAGATGTGGTGTCCACTGATAACTAAAAAAAAAAGATAAATAAATAAATATTTAAAAAAAAAAAAAGAACCCAGCAATGATGGCACATGCCTATAATCCCAGTAACCTGGGAGGCTGAAGCAGAAGGATCACAAGTTTGAGGCAAGCCTCAGCAACTTAGTGAGCTCTAAGCAATTTAGCAAGACACTGTCTCAAAAGAAAAAATAAAACAGTCTGGGGTTGTAGCTCAGTGGTAGAGTGCTTGCCTAGCACATGTGAAGCACTGGGTTCAATTCTCAGCACCACATAAAATAAATAAATAAAATAAAGGAACCAGGTGCCATGGCACACACCTGTAATTCCTGTGGCTCGGGGGCTGAGGCAGGATGATCATGAGTTCAAAGCCAGCCTCAGCAACTCAGCAAGGCCCTAAACAACTCAGTGAGACCCTATCTCTAAATAAAATACAAAATAGGGCTGATATGTGGCTCAATGGTCGAGTGCCCCTGAGTTCAATCCCCGGCATCAAAATAAAATAAAAGTATTATTATGTCCATCTACAACTAAAAAAACAAACACAAACAAACAAAAAAACAGGCTGGGCTGAGGATGTGCCTCAGTGGTTAAGAAAAAAAAACTGTTATAAGACAAAACCCTTGGCATTCTTCATAGTCAGTCTCACAATCATTTTAGAAATGACTAACAATGGGTTGAGGATATAGCTCAGTGGTAGAGCACCTGCCTAGCATGTATGAAGTTCTGAGTTCCATTCTCATTCCCTAACACCCCATAAAATGAAAAAGAAATGATTGAAACTTTTTAAATAGTTTCTATTTCTAAAAACTCAAGAGTTATTTCTTCACGAAGAAGAAATGTTATATTATACACTTATCATTAAAATACTGACAATTTCAATATTCAGATTTCAGAACTTACCGAAAAGGTCCTGTTCTGTTAGCAGATCGAGAATCCCCCCACATCTCTTTCTATGTCAGGAGGGCCCCAGTAAGTAGATCCTTTTTTCTAACAAACTCTACTTAGAGCAGTACCTGTATAAAATAAACCACAAAAAAGTAAGCACTTGAGAACATAAAGCAAAGACTAAACCAGTTGATCTCTGTGTGGTATATCAGGAACTACCACATTAGCAGGAATATTTTTGGAAGTCACTCCTGAATATTTACATATTAATTTATAATGACAAAAAATACAGTTTCAATGAAAAAATATATATTCTTCATTACTACAAACTTCTAAAATATATTACTACTAAGAGTTTCACATTTATTAAATTAAATAAGCACTTATTAATTTTTCTAGCACCCATGTGTCCTGCATTTTGGGAAATAGCATCTTAGCATTTAACCCCATTCTCAGTCCAAGCAGCTAATCCTACACCATTCAATCTGACTAATCTAGATTAGTTTATTATCTTCACCAAAAGTGATTGCTTTAAAGACAGGAATGTAACACAGATCAAGCAAATATCTCCAGAACTTTTTCTTCAGCTATTGAAAACTCTTTATATTTGGCAAGGGTTTCCTAAATATGAAACTAGCAGTAAAATTGACAAACTAAAAAGTAGACAAAGTGGACTTCAAAATTTAAAAACTTGGGCTGGGGTTGAGGCTCAGCAGTAGAGCACTTGCCTACCATGTATGGGGCACTTAGTTCGATCCTCAGCATCACATAAAAATAAATAAAATAAAAGTATTGTGTCCAACTACAACTAAAAATATATATATAAACTTTTGAAAATCCAAAGACATTTGATACAGAAAGTGATAGCAAGACAGTGGGGGAAAAAACACACACAGATTATCAAAATACCTAACAAGGAAGTTCCAATGCTCATTCCTCCATATCAAAAAACATCTAAATTGTTAAGTTCAAGACCAGCCTTAGCAACTTAGAACCTCCTTCAAAAAAAAAAAAAAAAAAAGGACTAGGGTGTGGTTCCCAGTACTACAAACAACCAAAAAGACATCTTCAAAACAGTACAAAACTTTTGTGGCATTTTTACTTGTCCTTTCCTCACCAATGTGGCAATTACTATGATCTTGAACAGTGGTAGACCAGTTCCTAGCTCTGTCCTTGAAGAGAAGAGCAGACTTTATTCACAAATTACTAGGTATATTTATTCAACCTTGTGGGACAGGAAATATCTAGGATTATGAAAAGTGCTTTTCTCTATTTCACCTAACTCAAGAAAAAGTTGCAGGCACTGCTAATGAAGCTGTAAAGCAGGCCATAGACTCACATCTGGGGCAAGAGAACATTGGTAAAGGCACAGTGGAAAAGCTGGGATGAAATTCTTTGGAAATTAGGACATTCAAAAGCTGCATGTAAATGGGAAAATTTAGAAAGTCGCACAAAAACCCAAGCAAAATGAAATCACACAAGACCAGAAAACACCATTAACACTCCGTTTCAGGCTGATGCCCAGGGTCACAGAAAGTATAATTAAAGTGTTGAAAAAATGTATCAGGGGCGGGGGATGTGGCTCAAGTGGTAGCACGCTTGCCTGGCATGCGTGCGGCCCGGGTTCGATCCTCAGCACCACATACAAACAAAGATGTTGTGTCCACCGAAAACTAAAAAATAAATATTAAAAATTCTCAAAAAAGAAAAAATGTATCAGAAAAAAGCTATTCTGAAGACCGGGAGAAGTGGTTGTTTTATTTTTGTACAGTATTTTTAGATTTGGTTTTGGTTTTTTGTTGTTGTTGTTTTTTTTTCTTTTTGTGGTACTGTGGATCAAACACAGAACCTCACACAGGCAAAGCAAGTACTCTACCAATGAGCTACATCTCCAACTATTTTTATTTCATTTTATGTTATTTTGAGATAGTGTCTTACTAAATTGCCCAGACTAGCTTCAAACTTCCCATCTTCCAAGGAGCTAGGGAAGCAGCTCAGTGATAGAGCCCTTGCCTAGCATGCATGAGGTCCTGAGTTCAATTCCCAAGAACGAACACACACACACACACACACACACACTTTTGATCCAGTCCTCTTGCCTCAGCCTCCAAATAACTGGGATTAGAGACATATGACACTGTGCCCTGCTAAATTAGGAAAATTTAAACCACTAAGTCCGAGAAGCAGAAAGAAAAAGAATGAACAAAAGTGAATAAAGGCTAGGCGTGGTGGCACACGCCTATAATCCCAGTGGCTTGGGAGGCTGAGGCAGGAGGATCACAAGTTCAAAGCCAGCCTCAGTAACTCAGTGAGAACCTAAGCAACTTAATGAGACCCTGTCTCAAAAAATAACAAGGGCTGGAGATGTGGTTCAGTGGTTAAGTAGCCCTGGGCTCAATCCCCATTATCAATTAAAAAAAAAAAAAAGAAGAAGAAGAAAAAAAAAAGTGAATAAAGCCTAAGACATGTTGGGGAGTATAATCAAATGAACCAACATATACATCATGGAAATTCCAATGAGAACAAAGGAGGTAGAAAGATTATTTGAAGACATTCTGGCGGTTCATCCCTTTTGTAGCCACTGTTAAAGTGGCAGCAGCCAAATAAAGTTCAATCCTTTTGAGACTTCTGACCAAAGCCAAGAAGAATAAAAGGTATTTCAATGCACCTTCCCCCATGCATATGAAGATTATGTCTTCTCTTTGCAAAGAGCTGCAATAGAAGTACAATGTTTGATCCATGCCTATATGAAAGGATGAAGAATTTCAGGTTGTGAAAGGACAGTTTAGAAGTCAGAAAACTGGCAAAGCAGTCCAGCCTTATAGGAAGAAATATATCATCTACATTAAACTGGTGAGAAGGGAAAAGGCTAAAAACAGAACTATCTGTGTGGGCATTCACCCTAGCAACATGGTTATAACTAGGTTAGGCTATCATTAGTTAAACTTATCACTAGACAAAGTTTCCTTGATTGGAAAGCCAAATTTTGCCAAGTAGGAATAGAGCAGATAAAAGGAAGAAACAACTAAGAAGACATAAGAATAAAGTAAGCTCATATAGAATTTTCACTAAAACTAGATAAAATGAAAAACAAAAAGGAAAAAAGCTCTCAAAAGCTGATGAAAGAAATGAATTTGAAAATCCAAGAAATTCACAAAGTTCAAGACAAACTCATACCAAGACACATAATCAAACTATCAAACTACAACAAGACAAAGAAAGACTCCTAGGGTTGGATCTGGAGCGCAGGACACACCTTAATCCAAACAAATCAAGAGGTTGAGGCAGGAGGTTTCCAAGTTCAAGGTTAACCTCAGCAACTTAGCAAGGCCCTAAGCAATTTAGTGAGACCCTGTCTCAAAATAAAAGGGACTGGGACATAGCTCAGTGGTAAAGGGCCCCAGAGTTAAATCTCCAGTACCAAAAAAAAAAAAAAAAAAAAACCCTAGGTACAGCATGCATGAAGCCCTGGGAAAGGAAGGAAGGATTAAGAGGATAGAAAGAAAGAACAAAAGGAAAGGGAAGGAAAAAAAAAACAAATCCTAACCAGGCAGGATAGTATACATCTAAGATCCTACCTACTTCATAAAAGAGACAGGAGAATTCCAAATTTGAGGCCAGCCTGGGAAACATAGACCAATCTAAAAATTAAAAAAAAAAAAGAACTGGGGATGTAACTCAGTGGTAGAGTATGTAACTCAGTGGTAGAGTACTTACTTAGACTTTAAAGGTGCTGGGTTCAATCCTCAATACCACAAGAAGAAAGAAAGAAGACAATCAATCTTAAAAGCAGCAAAAAAAAAAAAGCCACCCCTCACATACAAGAGATACTCAATAAGATCATCAGCCAATTTCTCATCAGAAACCTTGGAGCAGCCAAAAGGAATAATATTTAGGAATAACCTAAATATAGGACCAGGAATATCCAACAAAATTGTCCATTAAAGAGTGACAAAAAAAAATTTTTAATCTTCCCAGACAAACAATAGTTAAAGAATAGCTTTCCAAAGGGCGGGGGGGGGGGGGGGGGGGGTGGGTGTTACAGCAGAATTTTCTTATGCTACTGAATTTGTTAATATAAATTCGAATCACATTATAACTATAGAATGTTATAGATGATTTCCAAGGTAACCACAAAGAAAATTATCTTTAGAATATGCACATTAGGGCTGGGGATGTAGCTCAAGCGGTAGCGCGCTCGCCTGGCATGCGTGCGGCCTGGGTTCGATCCTCAGCACCACATACAAACAAAGATGTTGTGTCCTCCGAAAACTAAAAAATAATAAATATTCAAATTAAAAAAAAAAAAAAAGAAAAAGAATATGCACATTAGAGCCACACACAGTAATCCCATCTTCTTGGTAGGCAGAGGCAGAAGGATTGCAAGTTTGAGGCAAGCCTTGATAGTTTAGCAACTCCCTATCTCAAAATAAAAATTTTAAAATTAGGGCACCTCACTGGGTATGGTGGCACACGCCTATAATCCCAACAGCTCAGGAGGCTGAGGTAGGAGGATTTCAATTTCAAAGCCAGCCTCAGCAATTTAGTGAGGCCCTAAACAACTCTGTGAGACCCCATCTCTAAATAAAATATAAAAGGGGTCAGGGATGTGGCTCAATGGTAAAGAGCCCCTGGGTTCAATCCCGGTACCAAAAAAAAAATGTAGGACACCCCTGACTTCAATCCCCAGTACCACAAAGCCAGAAGGAAATCAAAATATGGTGAAGAAAATGAAGCAAGTGATGGAATAAAAGAGAGATATAATGATGAGAGTGATGACAACTCCAATTAGACCATGAGAGGCTGCTGCCATCTTTCCCTTCTGTGTCAGCCATTTTGTATTCATGGTTTGAAATCTGCTCTTTCTATTTGGAAGTATCCTGTTTTGTCCTCCAAGAAGGGGTTTATTTAATTAGTTTGTGGATTTCACAGATTGTCTAGCATAGTCAAAGTCCCTGGCTTGGGGTCCCAGTGAAGCATTATTTCTGATTTGGATAAATGTGGCTGTGCTATGCTGCAGAGTAAACTCTCTGAGCCATGATTCTGGGTGTTGTGAACTAGTTTTGAAACTGACATTTATTCTAGAATTTAGGCTTACATCACTTTAACAAATAAATTCTAAGTTTTGCCTTAAATTAAATAAATAAATATAAAAGAAGCTCGCAACAGAAGAAATAAAGGGGAAAAAATCTTTGAGGCAGAGGCAGAAAACAAATAGTAAACAAATAGCAAAATAGTAAAAGTTCCTTGGTGATTTAATAATAATTATTATTATTGTTGTTATTATTATTAGTTAGTTAGTTTGTACTTGGGATTGAACCCAGGGGTGCTTTACCACTGAGCTACATCCAGCCCTTTTTGCTTTTTATTTTGAGGCAGGGTCTCACTAAGTTGCTTAGGATCTGGCTAAGTTGCTCAGGCTGGCCTTGAACTTGTGATCCTCTCATCTCAGCCTCTGGAGCCAAAGGAATTATAGGCGTGCACCATCATGCCCAGCTTCTTGGTGATTTTAAATGTAAACAGTTGAAACTCTTATTAAAAGATGATATCGGCAGAATAGATTAACAAAAACATGATCCAAGGCCAGGTATGGTGGGGTTCACCTGTAATCCTAGCTACTTGGGAGGCTGAGATAAAAGGACTACACATTTGAGATCAGCCTCACTAACTCAGCAAGATTCTGTCTCATAATAAAAATAAAAGGATTAGGAATGTAGCTCAGTGATGGAGCACTTGCCTAGCATGCATAGGGTCCTAGATACAGATGGGAAAAAAAGAGAAAACATCCAACTATATGCTTTCTAGAAAAGATTCACTTTAGATCTAAAGATGCAAATAGGTTAAAAAGGAATGGAAAAGGATAAATATCCCATGCAAACAGTAGCCAAAAGAAAGTTAATTATAACTTTCTTATAATTTTATATGAGCCAAAACAGACTTTTTTCCCTTATGCAGTACAGGGGATCAGACCCAAGGCCTTGAACATGCTAGGGAAGAACTCTACCACTAAGCTACATCCCCAGGCCCAAAATAGACTTTAAATCCAAAAAAGTGGGGCTGGGGATATAGTTCAGTGGTAAAGCCCTTGCCTAGTACCCCTGAGTCCATGGTCTCAAATCCCAGTACCTCTAAAACAAAGAAGGACATTATATATTAATTAAAAGGTTTCGGGAGACTGAGGGTACACTTCAGTGGTACAGTTTGTGTTTACCATGCATGAGGCCCTGAGTTCAATCCTCAGCACCAACAAAATAAAAATAAAAGGTTCAATACAGTCAATTCAAGTGAGTGTGATCTCAACCAGCTACCTGCCTATAGTCTCAGCAACTCAAAAGGCTGAGGCAGTAGTACTAGGGATGTGCCTCACTAGTATGTGCAAGGCTTGGGTTCGATCCCCAGTAATAAGAAAAAAAGAAAAAGGTTCAATACAGCAAAAAGATGGAACAGTTTAAAACATAATATACCTAATAACAGAACCTCAAATTATATGAAGCAAATATTGAAAAAAAAAAAAAATCAACCGAAGAAATAGTTCTATTATAATAGCTGAAAACTTCAAAAACCCCACAATAAGGCTGGGGATTTAATTCAGTGGACACAAGAAAAGAGTGGACTGGAACAACACAATTAATCAACCAGACCTAACAGACATATACAAAACACTCCACCAAAAGCAGAATCCCATCCTTCTCAAGTTTATACGGTACATTTTCCAGGATGAACCACATGTTGGGCCACCAAAAAGATCTCAACAAATATAAAAAGTTACATACATTTTGTTCAATCTCCAGCACCACAAAAAAAAAAAGACACATATACAATATAAGTTATTTTCTCAATCCCATATGGCATAAATTTAGAAATCAAAAAATAACACAAGGTAACCAGAAAAACAAAATTAAATGTATATGACCTGACTTTCCAGTTCTTCTAGGAATTCATCCTCTAGACTTTATGGTGTAAGGTGACAAGTTTATAAAGGTAGAGAGTATAGCATTATTTATAATAACAAGAGATCATGAGGGCTAGGGTTGTGGCTCAGCGGCAGAGCGCTCGCCTCGCATGTGCAAGACCCTGGGTTTGATCCTCAGCACCACATAAAAATAAATAAATAAAATAAAGGTATTGTTTCCAACTACAACTAAAAAATAAATATTAAAAAAAAAGATGGGCTGGGGTTGTGGCTCAGAGGTAGAGCACTCGCCTAGCACGTGTGAGGCACTGGGTTTGATCCTCAGCACCACATAAAAATAAAATAAAGATATTGTGTCCACCTATAACTAAAAAAAAGTGTAAAAAAAAAAAGAGAGATCATGAAACCTAAATGTATATCAATAGAAGATATTTGTAAAATTGGAATACTATGCAACTCTCAGAAAAAAAAAATGAATCAGCTATGTTAATTGATACAGGATAAGGATTTATTAACTTTAAAAAATATACAGGGGGTCTGGGGGCTGGCTCAAGCGGTAGCGCACTCGCCTGGCATGCGTGCGGCCCAGGTTCGATCCTCAGCACCACATACAAACAAAGATGTTGTGTCCGCCGAAAATTAAAAAACAAATATTAAAATTCTCTCTCTCTCTCTCTCTCTCACAATCTCTCTTTAAAAAAAAAAAAAAAAATATATATATATATATATATATATATATATATATATATATATATATATAAATAAATAAAAATAAACACACACAGCTCTCTGGGAATGTAACTCAGAGGCAAGACCAACCTAGGCAAGCCCCATCTCAAAAAAATTTTTTTTTAAGTATAAAAGCAATTTGCAGACTTGGAGTAAACTTGTATAAATTACATACCTGTTAAGAGATTTGTATCTAGACTACAGAAAGAACTATTATAACTTAATAACAAAAGACAACCCAGCAAGAGGCAGTGGCACATGCCTGTAATCCCACGGACTCAAGAGGCTAAGGCAGAAGGATCACAAATTCAAGGCCAGCCTCAGCAACTTAGGCAGTCCCTAAAAAACTTAGTGAGACCGTGTCTCAAAATAATATATAAAAAGAACTGGGAATGTGAGATGTGGCTCAATGGTAAAGTGTCACTAGATTCAATCCCAAATCCTAAAAACAAACAAAAGTGCTGAAGCTCATCAGACGCCAGAAAAAAGTATTGGATTCTGCACACAGCAGGAAAGAGCTCATCAATGTCAGAAATCTACTAAGGAGTGATAACAAATCACCTACCATATAAACTCGTTTGAAAATGAACAAGACTAGCTGGGATGGATGGTGCACTCCTATAATCTCAAGCTCTGGAAGCTGAGGCAGAGGACCCCAATTTCAAAGCCAGCCTCAGCAACTTAGCAAGGCCTTAAGTAATTCAGCCAGACCCTGTCTTTAATAAAATTTATATATACATATAAATAAAATTATACATATATAAATAAAATTATATATATAATGTATATATATATATATATATATATGTATATATGTATGTATATAAAAGGGCTGGGAAATTTCCAGTTAAAGGGGTTCTAATACCATGTTCTTGGAAACTTATCCAAGAATCTTCTTCAAATAAAAGGCATTCAGAATCTCTAGTCCCAAAAGCTGAAAAAAAAGAAACCAGTCTTTGTTTAGTCACAGCTCTGAAGAGAAACCAGCTGATTTTTTTCTCACTGTCAAATATAACAACTGGCCTGATCAACTTAATGGTAGATAACATTACATAGCAGTACCTTGTGGGCCTTACTTGTACTTAATCTCTCTATGTTTTCAAACTATATAATTGTACATATTTTGGTGATCAGTAGGGGCAGGATGATCTATATTTGAGCAACATGATTTCAATAGGGAAGGATAAATGTGAAGAAAATGTGCTTTTAGCAACCCAGTCTTAATCCTACTTTATTATAGAATTAAAAAGTTTCAATCCTCAAAAAGTGGAAGGGGGTGACCGGGGATGTGGCTCTGTGGTTAAGCACTCCTAGGGAGGGAAGGAGGGAGGGAAGGAGGGAGGGAGGGAGGGAGGGAAGGAGGGAGGGAGGGAGGGAGGGAAGGAGGGAGGGAGGGAGGGAAGGAAGGAAGGAAGAAAGGAAGATAGATCAATCTAAGACTATGCCAGACTATGGTTGGCAGCTAATACACAAGTGAAAGACTGCTACCTCACTACTCAGCTCTTACCTGCACCAAATGCTAATGCTGCAAGGAACAGAAAGGCCCATGTGGCAAGTTCTGAAGGATACGATACAGACCTGGTGAAGTTGCAGCATGTGCAGATCTTGGTGATAGAAGAAAATATTCAAATAAGAGCTTTGAAGATTTTTAAATGAAAAATGGTTCCACAATGAACATGGTCCTGAGAGATGGTAAACATCATAAGCTACAGGCTGTACGCCTAGTAATATACTTCCATTACTTTAAGTTTCAGTTCAGCAACTATATTACCCCAGAACCTAAAGACTTCGGTTTCCAGGTAGCTGACGAGCACATTATGAAAATAAAGCATTCACACTGTATGTCAGCAGTCTTTATGACTGGAATTATGATGGTAGCTGATTGGTTTTGAGTCTCTTTCTTATTCTTTGTTTTTTCTTTTTTTCACCATCTACCTTTGGTACCAGGGATTGAACCTAGGGGACTTTTCCATTGAGATACATTCCCAGCCCTTTGTTATCTTTTATTTTTGAGACAGGGTCTTGATAAATTGCCAGGCTAGCTCAAATTTGCAATCCTCCTGCCTCAGCCTCCAGAGTAGTTGGGATTACAGGTTCACACCACCATGCCTGATTCATTCATTCTTGTTTTTTCCTTTTTTTTTTTTTTTGTTATGGTAAAATACACATATTTACCATTAACTTCTTTTTCTTTGCAGTGTTGGAACTCAAACCCAGCTATATTCCAAACCTTTAACTTATGTTATTAAATGTTACAACCTTTAATGTTATTGAATATACAAGTCAATAGTATTAAATACATTCATGGGCTGGGGTTATAGCTCAGTGGTAAAGCACTTGCCTGGCATGTGCGAGGCACTGGGTTTGATTCACAGCATCACATATAAATAAATAAAAATAAAGGCCCATCAACAATTGAGAAAAAAAAAGATTTTCTTGGGCTGGGGTTGTAGCTCAGTGGGTAGAGAGCTTGCCTTGCATTATGCAGCACTGGGTTCGATTCTTAGCACCACATACAAATAAATGAATAAAATAAAGGTCCATCAACAGGGCTGGGGCTGTGGCTCAAGTGGTAGCGCGCTCGCCTGTCATGCGTGCGGCCCGGGTTCGATCCTCAGCACCACATACAAACAAAGATGTTGTGTCCGCCGAGAACTAAAAAAATAAATAAATATTTAAAAAAAAAAAAAAAAAGGTCCATCAACAACTAAAAAAATATTTTTAAAAAAATTTCCTTCAAAAAAATTTGTAATGTTGTATAACCATTATCATCATCCACTTCCATAACTTTTTTCAAATCTTTTTTTAAATTAATTTTTTAGTTGTAGATGGTCACAATACCTTTATTTTATTTATTTATTTTTTAAGTGGTACTGAGGATCGAACCCAGTGCCTCACAAATGTTAGGCAAGCACTCTACCACAGAGCCACAACTGCAGCCCTTCCATAACCTTTTTCATCTTGTAAAACTGAAACACTAGGGCTGGGGATGTGGCTCAAGAGGTATCGCGCTCGCTTGGCATGCGTGCGGCCCGGGTTCGATCCTCAGCACCACATACAAACAAAGATATTGTGTCCGCCAAGAACTAAAGAAAAAAAATAAATATTAAAAAATTCTCTCTCTCTCTCTCTCTCTCTCTCTCACTTAAAAAAAAAAAAAACTGAAACACTAGCTGGGTATGCACCTATAATCCTAACAATTTGGGAGACTGAGGCAGGAGGATCACAATTTAGCAAGACCCTGTCTCAAAACAAAAGGACTTGGAATTAACTCAGTGGTAAAGCACCCCTGAGTTCAATCACCAGTACCGAAAAAAGTTTTTTTTAACTAAAAATGTCACTTACCCAGGCAGTGTACACCTGTAGTCCCAGCTACTCAGGAGGCTGAGGCAAAAGTATTGCAAGTTCATAGCCAGTCTTGGCAATTTAGTAAGACCCTGTCTAAAAAATAAAAAGGACTAGAAATATAGTTCAATGGTAGAGAGCCCCTGGGTTCAAGTCCCAGTACCACACACACACACAAAAAAAAAAGCTCCGTACCCAGGCATGGTGGCAAACACCTATAATCCAAATGGCTCAGGGGGCTGAAGTAGAAGGATGACAAGTTCAAGGCCAGCAGGAGCAACTTAGTGTGAGACCCTATCTCAAAGTTTTAAAAAAAAAAGGGGCTGGGGATGTAGCTCAGTGGTAAAGTGCCTCCAGGTTAAATCTTTAGAATCCTCTCCCCCTCAAAAAAACAAAAAATAAAATTAAAAAAATAATGTCAGTGGTAGTAGAGTGCTTACCCAGCTTTCAGGAGCCCCTCAGTTAGATCCCAAAAAAGGAGGGGGGAAGTCAAAGGATATAAACAGACATTTCTCCAAAAAAGAAATGGCCAATAAGCACATTTAAAAAGATGCTCAAGGGGCTAGGGTTGTGGCTCAGCGGTAGAGCACTTGCCTAGCACATGCGAGGCCGTGGGTTCAATCCTCAGCACCATGTAAAAATAAATAAAGGTATTTGTGTCCAACTACAACTAAAAAATAAATATTTTTTAAAAAAAGATGCTCAAAATCACTCATTATTAGGAAAATGCTATTAAAATCACAGTGAGAGACCAACTCACATCTGTATATTAAAAAAGACATACACACAAATACACAGAAAATAAATGTTGGCAAAGAACACAGAAAAATTGAACCTATGTATTGTTATAATGAAATACCACTGACTGAATGCTTTAAATAAAAATTTTATTTTCTGCAGTTCTAGAGGCTGGAAGTCCAAAATTAACATATCCACAAGGATGGTTTCTGGTGAGGCTTCCACTTAGCTTACAGACTTTCCTGCTGTGTCCTCACATGGCCTTTTTGATCTGTGTGTACATTTCTGGTGTCCAGTTCTCTTATTATAAGAACACCAGTCCTTATATTAAGGCCTCACCCTTATGACCTCTTATTTAACTTTATTTCCTTAAATATATTTTCTTCAAAATATTTTCACGGGGCTGGGGATGTGGCTCAAGTGGTAGCACTTGCCTGGCATGCGTGCGGCCCGGGTTCGATCCTCAGCACTACATACAAACAAAGATGTTGTGTCCGCTGAAAACTAAAAAATAAATTTTAAAAAAATTCTCTCTCTCTCTCTCTCTCTAAAAATAATAATAATAATATTTTCACATTGGGATTTAATACCCAGTATTTAAAAAAAATAATACACACTCAAACACACACACACAGAAATTAACATTTGATACAGTAATTCTATTTCGGGGTCTTTACCCAAAAGAAATGAAAGCAGGAACCTGAACAGATATTCCCACACAAATGTTCACAGCAGCATTATTCACAATAGCCAAAAGGTAGAAACAATTCAAATGTCCATCAGTGGATCATGGGTTAAAAAAAAAAAGTATTGAGTCTTAAAAAGAAAATGAAATTCTGATATATGCTACAATACAGATGAACCCTGAAGATTTACATTAAGTAAAATAGGACACATATAAAAGACAAATATATGATTTCACTTATGAGACACCTAGTCAAATTCAGAGACAGAAAGTAATTGAATAGTGGTTGTTAGGGAAGAGAGAATGAGGAATTAATGTTCAATGGATACAAAGTTTCAGTTTGGGAAGATGAAAAAAGTTTTGAAGCTGGATGGTGATGGCCCTCGACACAACTTAAAAGTGATTAAGGGCTGGGGATGTGGCTCAAGTGGTAGCGCGCTCGCCTGGCATGTGTACGGCCCGGGTTCGATCCTCAGCACCACATACAAAGAAAGATATTGTGTCCGCTGAAAACTAAAAAATAAATATTAAAAAATTCTCTCTTTAAAAAAAAAAAAAAAGTGATTAAAATGGAACTAAGAAATTTAGCTCAGAAGTAGAGCAACTGCCTAGCATGTGATCCCCAGCACCACAAAGTAGGGAGGGGTAGGGAAGATAAAGGGAAAGAAAGCTGGGATTCAAAGATATTTGGGGGGCTGGGGTTGTGGCTCAGCAGTAGAGCGCTCACCTAGCACAGGCAAAGCCCTAGGTTCGATCCCCAACACCACATAAAAATAAATAAATAAAGATATTGTGTCCAACTACATCTAAAAATAAATAAATAAAAGAGATATTTGGGGGTGGGGATGTGGCTCAAGTGGTAGCAAGCTCATCTAGCATGCGTGGGGCATGGGTTCGATTATCAGCATCACATAAAAACAAAATAAAGATATTGTGTCCACCTAAAACTAAAAAGTAAATATTTAAAAAAAAAAGATATTTGTACATCAATGTTCACAGCAGCATTATTCACTAATGTCAAAAGGTAGAAATGACCCAACAGTCTGCAACAGATGACTGAATAAACAAAATGTGATCCATATGCTCAATGGAATATTATTCGGTCATAAAAAGGAATGAAGTTCTGATACCATGCTACTGACATGGAGGAACTTTGAAACCATCAAGCTGCATAAAATAAACCAAATACAAAAGAAGACAAATATTGTATCGGTTCATCTACACTTGTACCTAGAATATGAAAATTCACAGAGAAACAAAGTAAATTAGAGGTTACCAGTGTTAGGAGAAATAGGGAGTTACTTGGTTAAAGAGTTTCTGTTTACAGTGATGAAATTTTGGAAACACTATTGCTAGTTGAACTAAACTGTGAATGTAACTAATGTCAACAAATTATATACTTTAAAATAATTAAAAAGGTAAAATTTTGTTACTATAAATTTATGTATTAGATTTTATATATATATATATATATATATATATATATATATATATATATAAAAATAAAAATAAAACACACACACTCCACAGTTTTAAAAAGTATGGGCTGGGATGGTGGCTCAGTGGCAGAATGCTTGCCTAGCATGTGTGAGGCACTGGGTTCAATTTTTATCACAGCATATAAAAAAATAAAATAAAGGTCCATTGACAACTGGAAAAAAAAATACACACACACACTCAAACAAATACTTTTTAAAAATGCAGTGTATCAAAACCTACTGAATTAAATACCTTAAATGAGTAAACTGTATGGCCTATGAGTTGGACTTCAAAAAAATTATTTCAAAAAGGTAATAATATTAAAGACGGTGGCATGAGATGGACATCATTACCCTAAGTACATGTATAAAGTCACAAATGGTCTGAACCTACTTTGTGTACAACCAGAGGCTTGAAAAATTGTGCTCTATATGTGTGATATGAATTAAAATGCATTCTGCTGTCATACATAAATTAGAATAATTGTTAAAAATTAAAATTAAAAATTATTTTTAAAAGGTAATAATATTTAAAGAATATTTTCTGCATATCAGGCACTGTCTTATGGGCATTACATGTATTACATAACTCTCCTCCCAAAAAACCTATCAGGTGGCTATATTTATTAACCTCATTCCAGATGAGGAAACTGAGGCTTGCAGAACCTAGATAATTTGTCCAATGTCAATGACTTAATGAAGTGAAGGGGGCAGGGGTTAATCCCTATCTGATTATCTGAGACCCTACAATTACCCATTCTTGCTATGCAGAGCAACATAATGCCGTAGGATTACAAAAGGCACTCAATAGGTGTCAGTTACTCAGTTACCTCAATAAACAAGGTGAACAAAATGAACGTGTTGTGGGAGCCTAATAGAAAATTTAGTTCTAAACCAGGCATGGTGGTATACAACAGTAATCCCAGCGGCTCAAGAGGTTGAGGTAGGAGGATCACAAGTTCAAAACCAGACTCAGCAAGGCCCTAGGACACGTAGGGAGACCTTGTCTCAAAATAAAAAATAAAAAGGGCTAGGAATGTGGCTCAGTGGTTAATTGCCCTTGGGTTCAATCCTTGTTACGAAAAAAATAAAGTTGAGTTCTATATACTTGGTCTATAGCTAGAAGATTCCTTCAAAGAATGACATGACCTTTAAGTTTTCACAACTTTGCCAGGCATGACGATGCACCATGGGAGATTGTTGCAGGAAGATCACATTTGAGGACAGTCTTATCAACTTGGCAAGACCCTGACTCAAAATTTTAAAAACAATAATAAAAAAATAAAAATAAAGGGCTGGGATATAGCCCAGTGGTAAAGCACCCCTGGAGTTCAAGCTCCATTAAAAAAAAAAAAAAAAAAGCCAGCTGTGGTGGTGCACACAGTAATCTTAGCAATAATTTAGAAGACTGAAACAAGAGGACCACAAGTTAAAGGACAGCCTTGGCAAACTTATCGAAAAATTTTTTTAAAAGCCTTGATTCCCCAAAACAAAATATAAAATTTCATAACTTTCCAAAATTTTTAATCTCTATTCAACTTTGAATCAAATTACATCAGTTTATACAATTTAATATGTTGACAAAACAGTATAATCTTGCTCAAATTTCTGTCTGAAGAGAATATTTAGTAATCTTTGCCTTGACAATTCTACCTGGTCTGAGGGGCTAGGAGAACCTAGGATATTAAAGACAAGAAAAATAAGCCCATGTCTGGTAACAAAATTCTGTGAGTGCTAGAGGGCAACTCAGTAGCAAAGCACCTGGCTAGCATGCAAGAGGCCCTAAATTCAATCCTGAGACGTTGAAAAAAAAAAATTATATATATATATATCTCGAAGGGTCTACAAATGTCCAGAGCGATTTGATCCCTGGTCCAATACCTAAATGGATTCTAGTTAAGAAGACAAAGCTTAAGTTCAACTTATGTTTCACCAACACAACGTATCACTACTTACTTTCCACACTGCCAGTCCTACAATCTGTCACCAAGTTCTTCACACCTCTCCCTACAGTCCTCACAAGTTTGGTAACGGTGACATATTTAAGTCATTCAAACTGATGGTATACTCAACAGGAAGCTGGAAACTAAACAAAGTTAGGGCAAGATCCAGAGTTCAGAAAATGAACCAGGTGACCCAGACCCATCAATCTATTCCTTCACTTAGATCCAGCTACTCTGAACTTCACAAGTAAACCTAGATTATACAAACAATATAATTACCCTCACATTTTATGTACTCTACAAAACAGGCCTTTTCTTTTTATCCCCCCCCCAAAAAAAAAGTGCAATCCCCAAAGTTGAACCCACTAATTAACATCAATTCTAAAGTTTGGAGAAAAATACATATTTACAATGCCAAAAAGAATCTAAAGCGTGAATACAAGAAAACATCCCTCCCCTCCCACGTTCGTCCAACGGGCACAGAACCCACCAGACCACTCCTCGCTTCCAGGTTCCACAGCCCGGCAGGCCGGGCTATGAGCTCTCGCGCCCTACGGTCCCACCGAGCCCACTAGAATCTGCCCGGGTCTGCGGGCCAATATACAAGCTGGACACATGAACAGATCCTCTAGCGACGCCTCAAAACTGGATCAGGAGCAAAAAAAAGAGAGAGCGAGCGAGCGAGAGAAGAAGAAAGAGCTCTCCAGCAGCTCCGCTGGCTAGGAGTATGGAGCCACAACCACGCGCCGGCCCACAACCCCACAGCTGGCCGCTCCGCAGTTGGACCGGTAATTCTACCGCCGCGCCCGGCCCCGCCCCGGGCCCGCGACCGTTCCGGGGCGTTCCTGCCCGGGCGGCGCCTCCCTCACCACACCGCCGCTGGACTCGCTTCTTACCGAACAAGGCAGCGGCCACCATACGACTCCAAAACCGCGGCTACAAGGCCGCTCAGGATCACAATGTCCAGAGCGGCCCAGTCCGCTGGCCCTTTCCCCGCAAGCTCCGGCACGTCTTGGCTCCCGCCCTGGGCCCTTACCGAGGCAGCGTAGCCTTCGCGGCCCGCTCCTCCTCCTCCTCCACCTCCTCCTCCTCCTCCTCCTCGGCCGCGGCCGCCGCCACCGACACAGAGCCGCGGACCCCGGAACTTCCTCCCCGCCGGCAGCTGCTTCCACAAAGGCGCCGTGCCGCGGCCTTCAGCGCTCTGCCCGCTGGGATATGGAGTACAGCGATCAGTCCCGCAGACTCCACTCCCGCGGTGCACCGCGCTGAGGGGGGGGGGGCGGGGATTGCCTTCTAGGGCGGGGCATAAGTGCACGCTGCTAACCATTGTCCAATAGGAAGGCGCGCTTTCCTGCTTCGTCCGTGGGGCCTACTGGGGGTTGTGTTTTGTCCTTTACCCTACCTCAGCTCGTTGTCTGGAGCTGTCCCGGGAATTGAGCAAGGTGTGCTGTTGGTGACTTTGCCTTCCGTAGGTGTGCTCCCTGTTTGGAACGGTACGGTCCTGACCTGCCTAGCTCGAGGCCGCCTCATTGTCAGTTC
Organism: Marmota flaviventris; assembly: GCF_047511675.1. Classification (NCBI taxonomy): domain Eukaryota; kingdom Metazoa; phylum Chordata; class Mammalia; order Rodentia; family Sciuridae; genus Marmota; species Marmota flaviventris. Next base: position 133,750,512 of record NC_092505.1, read on the forward strand.
GTGTGAAAGAAATGGGAAATAGCTTCTTAGGGCCTAAGCTGTTGGAGGAAATGACTCCTGGCCATGTGCCCACACAAGGCCCTAGCCCCAGGCTCTCCCTGCCCAGGAAGCAGAGCCCTTCTACCTGAGACTCCAGGATAGGTATGAAAGAAGCATTTTGATAGAGAAGCAGTACATCTTAGAGGTTCATCCCCTTTTTCTGATGAATTTTAGGCATCCCAGCTCAAGAATACCAGACACCATCCATGCTAAAGGTTCACTAGCACAAACCATAAAGAAAAATCCACTCAACTTCCACAGAGCCATGCTAGGTCTCAGGCTATAAATCTAGTCCGGAATGACTTGTGCAAGGTCATAGAAGAGCTGGGAGGAAACTGCAAATCTGCAATTTAGCAGAAAATAAGACGACAAATACAGCTTTCGGTTTTGCAGCTCACCTGCAGAATCTTCCAGCTAATGTTCTTTGAAGAGCCACGTCCAATTCCCAGATGGATTGTCTACATTATTGAAAGGCTCTTTGGTCCCAGCCACCTGGTATCTTTGTCAGTAGGCCTTCAGGAAAGGTAACCTGGATTTTGGAGCCTAAATTCAACATTATGTGATCAAAGAAATCAACTGCAAGAAATGCCCACAAAGCATTCTAAAATAAAGCAGGCTTCATTGTAGAGAAAGGAGGTTTTGAGTAGAGTAGTCTTTATAGTTCTCTTCCACAAAGCAGAGTGGCACAGGCCTATAATCCCATCTTCTCAAGAGGCTGAGGCAGGAGGATTACAAATTCAATTCAATGCTAGCCAGAACAATTTAGCAACACCATGTAGGTCAGTGGTAGAGCCCTCCTGGGTTTAATCCCCAGTTACCACAGGGGGAAAAAAAAGAAAGAAACAATAAAGTTACATTTCACTTTTAGGTATCTTGTTGAGAGGTCATTCCTTCAAGAACTTATGAAGTGTCTGCTATATGACAGTTACTATATCAGGTGCTGGGAATATAGGAATGAACAAAACTAATAAACTGTTGCCCTAGTGGAGATGTGTATGACAATAGTTATTGGAGACAAACTAAAAACTAAACAAGCTACATTATTCAATCTCTCTGGTGGTAGTAAAATCTATGGAGAAAATTAAAGGGAAGGAAATTTGTAACTTTAAAAATAGAAGTGTCAGGTTTGGTACCATTGAGATCTTGGAATGAAGAAAGCCAGGTGTGCTGGACTGAACTTGAAGGTTTTTTGTTTGTTTTGTTTTGTTTGTGGTAGTGGAATATGGGGATTGAACTCAGGGTCGCTTGGCCACTGAGCCACATCCCCAGCCCTGTTTTATATTTTATTTAGAGACAGGGTTTCACTGAGTTTCACAAAACCTCGCTTTTGCTGAGGATGGCTTTGAATTCATGATCCTCCTACCTCAGCCTCCCAAGCTGCTAGGATTATAGGTGTGTGCCACCTCTCTGGGCTTGAGTTTTTCATTGCCAAGGAAACAAGTAAAATGTGGAGTTGGCAGTTGTACATCAATCTGGAGGATTAAGGTCAGAGGTAGACAAGCAAATCTGGGAGGTATCAGCATGTCACTGGTACTTAAAGCTATGGACCTGGAAGAGATAGACGATCAAGGGAGTGACTATAGACTGGAGAGCAAAGTTTGAGCCCTGGGGCACACCAGTGCTGAGTGACTCCTGAAGAAAGGAAGAACAGCAATACAGAATAAATAATAAGTACCTAAACTTTGCTTCTCAAACTGGACCATTATTGGCACGCCTTTCCCTTTTCTGATAGTACTTTATCATCAAAAGAGGTAAACCATTAATCAGTCATGGTGGATCATGCCTACAATTTCATTTGCTTAGGAGACAGGCAGGGAATCACAAGTTTGAGGTAGCCTGGGAAACTCAGTGAGACCCTATCTCAAAAAATGAAAAAGGGGATGTAACTGAGTGGTAGAGCAAATTGCCTAGTGTATACAAGACCCTGGGTTCAATCTGTAGCACAGCAGAAAATAAATCTCCAGAGAACTGGAGATTTATTTATTTATTTGTTTGTTTATTTATTTATTTGTAGCAGTGTGTGTGTGGGTATAGTACTGAGGATTAAAGCCAGAGACACTTTACCACTGAGCTACATCCCTAGTCCTAGTCCTATTTATTTTTTGGTTTTGTTTTTTTAGTTTTTTTTTTTGTTGTTGTTGCTATTTGGTACTGGAGATTGAACCCAGGGGCACTGAGCCACATCTCCGGCCCCTTTTATTTATTTATTTATTTTTTTAAGAAAGAGTGAGTGAGAGAGAGAGAGAGAAATTTTTAGTGTTTATTTTTTAGTTTTCGGCGGACACAACATCTTTGTTTGTATGTGGTGCTGAGGATCGAACCCGGGCCGCACGCATGCCAGGCGAGTGCGCTACCGCTTGAGCCACATCCCCAGCCCCTTATTTTTTATTTTGAGACAAGGTCTCACTCAGTTGCTTAAGGCCTGGATGAGTTGCTAAGGCTGGCTTTGAATTTGCAATCCTCCTGCCTCAGCCTCCTGAGCCACTGGCATTGTAGATGTGTGCCACCTCACCCAGCTTATTTTTTTGTTTTGAAACAGGGTCTTGCTAAGTTCCTGAGAGTCTTGCTAAATTGCCCAAGCTGGCCTTGAACTTTCAGTTCTCCTGCCTCAGCTTCCCAAATTGCTGTGATTACAGCCATGCCCCATCCCACAGGGCAGGACTGCCATTCTTATTATAGTCCAGGATACTTCATAGTAGGTATCATGTATTGGTATAAAAGGGAAACTGCTGAGGAAGATAAGAGAGTCCTTAGTTAACCCATTTTGTCACATCATCCCAGATGTGGAACACCTACAAAAACTTAAATTGAACAATAAATATATGTTCAATTTATGATAACTTTGAAATCATTATTATATATGCAGAATTGAAAATTTGGGACTAACCAGGCATGGTGGCATACATCTATAATCCCAGCAACTCAAGGGGCTGAGGCAAGAGGTTTACAATTTTGGGGCCAGCCTCAGCAACTAAGCTAGACACTGTCTTGAAAAAAAAGAAAAAGAAAAAGGTCTGGGGATGTAGTTCAGTGATAAAGCACCCCTGGATTCAATCCCCAGTACCATTAAAAAAAAAAAAAAGCTGGGCATGGTGGTGCAGGCCTTTAATCCCAGCAGTTTTGGAAACTGAGGCAGGAGAATTCCAAAATCAAAGTCAGCCTAGCAATTTAGTTAGGCCTTAAGAACATAGCAAGACCCTTTCTCTTTGGGGGTGGGTGGGTGGGGCAAAAAATAAAACTTGGGACTTAATGGCTTAAAGGATTTCCCAAGCACAATAGCAACAGGGCTGGGAACAGGTCCAGCCACAGGATACACTTTATATAATTTTAAAAATTTGTATTTGTTTATTATTTTATTTATTTATGTATTATTATGTTGCAGCACTGGGATTGAGCCCATGGGCACTTTACCACTGAGTTACATTCCTAGCCCTTTTTATTTTTTGAGATCTTGAATTTGAGTACTTCCTGCCTTAGCCTTCTAAGTGGCTAGGATCACAGGCTTGAGCCACCATATCTGGCTGGCTCTTGGACTATAATTGAGCCACAACTTTGCATCAACTCAGGTTCTGAAATCTCCATAAAAGTTGTGAAACTGAAGAAATCTGGGGAAGAAGAAGAAATCTAATTGTTAGATTAGTCCTTACTGTGGTGTATATGACTTACCTGGTTCATGAAATTCCTGAGCCTAGACAAAACAGAAAGCTTATACTTTAAAGGAGCCCCTAACCTGGAGGGTGACAAGAGGTACAGGGCAGTATGTTGTTTGTAGCAAAGTGCAAGGTTAAAAACAGGATCATGCAGGTAACAAGGTCATCATGGGATTTTTTTTTTTTTTTTTTAAGTGCTTATAATGGTACCCAGGGCACTCTAACACTGAACTACACCCTCAATCCTTTTATTTATTTATTTGTATTTATTTTTGTGGACTCTGCCACTGAGCTACACCCCCCAGCCCTTTAAAATTTTTTTTTATTTATTTACTTATTTTGGGTTTTATTTTTTCTACTCCTGGGGATGGAACCTAGGACCTTGTGGATACTAAGCAAGCACTGCACTACTGAGCTATATTCCCAACCCTTTTGGGTTGTTTTGTTTGTTCTTTGTGGTACTGGGAATTGAACCAAGAGGTGTTTTACCACTGAGCCACATTCCCAGCCCTATCTTATTTATTTGTTTGTTTGTTTGTTTATATTTTGAGACAGAGTCTTACTAAATTGTTTAGGGCCTTGAACTTGTAATGCTTTTGCCTCAGATTCCTGAGTTGCTGGGATTACAGGTGTGTACCAGCTTATTTTTTATTTTTATTTTGAGACAGGGTCTTGCTAAGTTGCGCAGGCTGGCCTTGAACTTGTGATCTTCCTGCCTCAGTCTCTGAATAACTGAGATTAAAGTTATGTACTAACATGCATGGCTTCTTTTTTTCTTTGTTTTTTCTTTATTTAGTTAAATTTTTGTTTTTTGTTTTTATTGTTATTATTCTTGTTTTGCAATGCTAGGGATTGAACATAATACCTTGCAAATGTTAGGCAAGCATATGTTAGGCAAGAAGACTACTACTATTCTTCTGAATAGTCAGTCAGAAGCACATGGGATATATACTTAACTAAGTAGATATACTTCAGAATACAGTACTACTATTCAGAAGAAATTCTGAGGTCCTACAGTTAGGGAATCTGGTTAGGTAGAAAACTTTGAATTATTATTTTTTTATTGGGGGGTGGTACCAGGATTGAACTTAGGGGCACTTGGCCACTGAGCCACATCCCCAGCCCTATTTTGTATTTTATTTAGAGATGGGGTCTCACAGAGTTGCTTAGCACCTTGCTTTTGCTGAGATTGGCTTTGAACTTGCAATCCTCCTGCCTCAGCCTCCCAAGCAGCTGAGATTACAAGCATTTGCCACCATGACCATCTGAATTTGTTTTCTATAGGGTTCAATTTCCTAGGATACAATTTCTGCTTAATGTTTTAGCCAGGATATCTCTGTACCAGAGACTATAAGATCTTCTTGGCTTAAATTCTTTTTTTTTAATCCTTTTTTTTTTTTTAAGTTGTCAGTGGACGTTTATTTTACTTATTTATATGTGGTGCTAAAGATCAAATTCAGTGACTCACATATGCTACACAAGTGCTCTACCACCAAGCTATAACCCCAGCCCTTGGCTTATATTCTTGTGCTGGGGTTGTAGCTCAGTAGCAGAGTGCTTGCCTAGCATGTATGAGGCACTGGGTTCCGTTTCTCAGCACTGAATATAAATAAATAAAATAGCCAGGAGTGGTGGTGCATGCCTGTAATCTCAGCTCCTGGGGAGGCTGAGGCAGGAGGATCACAAGTTCAAAGTTAGCCTCAGCAATTTAGTGAGGCCTTAAGAAACTCAGTGAGGGAGCTGGGGATATAGCTAAGTTGGTAGAGTACTTGACTTACATGCACAGGGCCCTGGGTTCAATCCCCAGTACCACCAAAAAAGAAAGAAAGAAAGAAACTCAGTGAGACCCTGTCTCTAAATAAAACACTAAAAAGGGCTGGGGCTGTAGCTCAGCACCAGAGCACTTGCCTAGCATGTGTGAGGTACTGTGTTCAATCCACAGCACCACATAAAAATAAAATAAAGATATTCTATCTACAACTTAAAAAAAGGGGGGGGATGGGTATGTGGATCAGTGGTTAAGTGCCTCTGGGTTTGATCCCTGGTACCAAAAATAAACAAATAAATAAATAAAAGTCCATCAACAACTTAAAAAAAAAAAAAAAAAAAACTGTATAAGAGGGAACCTGGAGTCCTGAGCTAGTAAGTAGAAAAAATATTGTGAGACCTGTGAAGACTCTTCTATCTCCATTCCAAGGAAAAGAACATTTTCTCACCTGAGAAGCTTCCTTTAAAGCTATGTTTGAGGTTCTGAACGCCCCATAGGAAGATATCTTCTGTAAAAGGCCATAGCTTTGTTATAATGGCAGTCACAAGCCAGTAGGCTCCAAGTGGTAGCCATCTGAGACCATGAGAAAAAGACTAAGGTAGAGCTCTCTCCCATAGGACCAAGGGGGACACAGGAAGACCTACTGCTTGCTTTGGAGGGGAAAAAAAAAAAAAGAGGAACACAGGATATTGCTTTGGGTGTTTGTTGGAGTAGCTGGTAGAGTCACAGGAGTGGTTTCAGAATTTTTTCCCCTTCATCCCAGAATTGTTGGGAGAACAAACCACGAAGCTACAAAGTGAGTTAATTGCTTCAAAAGAAAATATGAGATATTTTGTTGTCAACTTAAGGTGACTTCTTTAAACTGTTCTCCAAAAATAAGAGCCATTTGGAACAGCTTGCGTTTTCCTGTTGTTTTCATTGTTTTGCCTCTAGGAAATTATAAACAGTGGTTCTTTATCCTTGCAAATAACCCAGGGAGCCCTTAAAATAATACTGAAGCCTGGTTCCCCATACCCATCCAATTTAATCAAAATCTCTAGGAGTAGTGTTGAAATATTAGTGTTTTTTAAAAGCTCCCCAGGTCATTCAGTGTGCACAGTTAAGAACTACCTGTTCTAGAGTCTCATAAATTAAAAACGATTAGTGCGGCTTTTGCGCATGCTCACATCCTTTACAGCTACTGTAAACTCACTAATATTTATCCAGCACCCCAAACTTGCAGTGTCCTTCCACAATATGTCGGGGAAACAACGTCAACGTTACTTCCTCTCTCTTGAATGAAACCTGTCATTAGTTTGGGCCAAGGGTCGAAAGAGTACAGATCTGCAGCAGTCGCAGGGCTTTTGACCTCGGGGACGGCAGATGGGTAGAGGGTGCTCCCGGGCCTCCGAGACGCTGGAGAAGGAGGCGCCGGGTGAGACAAACCCGGATCTGGGTCAGGTCCCGCCCCCGACTCTTTTGGGCTCTGGAGAGCCGAACCGCTCGGGCCGTGCCGCCTACAGACTACATTTCCCACAATGCACCAGGGGGGCGGGCTGGGTCGGGCCAAGCGACTGGAACCGGGCCTCCTCGGCGAGAGGCCAGCGAAGGCTGCCTTCCTGCGCCAGAGGCCGGGTGAGGGGCGGCAAGGGGAAATCGGTGCCGAACTGTTGCCATGTGTGTGTCCGCAAGGGGACGTGGCCCCGCGAAACTGCGCCCCCGGGCCTGGCCCGGCCGGACACCTACACCCCTCCGGGGGTCCGGCAGAGGGCAGTGACTGGCACCCTCTGTGCGTCCTGGTTTCCCCCCCAAAAAAACAGGTGAGTCCGACTGCCAACCCACGTGGCCTGGGGTCGCTGAGAAGCAGGAGAGCTGTCATCTTTGGAGGGAGGGACTTGAAGACTAGGGTCCCAGCAACCCTGAGCACCGTCTGTGTTAGGAAAGTGGGTCTTCCTGGGGTCCCTATGCCGGCTGGCCCATAGCTGGGGAATACAAAAAAAAGAGGCCTGGAACCCATCCTTTGGCCAAGAGGGTGAAATAGTACTCACATCTACCAATGCACGTATATTTGACCCTCAAAGTCCTCTCAAAAAGCAACGCAAGTGTTCTGGAGCTCCTGGAAGGGTCTTAGGGCTCAGGACTTTGTTCTCAAGGGCGCCCTGGCTAGGTAACTGGGCTGCCACTTGTACTGAAGCACCCTTTCTAGGCTCCAGTTCGCTTGAGAAGTGTGAGCAGCCTTTGTCAAGGAGGGGAGTGGCCGCCAGAAGTGACAAGTTCCAGGCTAGTCTTTAAGCTTAGAGTAAGTATCTTGCTGAAGCAGCCACAGCACAGTCTTAGTAGGACCCTGTCTCTACACGTCCTTCATCCTGGCAACTCCCTCCCAGATAAAACCCACTCTCCAAAGGGTGAAGGTGGGGTGAAACAAGCACTATCCAAGTAGGAAAAGGGAGCAAGGTGATTAGGAACCAGTAGGGAGGAGCTCTTGCAAGGCCCACCCCAGGCACAGTAGAAGGGCTGATTGCACCAACCTGTTTGGTTACTTTGCTTACAAGCCCTGCAAGGGACTTCTAGGAAAAGTAGCAAGTCCTGGGGATATCTAGACGGGCTGCCTGGTAAAGACATCTGGGCTGGTTCTGAAAGATCTTGCCTAACTGATTCAGGCTGAACCTCCCAGCAGCTTCCTTGCACAGATTATGGGTCTTTTGGGGGTTGGGGTGGGTTTTGTGTGATTCACTGAGCTTTTCTGCCTGAATTTCCAAGATAAGTATTCAAAAAGCTATTTGCTCCATCAGGCTTTCTGGCGGAACCCCAGATTGATCTTGGAGAAACTGAGATGCTACATGATCTCACATGGCAGGGGGACTGTGGTGAAAGAGGTACTCACTAGTGGGTGTGGTCGCACACCTCTATAATTGCAGCAACTCTGGCCACTGAGGCAGGAGGATCACAAGTTCAAGCCATCCACAGCAATTTAGCAAGGCCCTAAGCAACTTAGTGAGACCCTGTCTCAAAATAAAAAATAAAAAGGGGCTGGGGGGGCTGGGGTTTAGCTTCAGTGGTAGAGTGCTTGCTTAGCACATGTGAGGCACTGGATTCAAGCCTTAGCACCACATAAAAAAATAAACAAAATAAAGTTAAAAAAAAGGATTCTTGGGGCTGGGGTTGTGGCTCAGCAGTAGAGCACTTGGCCTAGCCTGTGTGAGGCACTGGGTTTGATCCTCAGCACCACATAAAAATAAGTAAATAAAATAAAGTTATTGTGTCCAACTACAACTAAAAAATAAATATTAAAAAAAAATATTTGGGGGCTGGGGATGTGGCTCAAGCGGTAGCGCGCTCGCCTGGCATGCGTGCGGCCCGGGTTCGATCCTCAGCACCACATACAAACAAAGATGTTGTATCCGCTGAAAACTACAAAATAAATATTAAAAAATTAAAAAAATATATATATTTGGGGGCTGGGGCTGTAGCTCAGTGGCAGAACACTTGCCTGGCATGCATAAGGCACTGGGTTTGATCCTCAGCACCACATAAAAATAAACAAATAAAATAAAGGCATTCTGGCCATCTACAACTACAAAAAATTAAAAAAAAAAAAAGAAGGAAGTCTTTGTTATTAAAAAAGTTCTTAAAAAAAAACATTGTTTGAAAAAAGGGGGGTGTTGGGGATCCCAACTCAATGGTTAAATGCCCCTGGGTTCTATCCCTGGTACCAAAAATAAAAATAAAAAAGAAGCACCTATTACCCCTAGACAGTTGACTCTCCTCTCTTCCCCATGCAGGTACCATGCTAGGATGCTGGGTACAGTCAGACATACTGGGTTTAGTCAGCTGAAGCCTACAAGGGATCAGTGGGGAATGGGTTCTCAGGATAGGATTAAACTGCTGTAGACCTTGTTTGGATCTTTGAACCAGAAGTTCAAGGCCACAGTGCAGGGCCAGTTAAACATGGCAGAGACTTCTAGGAGCAGCAAAGAGCTAGTCATCTGTTTTTCAACTCTAACACTTGTAAATAGCCTGATCTGACAGGTGGGTCATTTCAGGCTAGAGCCCACCTGACTTCATAAGATCAGATGCATGCTTCCCCAGGCCATTCATCCAGGGCCCCTGTCTGGCTGAGCAAACTCATAAAGGACTGATTTACATTTCAGAGACCACTGGATCTGTGTGTGAGTACTGTTATACATGGTCTGAATGCAAAGTAAAAATAATCATGATGTACTAAATGACAGCAGTACGCATATAAATGCCTACTCTATACTAATGTAATTATTATTTTTTTGAGGTTTTATTTAAATTTATTAATTTTGAGAGAGTTTACTTCTTAATATTGAGACAACCAGAGATATGAAAAATTTGTGCTCTACATGTGTAATATGAATTCCTCTGTCATATATAAATTTAAAAATTATTTAAAAAATATTGAGAATCCTGCAATGGAAAAATGAGAATTCATACCCTATTAGATTCAAATGTATGATATGTCAAAATAATTGTATACTAAGGTAATTAGATTACATATATTATCTTCTATGTCCCAATGAATCAGTAGTATTATTATCACCATTTTTAATTTAATTTTTTTGTTTTTTTACTGAGGACGGAATGAAGAGGTGCTCTACTGCTTGCTGAGTTACATCCTCAGTCCTTTTTATTTATATTTTTATTTAGAGATAGAGTTTCAAAAAATCACTCAGACTGATCTCAAACTTGCAATCCTCCTGCCACAGACTCCCAATTACCTGGGATTACAGATGTATGCCAGAATTATCTCCATTTTTTTCTTTAAATCTCCATTTTATAGATGAGAAAACAGAACTGTAAATCCAAGTTCCTCTAATTGCAGAGCCATTGTTCCTGAATATTTGACTATCACCAAAGAAAAGTCTTCTACAGACTGAGTTGGTTTATTTGTTTGATTGTTTTTTGCCTCCTTGTAGCAAGTGCTGGATCTAGGTGTTCACAGATCTTGCACTGCCTCCCTTTCAAAGATGTTTATCTAGCAAATGTTGATTAAGCTCCTCCTGCATGTGGCTCTAATCACCTGAAATTTGTAGCAAGCCACAGGGGGACCTTCAGTCCTGAGAAATAAACCAGGGTGAGCAGGGATATTGCAGAAAGGCCTCTCTGATAATGTAATACTGAGCAGCAATCTGAAGGAAGTGAGGAACAGTGAATAATGTACTAGCCCAGACAGGGAAATATGCACAGGGAGGAAGTTCAGCAAAGGCAAAGTCTGAAATAAAGGAATGCTCAGGATATTTAGGAAAAGCCACTATGGCTGGACTAAGGCAGAAATAGTTGGGAGAAAAGGTAGGAGATAAGGTCAAAGAAGTAAAGGAGAAGCTGGGTGCAGTCCACACACCTGTAATCACAGCAATTCAGAAGGCTGAGCAGGAAGGATTGCATGTTTGAGGCCAGCCTTGGTAATTTAAAGAGTTCCTGTCTCAAAAATAAATAAATGAAAAGGGCTGGTTTAATTCCCAGTACCAAATAATATTTTTTAGTTGTAGTTGGACACAATACCTTTATTTATTTTTATGTGGTGCTGAGGATCGAATCCAGGGCCTCACATGTGCTAGGTGAGCGCTCTATCACTGAGCCACAACCCCAACCCACCAAAAAAATTTAAAAGTACAGAAGTGAGGGCATATGGGATGAGGCCTTTTACACCCCTATGAGGAAATTGGTTTGCTTTGTTTTTTTGATTCCAGGGATTGAACTGGGGTGCTTAAGAACTGAGCCACATCCCCAGCCCCCTTTTTTTTTAATATTTATTTTTTAGGTGTAGTTGGACACAATGCCTTTATTTTATTTACTTATTTTTACGGGGTGCTGAGGATCAAACTCAGGGCTTCGCACATGCTAGGAGAGCACTCTTAACACTGAGCCCCAGCCCCAGCCCCATCAGCCTTTTTATTTTGAGACATGGTCTCATTAAGTCGCTTAGGACCTCACTAAATTGCTGAGGCTGTCCTCAAATTTGTGATCCTCCTGCCTCAGCCTCCAGAGCCACTGGGTTTACAGGTATGCACACCATGCCTGGGAGGAAATTGACTTTCTTGCTGAGTGAGTGTGAGCAGTCTCACATTACAAATAGAATTGATTAAAAAAAAAATCATTAAGTGACTGGGCATGGTGGCACATGCCTATAATCTTACTGACTTGGGAGATTGGAGGATCAAAAATTTAAAGCCAGGGCTGGGGCTGTAGCTCAGTGGTGGAGTGCTTGCCTGTCATGCTTGAGGCACTGGGTTTGATCCTTAGCACCACATAAAAATACAAACAATAAAATGAAGGCATTCTGTCCATCTACAACTATAAAAATATATTTTTTTTAAAAATTCAAGGCCAGGGACTGGGGATATAGCTCCAAAGAACAGAATTGTAAGATGCCTGTAGTCTGTATCATTGCTTGGAAGGGAGCTACTCTGAATTTCTATCAGACCCAGATAGATTTTGTATAAAGAAAAAAATTAAGCTTTTATTTGAGCATAGCGGCACACACCTTTAATCTCAGCAACTCCAGAAGTTGAGGCAGGAGGATGGTAAGTTTGAGGTCAGCCTGAGCAACTTAGTGAGATCCTAACTCAAAATTAGAAATAAAAAGGGCTGGGAGAGCTGGGGTTATAGCTTAGTGGTATAGTGCTTGTCTAGCACATGTGAGGCCCTGGGTTCCATCCTCAGCATTACATAAAGATAAATAAATAAAATAAAGGTAGTGTGTCCATCTACAATTTACAAAATATATTTTAAAAAGGGGGGTTGGGAATGTAGCTCAGTGGTAGAACACCCCATGTTCAATCCACAATACTGAAGGGGGAAAATAAAAAGTATGGTTTCTACTCAATTAATGTTATTTTCCTACCATCATAAAATTGAAGACCATCTGTACAGCTCAATGAATTATCACAAAGAAAATATATCTAAGGAAGGGCGTTTTGAAGATAAAAAAAGCTGGAAGATCCAAGACAGGGAGAGGTGGGGTGAGGGAGAGAACGAGCATGAATGTTAAAAAGCTATGTCTATCTTTCTTTTAAGCAAGAAGGACTGGAATTAGCCACAGGGGAGTGTGAACAACATATCTTTAAAAGAAAAAGAAAGGCAGAATTGGGGCTAGGGTTGTAGCTCAATGGTAGAGCGCTTGCCTAGCATGTTTGAGGCACTGGGTTTGATCCTTAGCACCAAATATAAGTAAATAAAAATAAAAGTCCCTCAAGAACAAAAGAAAGACAGAAAGGCAGAGTCTGGCAGATGAGACAAGATGATGGTGGTAGTCTACAGAAGTTTTTTCCTGGTGACAAGTCTTTCAGTGAAGTGGAAGATAAGGTCATCTGCTGATAAAGCTGATTCCCCCTATATCTACTAGAGGTGTCCTCTACCTGGCCTTGAAGCTGTGGTAAGACCAGAAGATCATGTTAAATCTGTCCTGGCCATCAAATTGGCATAGAGAATTCTCACATCTCTAGTTTTCTTTTTTATATATATATATATATATATTTTAGTTGTCAATGGACCTTTATTTTATTTATTTATATGTGGTGCTGAGAATCGAACTCAGTGCCTCACACATGCTAGGTAAGTGGTTTACCACTGAGCCACAACCCCAGCCCCTGTAGTTGTTTTTGTTTACTTATTTTTTGTATGTGGTGCTGGGGATTGAACCCAGGGCCTTGTATATGCTAGGCAAGTGCTCTGCCTCTGAGCTACAACCCCACACCCTGCTACTGGTAAGGGAATTCCTTTTGCCAAATTCAAGAAGTACAAAATAGGGCTGGGGATGTGGCTCAAGCGGTAGCGCGCTCGCCTGGCATGCATGCGGCCCGGGTTCAATCCTCAGCACCACATACAAACAAAGATGTTGTGTCCACCAAAAACTAAAAAATAAATATTAAAATTCTCAAAAAAAAAAAAGAAGTACAAAATAATATTCAGAGAAAAGAAGAGTTCCAACCTGAAGCAAAGCCTGTTAGCTGTGTCTTACTTCTTTTTCTGCAAGCACTAAAATATGCAAAAAGGGGGCTAGGGTTGTGGCTCAGTGATAAAGTGCCTGCCAATACATGTAGGCACTGGGTTCTATCCTCAGCACTACATAAAAATAGATAAATAAAATAAAGCTATTGCGTCCATATACAATTTTTAAAATATTTAAATAAATAAAATATGCAAAAAGAACTCTTTGTTAACTTAATTTTTTTTTTTTAGTTGTAGTTGGACAAATTATTTATTTTTATGTGGTGCTGAGGATCGAACTCAGGGCTTTGCACTTGTTAGGCAAGCGCTCTACTGCTGAGCCACAACCCCAGACCGTCAACTGAAATTTTTTTTTGGTACTGGGGATTGAACCCAGAGGCACCCAATCACTGAGCTACATTCCCAGCCCGTTTTTTGTATATTATTTAGAGACAGGGTCTTACTTAGTTGCTTAGGGCCTCACTAAGTTGCTGAGGCTGGCTTTGAACTCGCAATTCTCCTGCCTCAGCCTCCCCAGCCCTGTTTTGTATTTTATTTAGGGACAGACTCTCACTGAGTTGCTTAGCACATTGCTATTGCTGAGGCTGGCTTTGAACTCGCGATCTTCCTGTCTCAGCCCCGCTAATCTGCTGGGATTACAGGTGTGGGCCACTGCTCCCAGCTTCAATTTTGTGTTTAATGGAGAAATATATGTTCATGGCAGAACATGGAGGCAAAAATATGAAGGTATAGAATTGTTTTAGTTCCCATATGCAGGGCTTCTTTCTTGTAGTAACATTAAACAAGCTGCTTAAACTCTCAGCTTCAGTTCTTTCATCTATGGAGCTAGCTTGATAAAAGCACTTCCCTCACAGAGGAGTGCTCAGGATTACATAACTCAATCCATATAAACTTCTTAGCACACTGCCCTGACACCCAGTAAGTTTTAGCCCCTGTTTTCAGTCTGTTAAAATGTTTACATTTAGGGCTGGGGATGTACCTCAGTGATAGGGCCCTTGGTTTGATCCTCAACACTGAAAAAAAAGAAAGAAAAGAAATTGCATTTAATGTGTATTTTTTTTGGGGGGGGGTGGGTACCAGGGATTGAACTCAAGGGCACTCAGCCATTGAGCCATATCCCCAGCTCTATTTTGTATTTTATTTAGAGACAGGGTCTCGCTGAGTTGCTTAGTTGCTGGAACAGTCAGCCTCTGGCTCTTCCACTCTTTCTTTCCCACCATTCATTATTTGTTCACTCATTCATTGGGTATTCATCCTTCTGCCTCGCTATTGCTGAGGCTGGCTTTGAACTCGTGATCCTCCTGCCTCAGCCTCCTGAGTTGCTGGGATTACTGGTGTGCACCACCTCATGCAGCTGCATCAGCCTTCTGAGCCACTGGGATTACAGGCCAGCATCACCACATCAGCTTTATTTTCTGTTTTTAGAGAGGATCTTGCTAAATTGCCTAGGCTGACCTCATACTTATAATCCTCCTGTCTCAGCCTCCTGGGTAGATGAAATTACAGGAGTGTGCCACCACACCTGGCCTTTTCCAAGTTTTCTACAATAAATTTGTCTTCCTTTTATAATCAGAAAAGAAATGTGATACTTAATTTTTAGAAGAAAATATTTTTCAGGGATTTAGGGTCCTGGTAAGGGACACTTTTTCACACTGTTAATTACATCAGTGACTCTACAAATTGCACATTCTCCCTATCCTCCTTTATTTTGTTTATCCCACAGAAAGCCCAAAGGATGGCTGCTGATATGCAGAGGAAGAAAAGTAGTGAATGCCCTGATGGCACATTGGCTCCTTCTGATGGACAGAGTGTGGAGAGAGCAGAGAGTCCCACACCAGGACTGGCCCAGGGAATGGAACCAGGTATGGGCAGAGTGAGTAGCCCCCATCACCTGACAGCTGGAACAGTCAGCTTCTGGCTCTTCCACTCTTTCTTTCCTACCATTCATTATTTGTTCATTCATTCATTGGGTATTCATCCTAGTGATATTGCAGGGAGCCAGACTAAGTTTACATCTGGTCTTCCTCTCCATTTCATGTTGTGCTGTTCATCCTGTGCTCTTGGGCTGCTAGTCTGGCTATCCTTCTGTTTTTGTCTACAGGATCTTGGAACCTTTTCCCTTCCTTAGCTCTCAGGTTTAAATGTCTCCTCCTCACAAATTAGGCCTGCCCTGTACAGGACACTAGTCATTTTGTAATTTTCGGCATGTGTTTACCCTCTCTCTCCAACAAGATTGTGAGCTCTTTGAGCACAGGGCATTCATATTACCAATGCCTTGTATGGTGCTGAATTTATAACTACTTTGGCAAAAATATCAGTAAAGGGGGCTGGAGATATAGCTCAGTTGGTAGAATGCTTGCCGTGCATGCACAAGGCTCTGGGTTCAATTCCCAGAACCACCAAAAAAAAAAAAAGAAAGAAAGAAAAGAAAATCAGTAAAGGAACCAGGCACAGTGGCACCACACCTATAGTCCCAGCTACTTGGGAGGCTAAGGCAGGAGGATCACAAATTTGAGCCCAGACTGGGCAACATAGTAAGATAGTGTCTCTTTAAGAAAAATAAGGGGACTAAAAGTGTAGCTTTGTGGTAGAACACTTGGCCTAGCATGCCTAAGGCCCTGGGTTCCATCCCCAGTGCTGAAAAACAAATTAATAAAGGAAGACTGATGTGGTCTCTGTCATGGGGAAACCATAGGCTATGGAGTCAGTCAGGGACTGTGACCTGAATGGGACAGGAGGGGAAATAGATTCACTGAGTATGGGAGGTGCTCTAGGCATAGGGCAGGGTACTAGGCATATAACAGTGAACAAACAGGTTCCTACCTTACCACTGTAGTTGGATAGGGAAATAATTGGCAAGTGTCCCAAAGGAAATCAGAGACTCATATGATAGAGTGCTAAGGTTGTAGGTAAGATGAAGATATAACTGCAGAGCTCCTGAGGTAGGTTGGGGCATGTTGAGGTGTCCAAAGAGCAAATGGACAAAGGTCAGCATCAGTGTCTCTTAGGGAAGGGGCCTAATATGGGAATGAAAGAGGTAGGTAAATACCAGTCACCACTGCTGCCATGAGGATTTAGGTCTTATTGCCAGTGTGATGAGAGGAAAACAATGGGCTCTAAATTGCAGAGAAGCATGAGCATGGCAGGAAGGAACAGTGGCATGGCCCCATCAGGACAGAAAGTCATGTTAGAGTAACCATGTTAGAGAGTGTCTGCCAGCAGTTCCCTTTCTAAGCACCAGTGCTTTTGGCCTACAGGTGCCGGGCAGGAGGGTGCCATGTTTGTCCATGCCCGTTCCTATGAGGACCTGACTGAATCAGAGGATGGGGCAGCTTCTGGGGACAGTCCTAAGGAGGGTGCTGGGGGTCCTCCATCACTGCCTACAGATATGCGCCAGATCAGCCAGGACTTTAGTGAGCTAAGCACCCAGCTGACAGGTGTGGCTCGAGACCTACAAGAGGAGATGCTGCCAGGAAGCTCTGAGGACTGGCTGGAACCCCCAGGGGCAACTGGGAGACCAGACACGGAGCCCTCAAGGGAGGGCACAACAGAGGGGGATGAAGAAGATGCTACGGAGGCATGGCGCCTGCACCAGAAGCATGTCTTTGTCCTGAGTGAGGCAGGGAAACCCGTGTACTCTCGCTATGGCTCTGAGGAGGCGCTTTCCAGCACAATGGGTGTCATGGTGGCACTAGTATCCTTTCTGGAGGCAGACAAGAATGCCATCCGCTCCATCCACGCAGGTGAGCCACTTGAAGCCCCGGGGTGGTGGGGAAGGCTGCACTGGTCAGGTTTAATTCATAGCAGGTTTTGGACCCCCACAGACTAGAGGGTTGGGATGTGCTGTGTGCTGAGGATCAAGTCCCTCCATTCACCTCTCTGAACCTTAAGGTCCTCACCTGAACATATGTTAACAACATGGCCAGTCTCATGGGGCTGCGGTGAGGGCTAATGATGGCTTTGACATAGCTTTATTATAGAAAAAAGGTGAAAATTGGCTAGAAGGGCAGGGGTGATTAAGGAAAAAAAAAAAAAAAAAAAAGCTGGGCATGGTGGTGCACACCTATAATCTCAGAGACTTGGGAAGCAGAGGCCAGAGAATCACAATTTCAAAGCCAACCTCAGCAAATTAGCAAGGCCCTAAGCTTAAAAAGGGCTGGGGATGTGTCTCAGTGTAAGTGCCTCTGGGTTCAATCCCTAGTACAAAAAAAAAAAAAAAAAAAATGATGCCCTTAGTCCCACCCAGCTGAGTTAGCATTTCCCTTAAGAATGTATGTTTTCTGTTTCTGAAGACCTTGTGTTTCTGAGGGAATGAATCTGTGAAGCAAGAGGCAGAGAAAGAGAGCAAGGGATTTGGTGGAACTCACCAAATTGCCGGTATTTGGGATTACAGTACAACGGCAAATTCTGAGCCCATCCTTGGTAACTTAGTGAAACCCTGTCTCAATGAATGAATGAATGGATGAATTCATTCTGGGTTCAATCCCTAGTATGGAAAAAAAAAAAAAAGTGTGGTGGTTTCATCCTGAAGCTGAATATAGAGAGCTCTGAGAGAAAAAGATGTGGAAATTGAAAGGCAGCACAGATCTGGGTAAGGCCTATCAGGATGGCTTCTGGGAAAGGACCTGAGGCTGACACTGTGTCCCCATCTTCAGATGGCTACAAGGTGGTATTTGTGCGCCGGAGCCCACTGGTGCTAGTGGCAGTGGCACGAACGCGGCAGTCGGCACAGGAGTTGGCACAAGAGTTGCTCTACATCTATTACCAAATTCTGAGCCTTCTTACTGGGGCACAGTTGAGCCACATCTTCCAGCAGAAGCAGAACTACGACCTGCGGCGCCTGCTTTCAGGCTCCGAGCGCATCACCGACAATCTGCTACAGCTAATGGCTAGAGACCCCAGCTTCCTAATGGGGGCGGCGCGGTGCCTGCCCCTGGCCGCCACCGTTCGAGATGCGGTGAGTGCCAGCCTGCAACAGGCACGTGCTCGCAGCCTTGTCTTCTCCATCCTAGTGGCCCGCAACCAGCTGGTGGCGCTCGTGCGCCGCAAGGACCAATTCCTGCACCCCATCGACCTGCACCTGCTCTTCAATCTCATAAGTTCCTCCTCGTCCTTCCGTGAGGGTGAGGCCTGGACGCCGGTATGCCTGCCCAAATTCAATGCAGCTGGCTTCTTCCACGCACACATCTCTTACCTAGAGCCTGACACCGACCTCTGCCTGCTACTTGTCTCCACCGACCGCGAGGACTTTTTTGCTGTCTCTGACTGCCGCCGCCGCTTCCAGGAGCGCCTTCGCAAACGCGGAGCTCACCTCGCGCTGCGGGAGGCACTGCGCACACCCTACTACAGCGTTGCCCAAGTGGGCATCCCTGATTTGCGTCACTTCCTCTATAAATCAAAGAGCTCAGGACTCTTCACCAGGTGAGGGAGGACACTGCTTCAGGGACACAAGGATGTGGGGAGGAGGAGGCTGGTTGGTCCTGAGCCCTAGGATGTAGCTCTGAAGCTGACAACCCCTTTGGGAGTGGACCAGCATTCTAGAGTTGTTTTACTGTGGTACGAGGGGCCCAGACTTCTATCATGCCACCAGCATACACCTATTTCATTACCTGTAAGACCTGAAATTGATCAATATACACAGGGAAGAAAGCTGGAACAGAGGTCTCCTAGGACCCTTGCCCTAGAGCAACTCTGCCCTAGGGGGTCATTTTGGTCCAATCCAGGATGCAGAGTCTTCTCTCACTTGTTCCTCTAGGGAAGGAACTGGGCAGATATGGCAGCTTCTCTCCTCCCTTTACCCAGAGGATTTCCTAGTACACCTTTTATCAACTGCAGACATATCATTCTTCTTAGTCACCTAAACTCAAATTGGCCTCTCCAAAGAAAACAATACCATGACCTTGGGTGTGTGAGGGGGCAGAGCACCAGTCTCCTGGGAAGTCTTCCAGGGAGTGGGGAGATGATGACTATAACCTGTCCTAGAGAACATCTGGAGAGTAGAACATGTGGTGGAGTCTCCCTGTCTAGGAATAGATTTTCTAGATTTCCAGATAAGGCAACAGAAGTCATTCCTTTGTGAACCCACTCCCTCATCTGCAGTCCTGAGATTGAGGCCCCATACACCAGTGAAGAGGAACAGGAGCGGTTGCTGGGCCTCTACCAGTACCTGCACAGTCGTGCCCACAATGCCTCCCGCCCACTCAAGACCATCTACTACACAGGCCCCAACGAGAACCTCCTAGCCTGGGTAAGGTGGCCCTCATTAGGCTGGGCTTCATGGAGGTCCTGGGTAGGGTTCATAAGGGCTATCCATCTTAGATGACCACCTTTTGCCCCCTTCTCCAGGTGACAGGCGCCTTTGAGCTCTACATGTGCTACAGCCCTCTGGGGACTAAGGCATCAGCTGTCAATGCCATCCATAAGTTGATGCGCTGGATCCGTAAAGAGGAAGACCGCCTCTTCATCCTCACACCCCTCACCTACTGATGGGAATGTGTGCAGACTCAGCCCTTCCAGTCCCACTGGGTGTGGAAAGCCATGGGAGCCTCCAGGTGGGGGTGGCTTTTGCCTAGCCAGCAGGCAGGGACTATGGGTTGGTGTGTGCATTAAAGTACTTTGGGGAAGACACTTGTTGCAGCCATGTCATTATTCTTTTTTTTTTTTTTTTGCCCATCTACTATCATGGACAAACACTGGATTCTCCTCCTAAGTTCTGCACATATTTCTTCATATACAGGAGCACATGCATATTTAAGCCACTCTCCTCCTGCCCTTGCACTAGCATCAGGCTACACACATTCAGAGTTGGACCCTTGGCTGCAGATGTTTTGGTTCACCTGAAGTCATCATATGTAAAGGCTCTCAGTCATCCTACTGTCCTACCCTTGCCCCTGCACCATCCCTCTGTACCCAGTCTGCCTCTGCACTTGTCTTCCCTCTCTAAGGTGGACCCTCCAGTTGCATGCCCTGAAGGACCACCCAACAAAGCTCTGGCTGTGACTGCTTAATAGACTGCTATAGATCAGCATGGGCTGAGCTGAGTAAAATAAAGATGGCCCAAGTGGGGTAGTCTGGGCTATGGTGTGGGTGAGAGCTCTTGGTGAGGCACAAATTTAGAGTTCAGTCTCCCTGTAGCCACTGGCCTCTTCCTATAGGCCTTTCCATGAAGGGCTATCTGCCTCAGTTCCCCTACTTCAACCAGCACATTCCTCAGAATGGCCTCCAAAATGAGCTAGAGGATTTGAGAGGAGGTCCACTTGGCCTCCAGGGCCTCTAGGAATGCATCTGCCTTAATAAGAGCTGATGTCACTAGGTGCACTGGTTCTTCCTCAGTTACCCTATTCCCTAGCCTGGCATGGCCAGAACTGCATGAAACTCCATGGACATCCCAGGAGGTTGGTAGTAAAGGCTCATTCACTCTGAGAATTTTGGGGGCAGAGCCTAGGACACTGTGCAAAAAGCCTTTATCTTTATTGTTGGGGCTCTCCCCATTCTGTTACAACTTCTCATTGGCCAGGGAAGCAAAAGGCCTAGGAATTGTTTCTGGGAGAAAATCATCCACTGAATGTGATCAAAAGCATCCTTTTGCAGCCCCTGAGAGTTTGGCCCAGATTTTACTATCTTTAAAACCAACCCATGTTGGAGAATTTGTCTTTGTAGGTAGCATCAGCCAAGGATACAGTGGGACAGTTGTATTCCTCTCCCAAGAAATGGCAACATATCTTCTGTCATTGGCTCCAGACTAGATCACTTTTTTTTTTTAAATGATGATGTGGTTCCTCGAGAAAATAGTTCTGTTCTTTTATTTTTTTTAAGAGAGAGAGAGAGAGAATTTATATATATATATATATTTTAGTTATTGGCAGACACAACATCTTTGTTTGTATGTGGTGCTGAGGATCGAACCCAGGCCGCACGCATGCCAGGCGAGCATGCTACCATTTGAGCCACATCCCCAGCCCCCAAACTAGATCAGATTGAAATCAGCATGGCTGCAGGCCACCTACCCAGATTCCAAAGTCCATGGGGAGTAGCCCCAGGTTTGATAAGTGCTGCATATCCTACACATATGCCCAGATCTCTTTTCTGCCTCTTTTGAGCTTCTGTTCTTCCCCTTGCTCCTGATTATTACACCAACCCACTGCCTCAGGGAACACAATGATGCCAGTCCAGATGTCCCTGATTGTTACTAGTGTTCTTTTTTTTTTTTTAAATATTTTTATTATATTTACTTACTCTTTTTATGTGGTGCTGAGGATCGAACCCAGTGCCTCACGCATGTGAGGCAAGCGTTCTGCCACTGAGCCACAACCCTAGCCTCCATTACTAGTGTTCTTATCAACAGTCAGCCTCTATGTCAGAGATGGAGGGGTCACAGTTATCTAACTGTGTACCTGGATAATAGGTACCTATAATCATGCAGTTTACTTATTTGGGGATCAGGGTAGAATTACAGGCAAATAAAGAGGAAACCATCATGTGCAAAGGCAAGTACCTGGTTTAAAAAGACAAAACAAAACATTTTTCATGATGCTGGAAGAGTTTATAAGACCTGGGGTTCTCAACCTCCAGATAAAAGTCTGGCAGTAGAGAGTTGAAGCTGCAGTACGATGGGGTCATACTGAGTTGGAGAGAAACCTCTGCTGCCACTAAAGTGATCTCTGGGTTAGAAAAAGAAACTGGACCCAGTTTTCTGGAACAGTGTTCACAGGAGACCGAAAGCCCAAAGAGGACAAAGTGCTAGCCACTTTGTTCATGGTGACAAGATGTCAGGGTAATTGGGCAGTTACTAAACCAGTTATGGGCCAGGCATGGTGAGTCTTGGGGGAGCGCTTGTACTATTAGCAGACTTTCCCCACAAGCCTTGCCTGCCCCCTTCTGCAGAGCTAACCAAGGAAGAAGGAAGGAAAGGGTGCTTCTGTGAACCCCACTATTAAGATTGTCTGCCTTAGAAGGTCATCCACCATGTGGCCACATGGTGGCAGCAGAGAACCAATTGATGGCACTTCATTTTTACCCCCTAAAAACCTGTGGGCAGATGATTTAGGAGGGCTTGTGAAGTCTTCTCCCAATCGGTAGAAATCTCTCCCAACATCTGGAGATGGGATGGACTTCAGGTGGAGAGTATTTCGTTTCAGTTCTGTCCTGTGTTGACCATGGAATGCTGGAAGGGTGATTTTCACTGGGTGTTTATTCATTTCCGGGCCAATTTTGATCAGGAAGGGAGTGCCTTTTATGTTGCCTTGGGCATGGTATCTTCTATGCACTGGGTGTGACTGCTCTATGTTCCGTTTCCTCTCTCAGTCACCAGCTGCTCAAGAAGATCCAGCATGGAAGGAGGGGAAATCCTGCCCAGGAAATGGAGAAAGCAAGGAATACTCAAGAGTAAACTGTGCTGGAATGTGTGTAGCACAGTGTGTGGGATCCAGGAGAGGGACCTGGGTCTTGATGGCTCCTTGGGGGAGGTGTTATCTCAGCTTTTAGAGGAGAACAAAAAAAGGGTGCTCCCGAAAAGAGGAATAGCATTGCAAAGGTCAGGTTAGGAAGGAGGTACAGGCAGTGAGGTATGCACTGGGTAGGGAGTGGAGGAGGTAGAGCTCTCCAGTCCAGGCTAAATTCTTTGGCTCCTTCCTTCCCCAGCCTCCTTACCCACTCCAGTACTGAGAACCACTGATAATATCCCAGAAACACTCTGTGACAGTGATGTTAGGCCTCGACCCATTCCCTCTAGGGTCCAGGCCTATTGGGCTGAAGGGGCTATCTGGTTATAGATCCCCACCTCCAGTGTTGAGGGAGGCAACTAGCCAAAAGACAGTGCTGAGGTCCAGATGAAGGAGATGGCAAAGCAGAACTAGGATCTACCCACCAATTTACAGACTGGATAGAGAACTCTAGCTAACCATCTAACCAAGACTTTATTCTTATCTCAGAGACTAAAAGGCTTACAGAGCAGATTAGAGAAGCCCTGGGAACCAAAGCCCATCCTCCCCCCCATATCATGGGGCATTAGAGCAGAACCTTTGGGGGGAGTCTTTCCAGAGGTCAGTTTTATGGTTTGTACCCCCTACGGCTTCCACATACTGAGGCTGCAGTGGAGGGACCAGAGGTAGGGTTAAACCTTCACATAGTCTCCTCTGACTCTTGTCCAGAGAATGAGTCTCATATCTTAATTCATATGGCCCTGGGTGATCAGGGCACAACCTACTTTCCTCTGACAAGGCTCAGGGCAGGCAACTAAAAAGATTGTCCCTGCCCTTGAAGTGAGGCACTCCACAAGATCCCTGTCTCTTCCCCACACGGTAGGTCCCCCAGATGGGCTATGGGAACCAGTGTCTGAGGGTGTTGCTGTAACATAGCTCCACCAGAACAAAAGAACCAGGTTATCCTATCCCCTTTTTACTTAGACATGGTCGGTTGTTGGAGGGATGGAATGGAATGGCTCAGGCCTGCTCTTTTCTCTTCAGGCCACTCCACGCACACCCACCCACAGGCCCCTGAGAAATAGACACACAAGAGAAAGTGTAGGGCCCAGCGTTGAGAAGAGTCAGATGGGCGGAGAGCCTGGCCTTCAACAAGGCTCCGCCCATAGCCCCGCCTACAGCCCAGCCACACCCGTTCTGCGCCCTCGGTCGACTTTGCTCCCCGCGGTAACTCCAAGCCACAGACCCCGCGGCAGGTGAGACGGCTGTTCCTTTCTTTGCCGTGTGTACACTGGCATCAGGTGCTCCGAGTGGAAGGGGTTGGGCTTCACAGAAACCCAGGGTGGAGGTTGGCCGTCCAAGAGCTTTCTGACCGTTCCTCAACGCTGATCTCAGCTCAGACCTCTGCTCCCAGCCAAGGCCTGAAACCAGGTATCCCCAAGGGGCTCCAGCTCGCCTCGATGGAGCTTCCTCAGCTACTGCCACTGTTCTCCCTGCTGCTGCTGCTATTGCTGCTGACTGCGGTGTCGATGTCCTACAGGGACTGGCAGTGCCCTCGCACACCCTACGCTGCTTCCCGCGACTTTGATGTGAAGTATGTAGTGCCCAGCTTCTTTGCTGGCAGCCAGGTACAGGCCTTGGCGACCTATGAGGGCGGCGGGGATGGGAGTGCGGTGTTTGTGGCCACACGCAATCACCTGCATGTGCTTGGGCCTAACCTGCAGTCTATTGAGAGTCTGGCCACCGGCCCTACCGGGGATCCTGGCTGTCAGACATGTGCGGCCTGTGGCCCCGGCCCCCATGGTCCACCAGATGACACAGACACACTGGTGCTGGTACTGGAGCCGGTGTTGCCGGCACTGGTCAGCTGTGGCTCAAGCCTGCAGGGCCGCTGCTTTCTGCATGAGCTGGAGATCAGCGGGACAACCCTGCACCTGGCGGCGCCTATCTGCCTTTTCTCAGCCCATCACAACCGGCCTGAGGATTGTCCAGACTGTGTGGCCAGCCCACTGGGCACCCGTGTGACAGTGGTTGAGCAGGGCCAGGCCTCCTACTTCTATGTGGCATCCTCACTGGATGCAAAGGTGGCTACCAGCTTTAGCCCTGGCTCAGTGTCCATCCGGCGCCTCAAGGCAGATGCCTCAGGATTCGAACCAGGCTTTTCCTCATTGTCAGTGCTGCCAAAGTATTTGGACTCCTACCATATAGAATATGTTCATAGCTTCCATGCAGGAGCCTTTGTTTACCTGCTGACTGTTCAGCCTTCCAGTGTGATAGACTCTCCTGGTGCCCTGCAAACCCGCCTGGCACGGCTCAATGCCTTGGAGGCAGATTTGAGTGACTACCGAGAACTGGTCCTTGACTGTCATTTTGCACCTAAACGCCGGCGCCGTGGAGTCCCAGACGGGGAGCAGTCCTACCCGATCCTTCAGGCAGCCCACTCTGCTTCGGTGGGCACCCAACTCGCTGCTGAGCTGAGTATCACCGAGGGCAATGAAGTGCTATTTGGGGTCTTCACCACTGGCAGGAATGGCAGTCCTGGCATGGGTCCCAACTCTGTTGTCTGTGCCTTTCCCATCAACCTGCTGGACACCCTAATTGATGAGGGTGTGGAACACTGTTGTGAGTCCCCAGTTCATTTTGGCCTCCCACGGGGCCTTGACTTCTTCCAGTCGCCCAGTTTTTGCCCTAACCCGGTAAGCAGAAAGAAGGGGACTTTACCTGTGAACAGCCTGTTGGTGGCTGAACACAGGCTGCTCCCTTCCATCACTGAGAGGACCTGGGAGGGGGAGAGTAGGCAGAGAGAAGCATTCTCTTCTACCCAGTTCATGCAGGCTTGGGGTGGTGTGAAAAATCAGCCAAACAAACCCTCCCCTGGAGGCTCATCTTCCAACTATGCTGGATTTCTTTTTTGGGGGGGGTGGTGGTACTGAAGATTGAACTCAGGGGCACTCAACCACTGAGCCACATCCCCAGCCCTATTTTGTATTTTATTTAAAGACAAGGTCTCACTGAGTTGCTTGGCACGTCTCTTTTACTGAGGCTGGCTTTGAACTTGAAATCCTCCTGCCTCAGCCTTCCAAGCTGCTGGGATTACAGGCCTGCGCCACTGTACCCAGCCTATGCTAGCTTCTGATACGTCCTCATTTTGTGTTTTCACCATCTCAGCCATCATGGCTTCTGTTTTTTTTTTTTTTTTTTTTAGGTAGTTTCTTTGGTTATATGAGAATGGGGTTGTATAATTGTCTCTCTGCCAGCACTGTTCCCAAATTCTGGGTAAAATGATGAACATCCCCCCCAATCTGCCCAATCTGCCTCAGACACACACAGAGAAAAGTTTGCATAAAGGCACAAATTCTCATACAGGCAGATGCTTACAGATTTTCACAGACTCGGGTTGCTTACCAAACACAGTTTTACTTTCCTTATGGGAGCACTTGTTTTGCTCTACTTTCCTAAGGGCGTGGGACAAGAGTTTCTAAAGAACCCCTGACCCCACCATGTTCAGGAAACCTCCTAGGCTTTGGAAGTCAGGGGGTTTGTTGGGGAACCTGTATGGCCTGTGTTTCATTAACCCATTCTCTGTAGGGTGATTAGAGGAGGACCCTGGACACAGTGAGAAGGCAACTTTGCTCTATAAGGTTCTGGGAGCCTCAAACCAATATTGTGCAATCAACTATAAACATCTGGGGATGAGTAAAGGCCTAGGAGGGGCTTGGAATTGTTTAACCCCATATTTCCTGCTACCATAACTGCCCCAGACAGGAGGTTTCACATCCCATGCTGAAATGGGGGATCCTTCCAACAGACCTTACCCAGGTTCTGTCCAGCCACAGAGTCAGGGAGTGAGAACAAAAAAAAAAAACAAGACAATCCTTAAAATGCCACTTCGAGTAGCTCAGTGATGAAGTACTTGCCTAGCATGCATGAGGCCCTGGGTTCAATCTCTAGAGCCACCCCCCTAGATTGGGAGTCCCCTGAAAAAAAAAAAAAAAACCCTGAGAACAAAACCAAAACTAACTCATTGAAGCCACTGAAATAGCCCTACCCAGCTGGGCAAAGTGGCCCACACCTGAAATTCCAGCAGCTTGGGAAGCTGAGGCAGGAGGATCACAGATTCAAAGCCAGCTTCAGCAACTTAGTGAGAACCTATTTCAAAATTAAAAATAAATAAATAAAAAGGATCAGGTGTGGTGGCACACACCTATTATCCCAGAGGCTCAGGAGGCTGAAGCAAGGAGGATTGTGAGTTCAAAGCCAGCCTCAGCAATTTGGTGATGCCCCAAGCAATTCAGCAAGATCCTGTCTCTAAATAAAATATTTAAAAGGGCTTTGGATGTGGCTCAGTGGTTAAGCACCTCTGGGCTCAATCTTTGGTATTAAAAATAAAAATAAACAATTAAATAGATAGAAAGGGCTGGGGATGTGGCTCAGTGCTTAAGCACCCTGGGTTCCCAGTACGGAAGGAAGGAAGGAAGGAAGGAAGGAAGGAAGGAAAGAAGGAAGGAAGGAAGGAAGGAAGGAAGGAAGGAAGGAAGGAAGGAAGGAAGGAAGGAAGGGGCAAGCCCATATGGGTTGGATGGAACATTGAATGAGTGGTCTTCCACCAAGCAGCTGCTCTGAATCTCTGGTCATCCTGGGCCCCTGGCCCTGTTGTGACACTTTCAATTGACTGCCTTTCCAGCTCCTATTAATGTCCTGAAAGAGAGAGAACTTTAATCCAGTGTGAGGAGAGGAAATCGTTAGTCTCTCTCCCTCAGCTGAGTACATCTGGATGGAGAGTCCCTATGGGTGATACTTCTTGTCTGGGCTGGAAAGCCCTGCCTGGCCCCATCTTCTTTCTTCCGGGAAGTGAAAACCTCTCCCCAATGTAGCTAGGGTCAGTGGGTTAGAATATACCCAGCATCTAGTAACTAGGCAGTGCCAGGCACTAGTAGGACTAATATTGGGCCCTACCCACAGACTTCCCAGGCTCCCAAGAGGTGTGTAGCCAGTATTTGTTCAATGATACTAGGCTTGCAGCCTCTGGGGCAGGACCCACTTTGTACCTCAGGGCTTGTGCCTACCCTCCATGGTTTTAGGTAGAGTGTGGGTTCTCCATGGGGGACTGGACACTTAGGGCAAGTGTTTTCAGGAGCTGGGGGCCCCTAGTCAAGCCTATGACCCAAAGGTAAGTTCTTGGATCTACAGACAAGTAAACAGGGGTGTGGCCCTGGCTGAGCTGAGGCTTCTTTTCTTTTTTTTTTTTTTTTTTTTTTCTGGGTAAGAGGCTTCTTTTCAACTCCAGAGCCCCACCTGTCTCTGAGTCATTCTGGAAACACCTGGCAGGCTTCTGGCTAGGGCCAGGCCCCTTTCCTTCTCAAGGAAAGACAAAGTCTCAGTCCCTACATACACAGGCTACAGACTAGGGTATATGGGCTTTCTAGGCCCAGTTCTGCACCTACTCTTATTCCCAGGACTCTTGTTTAACAGTGAGGTATCAGAAAGGTGGTCTGATGGAGACTTCCAAGGCTTCTGCTTTAAAGAGTGTCCTCAGGGCTGGCCAGGGAGAATCATAAGCACCTGGGGCTAGCCACTGGGCTTTGCCTATACCTCAAACCCAGCCCCAATACTTCCTACTTTCCCAGAAGCTTTCATGGTCCTGCCCTGGAAAATGCAGCCTTCAAATCACCTTCTTGCTAAGAGCATGAGAGAGGTTAATGTCTCCCAGCTTCTGGGGCCTAGCTTGGCACCCAAGCCACAGGGCCTTGGTTTATTCCCTCTGTACAGAGGAAGTGAGAGGTACAGGAGGACCTTTAGAGTCTCCAGGAGAAGGACCATATTACCAACCTTGTGCTGGCTAATTAACCTCAGAGTTCAAAACCCCTCATGTGAGTGGAGAAACTTAAGCTCAGACAGGGTTTCCTGAAGTGCACTTGCAGAGGCACAGCAGAGCCAGCAGGGGGTGGAGAGAACTCTGGGTAAGAGCACAGGCTTCCACCATGGTTCCTCTCCTGTGGTGTTTTGAAGCCTTGGACAAGTGGCCAACCCTCTCTGAGTTTGATTCTATTTTACAGGTGATTGTGAGGATGTAGTGGGATTGATTCTCTAAGACTCAATAAGTGCCAGAATGGACATGACAAAGTCGGGGAGAGCTGTCCTTCCTGCCTGGGCTTCCTTCTTTCCCTGCCCTTGCTACCTCCAAGAGCCCTGTGGGGGAAGTAAGGGCAGATGACCGGCAAGCCCAGGGTGTCTCTCATCAGGGAAGGTGAGGGGTGGGAGCTTGGGGCTGCTGTGATCACTGACTGAGGTCCCAAAAGGTCAGTGCGCAGGGCTAAATTCTAACTCTCTCTTCCCTGACACTCCTCAGCCTGTCCTGGAAGCTTCTAGCCCCAACATCAGCTGCCACCACTTCCCTCTGCTGGTCAGCCGCAGGTTCCCACGTGTGGATCTATTCAATGGGCTGTTAGGATCAGTGCAGGTCACTGCACTTTATGTGACGCGCCTTGACAATGTCACAGTGGCCCACATGGGCACATCTGATGGGCGTATCCTACAGGTAAGTCCCTCACCCCACAACCCCTTGGCCCTTTGTTCCCGTCTCCATGCTTATTTTTCTCACAGTTGACTTGTCCCAGGTGGAGCTAGTCCGATCACTCAACTACTTGCTGTATGTATCCAACTTCTCATTGAGTAACAATGGACAATCCATCCATCGAGATGTCAAACGCCTTGGAGACCACCTACTTTTTGCCTCTGGGGACCAGGTGAGGTGGGCATGGTCAGAGTCTAGAATCACAGCCTTTCTATTCATTCCCGGGAGGCATTGACATACAGGTCTCACCACCCCAGTCTACAATGGGAATAGGAGGGTCTATGGGGCCCAGTTCCTTTCTCCAGTCATCCCTAAACTGCCTATTTGTCACCTCAAGGTCTTCCAGGTACCTATCCGGGGGCCTGGCTGCCACCATTTCCTCACTTGTAGGCGTTGCCTACAAGCACAGCATTTCATGGGCTGTGGCTGGTGTGGGAACATGTGCGGCAGGCAGAAGGAGTGTCCTGGCTCCTGGCAACAAGATCACTGTCCACCTGTGCTTACCAAGGTACAACATTCCTAAGGATAAGCAGGGCCTG
Source organism: Marmota flaviventris (assembly GCF_047511675.1). NCBI lineage: Eukaryota > Metazoa > Chordata > Mammalia > Rodentia > Sciuridae > Marmota > Marmota flaviventris. The sequence goes on from NC_092505.1 coordinate 133,780,454, forward strand.
AAGTGGGGTCAGCAAGTTTTGACCATGATCTTGCTCAGGCCCAAAATGTCTGCAGATCTCCAAGGAGGGCATTCTTGGCAAAGGGATGAACATGTAAAGACTTGGTAGGCAAGAAAAATGCTTGAATGAGCTGGGTGCAGTGGCACACATCTATAATCCCAGTGGCTCAGAAGGCTGAGGCGGGAGGATTGTAAATTCAAAGCCAGACTCAGCAACAAAGCACGGCCCTAAGCAATTTAGGGAGATCCTGTCTCAAAATAAAAAGGGTTGAGGGTGTGGTTCAGTGGTTAAGTGCTCTGGATTCAATCCCTGATACTGAAGGAAAAAAAAAAAACTTTGAATGAGGATTAGCAAGTGACCCAGAATGACTGAAGTATGGGGCAAACAAGGGATATGGCAGGGAACTCTAGCAGAAGAAGACGAGGCTGAGAGAAATCAAACCTGCACAAGAATTCAGTCTCTCTGTTCCTCCCACTTCAGTTTTACCCTGACAGTGGACCCCTAAGGGGCAGCACAAAGCTGACCCTGTGTGGCTCTAACTTCTACCTGCATCCTACTGGTCTTATACCTGAGGGAACACATCAGGTCACTGTGGGCCAAAGTCCCTGCCACCTGCTGCCTAAGGACACCTCAAACCTCAGGTACAAGCCAGCCCTACCTTCTCTATCCCTGATGGGAGCAACAAAGTAACCCTTTTCCTGTGAGACCCTGTCTTTTGCTTATCAGGAACAAGGGGGTATGGGGTAAGCTGCAATGGGTCTGGTTGCTTTGTGTCTAGGGAGAAATCTCTATCCTGTTTTGAACTTGCATGTGCCTACCCATTGATTTAGTCATGGACTAGGCAAAGTTAGTCCCTGCCCCATGCAATCTTACCTGCCCTAGAGAAAGGCATGTGTGGAGAACCACCATCCTCGGGCTCAGAGGAACCCTGTTACTGGTAGTGGGTATACAGGCAGGTCTGTGTGATTCCTGGCTGACCTCAAGGGTCCCCTGGCATCCTAGTCCAGTGCCCCGGAAGGACTTTGTAGAGGAACTTGAGTGTGAGCTGGACCCCTTGGGCACACAGGCAGCAGGAACTACCAACATCAGCCTTATCGTGACTAATATGCCACCGGGAAAGCACTTCCGGGTAGAAGGCATCTCCATGCTGGAAGGCTTCTCTTTTGTGGTAAGGACATTTTGCCCTATCTGTGCCTTTGTCCAGTGGGTGGTACCAGAAGGGAAGGGCTTGGAGTGGGAGTCCTGTTCCAGCTAAGCCACCTCTATGCCCACTTAGGAGCCAGTGCTGAAAAGAGTACAACCCCTGTTTGGCCCACGGGCAGGGGGTACCTGTCTCACTCTTGAAGGCCAGGGCCTGTCTGTAGGCACCAGCCGGGCTGTGTTGGTCAATGGAACCCAGTGCCATCTGAAACGGTAAGAGTTATCAGGCAAGGTGATGGGAGGTCACAGGGACTCATCCAGGGGAGCCAGCAGGTGGGGTCCTAAATCTTGTCTGGGTGGAGAGAAGAGAGCTGAGTCACATAGTCAGTTTGGAGGACAGTTTCAGGAATAAGGATTTGCTGCCCCCTCCATCCCAGAGGCAAAAGAGCCTATCATGGGGATTAGGGATGTAGCTCAATTGTAGAACATTTGTTCCTTTGTAGAGGAACTTGAGTGTGAGCTGGACCCCTTGGGCACACAGGCATACAGTCCCTGAGTTTGATCCCCAACACTACCAAAGAGAGAGAGAGAGCGAGAGTGAGAAAGCAAGAACACACGCACGCTAATGAGTCTATCAGAGTCTATTAGTTCCGGTTAATAGACTTGTTTCCTCCCTGCCCTTTTGGAAGTCTTATTGGGACCAACTCATCTTCAGACAGATCCATGGAGGGTGTGGGCACGTGGGGGAGACAATCAACAGAAGAACTAGGAGGGATTAGTAGACCCTGAAGTAGGTAAGCCTGTCTGTCATAAGGGGGGTGCCCCTGAGCCCAATCCCTCATTCCTACAGGGTCAGCCAGGGGCAGATTTTATGTGCCACACCCCCTGGGGCTGCCACGGCCAGAGTACCCCTTCGCCTGCAGGTGGGAGGTGCTGAGGTGCCTGGCTCCTGGACCTTCCACTACCAGGAAGACCCCATTGTGCTGAACATCAGCCCTAACTGTGGATACCCGTAAGTGCTATTTCTTTACTCAAATTGGCCTCTGAGGAATGAGGGAGCCAGGTTTGGAAAGTACCCCAAACTTACCATCCTGCTGTCTTTCACAGAGGCTCCCATGTCACTATCCATGGCCAGTATCTGACTTCAGCATGGTACTTAGTGCTATCATTCCATGATGGGCAAGGGACAGTGGAGAACAGGGTGAGTGTCTGCTAGACAGGAAGGAGAAAGGCTGAAATCAATCCCCTGAGCTCCAGTCCTGTGCCACCAGTAGTTGAAAACTAGCGCTGGGCTGGGCTGACGAGACTGGGGCAGCTATAAGTGGGGCACCTGCCTAATCATCCTCATGTGCATCCCAACAGTGTGAGGGGCAATTTCCAGAGCAGCATCAATGCCGCCTGCCTGAATATGTGGTCCGAGGCCACCAGGGGTGGGTAACAGGAAATCTGAGTGCCTGGGGGGATGGAGCTGCTGGCTTCACACTGCCAGGCTTTCGCTTCCTACCCCCACCCAGTCTACCCAGTGCTGAACTAGCCCCACTGAAGCCTGAAGAGCATACTATTAAGTTTGAGGTAGGTGTGGAGGGTGGGGAAGGGATAGTGGGAGATTAGGAGGTGGGGGGCTGGGCCACTGGTTTGTCCTCATGACTGTCTCTGCAGTATATTGGGTTGGGTGCTGTGGCTGACTGCGTGGGTGTGAACGTGACCGTGGGTGGTGAGAGCTGCCAGCATGAGTTCCGGGGAGACGTGGTGGTCTGTCCCCTGCCCACCTACCTACAACTTGGCAAGGATGGAGCCCCACTGCAGGTAGGCAGTTCTGCTGGTCTTCCACAGGAAACACGGGTTGAGTGCCTAAGGCTGGGCCTGAGATATCATCTGCCCCCAGGTTTGCGTGGATGGTGAGTGTCAAATCCTTGGCAGAGTGGTGCAGCCAGGCCCAAAAGGGGTCCCACAGAACACACTCCTTATTGTCTTGCTCGCCTTGCTGTTGCTCATGGCTTCAATGGCCACTGCGCTAGTTTTCAACTACTGGTGGCGGAGGAAACAATTGGGTGAGCTCCCCATTTCAATCCTGACTTAGCCCTTACTCCCAAATAGTGGCATCTCCAAGTCCCCACCTCTGCCTGCCCAGATCTTGGGGGTCTCCCATACTTCCCTGTTGGGGTCAGCTACCAGGAGCTTGGAAAAAGCTGACTACTATAGGTTGTCTTTCCACAGTTCTTTCTCCCAACCTCGATGACCTGGCATCCCTGGACCGGACTAATGGACCCACGCTCCTGCCTATGCTCCACTTAGGCTCTGACTATAGACATGGCCTTGGTGAGATGGAGGAGGAGATAGAAGCTAGGGCCACCCCTTCCCCACAAGCCTATCTCTCATTCCCTTTCCCCTACAGAACTCTCTGCTATTGATAGTCCTGATTCTACCACTCGGGTCCATGCAGAATCCTTTTTGGACAACAGGGATGGGTCCTGTGTCCCGCTGCTGCGGACAGAGTCCATTAAGCTCAGGGACCTGGACTCTGCACTCCTGGCTGAGGTCAAGGATGTACTGATCCCCCATGAGCGTGTAATCACCCACAGTGATCGAGTCATTGGCAAAGGTATGAAAGTCAGGTAGGGCTAGGGCAGAGGAGTCCTGAGATGACATGGGCTCTGCTCTGCTTTCTCACCAACCTGTGTCACCTTGAGTATACCATTTAACTTCTCTGAGCCTCCATTTGCTCATCTGTAAAATGGGGATTAGGAAAAATCTATTTTCAGTGGGTTCTGGAGTGGGCATGGGAGAGCTTCAGGCTCTGCCATCATGTGGCTGCTGCTTATTTTTAATGTCAGATTGGCCTGTTTGTTGTTCTGAGTTCTGGTTGCCAATGAAAGGGTGTGCTGTTAGCTTGGGCACTGGGAACCCTCTCACCGTCACCCTCTCATAAGGCCATTTTGGAGTCGTCTACCATGGAGAGTACACAGATGAGGCTCAGAATTGTATCCACTGTGCCATCAAGTCGCTGAATCGTAAGTGTGGCAAAGGTTGGATGGGCAGGGAGAGGAGCCCCAGAGTAGGAGGGTCTTTCTTCCTGCTGTGTTGGCATCTAAGTGATCCCGAGCAGGAGACTTCTGGGCCTGACCCAAGCCATTCTACAGGCATCACAGAGGTTCAGGAAGTAGAAGCCTTCTTGCGAGAGGGACTGCTCATGCGCGGCCTGCACCATCCAAATGTTCTGGCTCTCATTGGTATCATGCTGCCACCTGAGGGGCTGCCCCGTGTGCTGTTGCCCTATATGCGCCATGGAGACCTGCTTCAGTTCATCCGGTCACCTCAGCGGGTCAGTGCTCAGCTGCCCTAGGGGGCAGGGCTTTGGGCAGCATCTACAAATGGAACTGTTCTGCTCTTGCTCACCAAATACTTTTTGCCTCCAGAACCCCACTGTGAAGGACCTCATCAGCTTTGGCCTGCAGGTAGCCCGAGGCATGGAGTACCTATCAGAGCAGAAGTTTGTACACAGGGACCTGGCTGCTCGGAACTGCATGTGAGCTGCAGCTGGGGTGAAGCAAAGGGTCAGGGCATGAGAGTGTGCAGCTGCACAAGGCCACCTCAGGGAAGAGGCCACTCCAGGCTTTGCTGTGAAGCCCTGGGCATGTCCTTCCTGGTCTGGACCTTTTTTTTTGTCTGCCCAGTGCAGATTTGAACTGGATAGTGGGGCTCTGAAATTCTGTAAGGCCCTGGAACAGATGGATTCAGAGCCTGGTGGGAGTCAGTTCTAAGTGTGATTTCCCCCTCCCAGGCTGGATGAATCATTCACAGTAAAGGTGGCTGACTTTGGTCTGGCCCGTGATGTCCTGGACAAGGAGTACTACAGTGTTCAGCAGCAACGCCATGCTCGCTTACCTGTCAAGTGGATGGCATTGGAAAGCCTTCAGACCTATCGATTTACCACCAAGTCTGATGTGGTGAGGCCTCATGTGCCCTAGGTCCTTGGGGCCTCCATGTCCTGAGCACTTGGGCTTTTCCCATTCAGCTCTACCTGATTCAAGCCTAGGGAATTCCCAGGTTGGGCAACCCTCACAGCTCATTTGTTCACCTCTTGGACAGATGTGAGATAGAATCTGACACCCAGCAGGGCAAGAAGAGGCTGTAAATTCATTGGCTTTGACAATTCAGAGCTTGCCCAGCTCCAACTCTAGGAAGTCTGAGGTGGTGGGAGACGGAAGGGGACACACCTTTTGTGGTTTTGAGGAATAAGCTCCAAGTAGAGGGTGGGTCCTATATTTCTAGCTGAAGGATTCTGGGAGGTAGAGGAGGGAACCCACCTGCCTCCATTTTGGGATGAGAGTTGAGTGCCCTCTCCTCTTCCCTCCCACAGTGGTCATTTGGTGTGCTGTTGTGGGAACTGCTGACACGGGGTGCCCCACCATACCCCCACATTGACCCTTTTGACCTCATTCATTTCCTGGCCCAGGGTCGGCGTCTGCCCCAGCCTGAGTATTGTCCCAATTCTCTGTGAGTATGTGGAACTGGCAATGAGGTGGGAGCTGTGCTCCAGAGATGGGGGTGGAGGGGAGGAGACAGTTTCTACTTGGCTTTCTGACTGACCTTCTGGAAAGGGATCCTCTCTGGGCCTCAGTTTCCTTATCTATGGACTGGTCCCACCCCCATGCAGAGCAGAATGCTGAAAGGACCTCACAGTTGCCATGGTAACAGCATTCCAATTCAGTCTGGGTTGAGGCCAGTGGTTTGGTTTCCCTGCTCTTCTCCCCGCTTTCCTGCCAAGGGGGCTTGTTTTCCATCTTTTCCACTCACTTAACCTTCAGGCTCCTACACTGGCCCCTCTGCATCTCCAGATTAGGGTTTTTTTTTTTTTTCTTTCACTCAATCTAGTTTCAGATTCCTCATTCCCAGAGGGATGGCAGCAGCTGTGTTGTCATCAGTGCCTACAGGGTAGGTTTGGCTCCCTAAGCAACAGGCATGTCTCAGCTATGTTCAGGTCTATGTGGTTAGAACAGGAAGAACCAGACCCCAGGTGAAAGGCATTGACGAATCCTGTTCCAGGCTCCAGAAAGGGTGTGAGTAGCCCTTCCTCACAGTTCTTGAGCTTGACTTTTTTTTTTTTTTTTTTTGATGCTAGGGGCTGGGAGGTTGGACCCAGGGGTGCTTAACCACTGGGCCACATCCCCAGCACTTTTTATTCTTTATTTTAAGCTAGCTGAGTTGCTTAGGGCCTCACTAAGTTATTGAGGCTGGCTTTGGATTTGTGATCTTCCTGTCTCAGCCTCCTGAGTTGCTGGGATTACAGGCAGGTGTCACCATGCCTCACTGGGCTTGATCTTTATTATCCAATGCACTAAGGCATTTGGTTTGAAGTAAGGGAAATTATCTCACTAGTGCCTACTTGCATCTGGGGTGGCTTGCCTGAACACACTCAGGTAGAAATTTCTCTACAAGTTTTCTTTGATAGGTTGCAGTGAGGGAAGCAGAACTGGACAGACACAGGAGAGATTGCATGCAACCCATCCATGGGACTGCTTGAGCTGGAATGGCCCTTCAGAATTTTCCGAAATTGAAACCAAGGGGCCAGATCTTTGTACAAGGCATTAATTAGTACTGGTCACAGGTTGCCTGATGAGGGGGTGTGAGCTTGGGAGAGGCATTTCTTTTCTGTTTAGATCAGTTCCTAGGGAGGGCGTAAGCCAAGAGTCATCTGCAGATAGCACTTCCAGCCTCTGGAAGAATGAAGGGGAGCTGGGTGGCACACCACAGTGTCTTCTACACTAAGGCAAGCCCTTTTTCCTCACTGGGCCTCAATTTACTCATCTGTGACGTGGGGATGATGACAGTACCATTCTTAAAGGTATATATATATATATATACCTTTAAGAATATATATATATATGTATATATATGTATATATATATATATATATATATATGTATATATTTGTGTATATATATATATTTGTGTGTGTATATATATATATGTATATATATATATATATATTTGTATATGGTGCTGAGAATTGAACCCAGTGCCTCACTCATGCTAGGCAAGTTCTCTGCCACTGAGCCACAACCCCAGTCCCAACAGTACCACTCTTATAAAGAATCTGAGACATACATGAGATGCTACGTGTAGGGCACTTAGACTACCATTTAAGGCAAGGATGACATCCCCCAAATGATGAGGCATGCTCTGAGACTAACCCATCAGGTAAACCCTTACTGCAGAACAATGGTGCCCAAATACTGTTGCTGTCCCAAATACTCCTCTTTCAGGACTTTTTTTTTTTTTTTTTTTTTTCCCTGCAGTGCTTGGGGGATTGAACCCAGGGCCTTGTGCATGCAACGCAAGCACTCTACCAACTGAGCTATATCCCCAGCCCTCTTTCAGGACTTTTAATCCCCATTTTACTTCCTTCCTAGAAGATTTGTGAAAGCCAGTCACAATGGCACATGCCTGTAATTGCAGCTATTCAACAGGCTGAGACCAGAGGATGACAAATTTGAGGCCAATCTGGTCAAATTAGCAAGACTGTTTCTCAGAAATGATCTGGGGAGCCAGGCACTATGGCTCATACTGTAACCCCAGCAATTTGGCAGGCTGAGGCAAGAGGATTGCAAGTTCAAGGCCAATCTAGGCAATTTAGCAAGAACCTGTCTCAAAAACTACAAAAAGGCTGGGGCCAGGCAAAGTGGCACATGTCTGTAATCCCAGTGACTTGGGAGGCTGAGGAATGAGGATTGCAAGTTTGAGGCCAGCCTCTACAATTTAGTGAGAGCCTGTCTCAAAAATAAAAAGGGCTGGCCAAGTATGGTGGTCTATGCTTGTAATCACAGCAGTTCAGGAGGCTGAGGCAGGAGGATCTTGAGTTCAAAGCCAGCCTCAGCAAAAGCAAGGCATTAAGCAACTCAGTGAGATCCTGTCTCTAAATCAAATAGAAAATAGGGATGGGGATATGGCTCAGTTGTCAAATGCCCCTGGGTTCAATCCCTGGTACCCCCCAAAATAAAAAGTAAAATAAATAGGGCTCATGGTGTTGCTTAGTGGTAGAGCACTCTGGGTTCAATCCTCAATCCTCATTACTTGCAATCAGATAGTCAGTCAATCAATGCATCTGAAGATAATCATGAGAATTTGTGAGGTGGCCCTAGCTAAGCATTTCACAGGCACTCTTGCCCTGTGCCCCTACTTCTCTGTGAACAGAGGAGAACTCAGAGTTATAGAAAGGCCTTGCTAAATTGCCTAAGATCATATATCCTGGTCTACAGGCACCAAAGCTCTTAACCTCTGAAACAGGGTGGCCCTTTGCCAGGATGGGAAGGCAGGACTGCAGCAGTAATCATAGTGATGAAAAGAACTGCCCCTGACTGGGCAAGGACAGTAGGCCCTGTCACATGTCCTTTTCTCTGGCCTGACAGGGTTTAACTGCAGGTGGGCTGTGCATTTTCCCTGGGTAGGGGTGACCCTGCCTTTGACATTACCCTTCTCTTACAGGTATCAAGTAATGCAACAATGCTGGGAGGTGGACCCGGCAGCACGACCTACCTTTGGAGCACTAGTGGTGGAAGTAGAACAGGTAGTGGCCTCACTGCTTGGGGACCACTATGTGCAGCTGTCTGCAGCCTATGTGAATCTGGGTCCCTGTGCATTGGATGAGGTGAATGTGCTTCCAGAACAGCTACAATCCCCACCTGTGCACAGGAGCATGTTGAGGCCCCGGCCCCTCTCAGAGCCACCTTTGCCCACTTGATCTAATCCCTGAGAAGTTCCACAGGTGCTGGACCTGCTTAGCAGCTTTGAGCCTAATCCCAAGCTGCCTCTGGGCCATTCCAGGCCAGAGAGCATTGAACCTCCACCTTGTCTCTACCCTTTAACCTTCTAAGGCCATGGGAGGGGAATAATACACATTAGGTCCCTCCCTCAACAGAGTGAGCCAGTGAGGAAGATCCTTCTATAGCATGTATTTATGGAGTGCCTGTTGTATATCCTGACTGCTGGCACATAGACTCAGCAGTGTCCACAGAGACACTAGTCCTTGAAGTAAAAAAATAAATGCATATTCAAATACAAATTATGGTAAATGCTGTGAATGAAAAATAGGAAACTGATATGAGGGAGAAGAGGACTGCTTTAGATAGAAGTGAGAGAAGTCTCCTAGGAGGTGATATTTTTGCTGAGGCCTTATCAAGTGCGGAATATCAGCCAGAAGCAGAATTGGGGGGAAAGAATTTTGGGTAACGTGAGTAGTATACACAAAGACCCTTCAACTTGAAAGGGGCTGGTCAGCCAGAAGGCTCTAGAAGCAATGGAGGTTAAGCAAGCACTGGGGGCTAAAAGCAAGGCACAGATCAGATTACTAGAGACTACTAAATGGACTAAGGAGGTGAGTTGATTACACAAGCATGCAGCAGCTAGTATGGTTTCTTCCATGGCTCAGGTTGCCTGCACCCCACCCCACCCCAGCACTTCTTCAGGGTCCCATTCTACATCTGCAGTACAACCCACCATATACATACACACAGTCAGGACATGGAGACTTGCCCACTTCCCAAACCTGCCAGAATTGTGCTTGCAACCTTGAGAAAGAAGAACCAGCAGAGAGGCCTGGGCTCCACACTATCAAGGAGCCAACTTTGAAGCACAAACTGCCCAAGCTATTTATACTCCTCAAGGCCACTACACAATAGCCACTAGAGAGGCATGTTCCTCTAGAAGTTGTTCCTCCTCCTCCTGCTCCTCCCCCATGCTCTGACTGCTGAAAAGACAGCTGGGCCCAGTTTCAGGGAGCTAGAGTACCAGGGTGTCTGGTCTCAGGTTATAGATCACGTTACTTAGGACCCTAGATCACCCTAAGGGCTGGGGCAGCTCCCCTCTTTGTACCCCCAGCTCTGTCCCCTGTCACACATGGAACCCTGGTTTGGGTCAGGAGCTCCCTGCTAAGTTCTGGTCCTTGGGATAAGAACCTCAGGCCAGAGACTCAGACCTAGGGACCTGAAGGACCCTGAGGATAGGTTGGTAAGTTGTAAAATGGGACTCTTCTGCTAGAATGCAGGGGCCCAAAAATGAGGGGCCTTTTGAGCTAATGGTGGGTGGGAACAGTCTGCCTATTTATAGGCTATACCTTTGATGCCTCTCAGCACAGGTATAAAGGAGGTTGTGGCCTTGCATGCTTGGTCACTGTGTGTGTAATAGTTGTCTTAATCAAGGCTAGGAGAGAAGTAAGTGGCGTATCCTGGAGCAACCCCACAGTAGTGTCCCTGTACCAGTTGGAAAGGACTGCTCCATCCCTCCAGCTTGCAATCCTTATTTCTCTCTCTCTCTCTCTCTCTCTCTATATATATATATATACATATATACATATATATACATATATATATATATATATATATATATATATATATATAATTTTTTTTTAGTTGAAGTTGGACACAATACCTTTATTTTATTTATTTATTTATTGTTATGGGGTGCTGAGGATCAAACCCAGCACCTCGCATGTGCTGGGCGAGCACTCTACCACTGAGCTCAGTGGTACACTAGCTGCTGCATGCTTGTGTACTCAACTCACCCCCTTAGTCCATTTAGTAGTCTCTTAGGATTCTTTGTCCTTGGCTATCATCCTCTGGGTCAGGCAGAGAGGCATGGGAGCAAGAGGAGCCACCTCCTTTACAAAATAGTTTTACCTCCATGGAATGGGTATATCAGCCCCCAGTCCTTACTTCTTAATCCATCCTGAGGATCTAAGAGTCACTCAAAACTCTAAGCCCTCAGTTGTGAGGCAGGGAGGCAGTGAGGAGAAGGCCCAGGAGCTCCTTCCCCACTACTCAGAAGACAGGGACTCAGAGAAGAAGGGGTCTCTGGCCAGGAGGGGAGCTTCGCATGGAAAGGGGACCTAGACAAGAAAGGAGAAAGAGAGCTTAAGGGGTGTGATATTTTTTACACAGCCTTAATGTGGGGATTTAGGTCTGTTTCTGGGTCTAATTCTGGCTCCAGGGAGGGGCTCCAGTTAAATAGGTACTTATGGTACAAGATTATTATTTTTTTATTTTTTTTAAATTTTTTGGTGCTGGGGATTGAACCCAGGGCCTTGTGCATGCAAAGCAAGCACTCTACAAACTGAGCTATATCCCCAGCCCCGCTTATGGTACAAAATTATAGCACAGCTGCCCCACTCCAAACTTCTGCAGCCCCTAAGCTCAGAACTCCATTTTTAGGGTCACCTGATAGTTGCAAGTGCATCCAGAATGTTGTGAGCTAAGAACTATTTTAGGGTTTCAAATTGATGACTTGGCTATTGGTGACAGGGAGGACAGGTAGAGAGGGTCAACTCTAGGCCCTCAGATGGGCTAGGGGGACCAGGAGGCTTCTGAGTGTCCTCCAAGTCTGGGATAGGTTGGGCTGCCTCTCCCCTGGGGAAGGCTTGAATAGTGGTTCCAGTATAGCAGGTGGCCCTAGGCTTGCCAATAGGTGAGGATTTGGTAAGAAGTTGTTTTTCCCAAGGCTCTAGAATCCAGACTTTCCACCAAGAGCTAGTATGGGCCCTCTGCCTCATCTCCCTCCTTAGCAGTCTAGTGGGGCTACGGGACTGAGGAAAAAGCAGTAACATCTGTGTTACTGTAACATCTGTGTTACTGTCATCTGGCACCTAGAGTTGTATACACAGGATAGACTGACCTGCTTTGGTGGAGAACCATTAGTCTGGCCAGAGATACCCATATGTCTCAGCCCTAGTATGTCAGGGAATTTCCCCAGGGTCCCAAAGGTTCTCTGGGAGTCACAATTGAGGCCAGGTACAGCCCCACTCCAAGCCCATTCTCACCATTGTTCTGTGGACTGGTCCTGTTTTTGTTTTGTTTTACTGGGGATTGAACTCAGGGGTACCATTGAGCCACATCCCCAGCCCTATTTTGTATTTTATTTAGAGAAAAGGTCTCACTGAGTTGCTTAATGCCTCACAGTTTCTGAGGCTGGCTTTGAACTTTTGATTCTCCTGTCTCAGCCTCCCAAGCCACTGGGATTACAGGCCTGTGACACCATGCCCAGCACTGGTCCTGTTTTAAACTCAACTGGAAGTAGTTGAAGGAAGCTGATGACTCCTTGGTAGGGCTCAGCATGGGCAGAGGCAGGAGGATCAGTGAGCACCAGAGCTCCCTATGCCAGGGGCACCCTTACCTCTCTTCTCTGCTCCCTTTCAGATTGGTTTAGCCACCTGCACACTCTTGTAGACTGTCGTTGTCTGGGCATTTGAGATCTGAGATGTGTCAGGAAAGGTGGCAGAGGGAATGGGGTCTGAAGCAGCTGGTGGCCAGGATCACAGGATCCTATCAGCTTTGAAGACAGTGCCCCCTCCCTCATGGGTCGCTCCTGGGATGTTGGACATGGAGAATTAGAGGGTCCAAAGAGGTTGATTCCACCCCTGGGCTCCATAGCAGTGACAGATTCAGCCAAGCATGTGTCCTGCTGACAAGTACCTCCAAGTCAGGGAGCCTTCTCTTCAAAGGGGAAAACAAATATTTTTGCTCAGCTGTAATCACCTGCCAACATGAACTTGTACCCCGATCTCTCTGACACATTCATCTTTCCTATACTCTCTATCCAGCCTGGGTTCTGTATGGTTCCTGAAGGAGAGTAGTTCCTCTCACATTCCCTCTGCAGATGTTGTTGGAGGTCTCTTCCCAGCAGTCATGAAGCAAATGTGTGCTTCTAGCAGTACTTCTTCATCTCCTCTTTGTTGGGGGGCCGCTCCCAAGGGGGTAAGGAACTTACCTAGCCAATCAAGGAGGCTGAGCTGTTGCCCTCCCTCTGGACTGGTGCAGCTGGCCATCTTTCATGCAGAGTTACGTAAGCTTGAGTCAATTGGGGCTCAGAGCGGTTCATTGTAGGCTATTTTTAAGCTGCAACACATCACAGCAGAGGGGTCACTGCACTGACGGCTTGCAAGGAAGGTTGTTTAAACATCTGTTATTTAAATTTGCCTGTGCCTTAGAGCTCAGAAGCTGTATCCTCCTGGCACTAGTAGGTTCTGCCTTCTACATCACAGATTAGGAGTGGATTATTTCCCTTCACCCTGCCATAGGTTCCCCTAGGGATGATGGGATTCTTTGTCTTTGGCTATCATCCTCTGGGTCAGGAAGAGAGGCATGGGAGCAAGAGGAGCCACCTCCTTTATAAAATAGTTTTACCTCCATGGAATGGGTATATCATGACCAGGGGAAACTTCAGGGAAGCAGGAGATCTAGGGCTCCTAGGTAGCTTCTGGGAGGGGGATCAGGAGAGGAAGGCACACAGTGCTGGGCCTCAGTTTCCTGAGTATTGAGAAAGGGTTGGATCTAGGTTGTGCTCTTAACTGGAATGCTTCCCTCCTCAGGAGCAGAAGGGCTAGTGTATAAGCCCTGATGAACCTCTGGAGAAACAGGTCTTATTTTCTGATCCATTATCAACAGGATAACTACACTGGAACCCTTGAAGATTCCTTTTGATCCTAATGTCCAGAGTCTTCTCAGGACACAGAGAATGAAAGGGAGGTGGACAGTAAAAGTGCAGAACAGGAAACTTAATAGAGCTAGCTTCCTCCTGGGAGCCAGAAACAGGTCTATGTTGGTGAAACAAGCCTTGTTGATCCAGTAGGCCATAACTTAGCTACCTGTTAAGTTATCTGGAAGAGGAGGGTCCATGGTAGACACAGCTTGGATGTGGGGCTTGGGGCTGTAGCACCCAAAAGGAAGGCATGTAATCTCCCCTCCAGCAAGACCCATGTCTCTGTGACTTTGGCATGGCACTCAGTCATTGCACCAAAGGTTTCTGTAGTATGGGTCTACAGCCTCATAGCCTAGCTACAGATTCTGGCTTTACTATAGTAAGAAAGGCCTCTCTCTCCTTTTTGGTCATTGATTTCCTTATCTGTAATAAAGGTACAATAGTTCTGGGCTCATTGAATTACTGCAAGGCTGGGTTACGTGTTCTCTGGTAGAAATAATAATCTGTTCCCAACCCAGATTGAACCCAGGTCCTCACTTGTATGAGGCAAGTATTCTACCACTAAGCTACATCCCTGAGCCTCTTTTTTTGTTTGTTTGTTTGTTTGATTTTGGAGAATCTTGCTAAGTTGCCCAGTCTGCTCTCCAACTTGAGATCTTCCTTCCTGAGAAGCTGGGATTAGAGGCATGTGCCACTGTGCCTGGCTGTGCTTCGTCCTTGATGCCCTTCCTGCTGCCTCTTCACCATCCCCAAGGCCTTCTAGGTGGCAAGATTTCAGCTTGATCTATAGGATAGAATGGTTTTCTATAGGGACTTAACTCTCTCTCTAGGGGTTGGGGCCTTCCCCCAAGCCTGTCAAGAGGGATAGATGAAGTGGAAGGAGGAAGGCAATGCCAGTACTCCCCTCACAGGAGGGACTCCATCCTATCTTCCCCTCAGACTGAGCTCCTTCCAGCTCCTTTTGCTACCCGCTCTTCACCCTACAGCCCTCAGTCTGGGGAATGGGCTCATCCTGGGGGAGGGGTTCTAGGTTGCCATGGCAACACATGGCCCTCATCACTTCCCAGAATCAGAAATAGAATTGGAAGCCCTTCTTCCTGGTGAGAGACTATTTAAAAACAAGTGTGGGGGGAAGGTACAGGGGTACCTTCTCCAGGGTCTGGGAAGAAAGGGCCTAGACTAAGAATCTCTCTACCTGCCTGCTGCTCCTCCCCTCAGCTGGATGAGATGGGAATGGGTTTTTTCCAGCCAAGAAAAGTACAAGGACTCAGCCTGGCCCAAAGGGATGTACACCTGGCCTGTACTCAGTACCACAAGGTTCCTGGGAGGGTGCTGGCTTAGTGGCACCAACAAGGAATATACCCCTTCAACACCTGAGCTACCTGCTAAGTTATCTGGAGGAGAAAGTCCATGGAAGACACGGCTTGGGGCTGTAACACCCAGAAGGAAGGCATGTAAGCAGGACCCATGTCTCTGTGGCTTTGGCATGGCACTCAGTCATTGCACCATAGGTTTCTGTAGTATGGGTCTTGAGCCTCATGGCCTAGCTGCAGATTCTGGCTTTACCATAGTAAGAATAGGCCTCTCTCTCCTTTCTGGTCATTGATTTCCTTATCTATAATAAAGGTACAATAGTGCCCGGCTCATTGAATTACTGCAAGGCTGGGTTACGTGTTCTCTGCTTTGCACTGGCACAGAAGGAGGATCTGATCAATCAAACTGCATAAAATTCCATTTTCCTTTTTGTATTGTCTGCTTATTTCTTACAGGGGTAAGCAGCTGAATCTGGACAGGCAGGATTGAGGCAGGTTCCCTGTCTCAGCTTCCAGTGACAGTGTCAGTCATTATGATTGTTATAAGCTGTATTTGCTTCCCAGGTAGCATCTTGTCTCTTTTGCCTCCCTCATTTGGGCCTTCCCTTTTGGACCAGAACCTTCAATTGGCTCTGTTCTTTTCCTCCAGAAGACCTCAGGCCATTACTCATAAAGGACTCCAGCCCTGAAAACGAGGGTTATGCCTTACGTTGTAGAGGTAGGAGATGGTAGGGGATGGTTCAGGAATCAGAATGACAGGGGTCTCTTGGGGCATCACTCTGTACTTCCTCAGCCCTCCCAGGCACAGCCCAGCCCTGATGCTGCACAGGCATTCTAGGCAACTACTAGCACCTGTATCACAAAAAGACAACTCTTGCTCTCAGAGATTAATGAAGCTATAATATTCTACAAGTATACATGTGCACAAGTGCATGCACACACATGCACAGTTCATAGACCCTTAGGTTTCTGCTACCTTTCTGGACCATAGCATGAAGATAAGCATTTCAGCTCCTCTGTGTCAGAACCATCTGCCTTAACTGAAGTTTTCATCCAGGGAAGGGGAAGGTGGAGGGGGCCCAGGGGTCATGAGATGTGGCTGAGTCAGGCTTTGCCCATTGTCAGGTGCAGATGTAGTATTGCGGATGCAGTAGTGCTGGCCTGGATCCCTAGTCACATAGCCTCACACCCCATGGCCAACTGTAAATACTATTTTTAACCTTTGTGAAAACAAACTGTTTCAGAGGATGAACCTACAGCTGCATTCTCCACAAACCTGTTTCTTGGGTGGAAAGACTGAGGCCTAAAGGGACACAGCCCTGGAAAACAGAGAATTCAGGACTGATTGGTGGAGGAAGAAGGGCCTGCCCCTGGCCCAGGTCAGAACTTCCAGACCCAGGCTTATGGAAATTGGTGGCTGGCTCTCTAAACTACAACCCTAGGCTTGTCTCCTGTGGCTGCAGGGCAGCTCTGGGCCTGGGGACCTCATAGATCCCTCTCCCAAGCCACATGTCCCTGAAGCCCAGGACCAGCATCTCACTCCTCCCTTATTTTTTCCCCACCTAAGAAGTAGAAGGCGAAACTGGTCTATAGTTTGTATTTCTTATACTCCATGTCCAGGCCCATATTCAATTTGTCCTTACTGTACACATAGCTCTGTGTCCACTATGTGCTTAGTCCAGCATTTGAGACCTCCCTACAGTGTGGCCAGCCCTGTGCTGACTGTGTCCCTACCACACCCTATCATATATTTGCCACTTGGCTGGCCCTGTGGCCTAGCCCTGTGCCCTGTGCTCTGCCCCCTTTATGGGCAAGGTGAAGCTGACACAATGTGACAAGAACTAGAACATTCTGGCTTGAGGATTCTGAGCAGAGTCTCTACCATTACCCTTGCCACCCCCATCTTCACCCCAGTGGGATACTAGTCCTGGGCTTCAGGGACATGTGGCTCTGGGGAGGGGGCTCTGTGAGGCACTGGCAGAGGAGAACCATCTGGAGCATCAGAGACTGCCAAGGAGCTGTTGTCCCTGGAGCAGGAGCTGGGGAATATATAGAAGGGGAGTTTGGGCTTAAGCCTGGACCCCTTACCCTCTTCTGTCTCCCAGCACTAAGTGGTGAAGGGGCTTTGCCAACCGCCCCAAAAGACCCAGAGCCAGAGGCTTCCTTAGAGTCTCCCTGCCTACCTTTCTCTTCTGGTTTTACACTTGCCCCCTCTGAGGTACTGCCTTCATTCTGGAGTTGGCTTGGGCAGAGTGGTCACTCACTGGTAAGGGGAGAGGAGGCTGGCCTATAGTTGGCCAACTTCACTGAGATCTCTGGGTTTCTCTGCCTTCCAAGGTCCCTAGGGCAGACCTCCCATTCCTCAAGGGGTGGGGCCCCTGACTTCCCACACTGTCACCTCCCAGGTCACTGGGGGCTGTGATGTGTGGGGTTGCCATGACAATGAAGTGGGGGCAGGGCTCCTAGGGCATGGAGCAGGACTATGGAAGCCACCAAGAAGGTGGGGGGCCCTGATCCATCGGGCCCCCAAGGCCACCCCTCGGCCTGCAATCAGCAGCTGAGGGGTGGCCTCAGAGGGTCCCAGGGACCATGGATAAACTCAGGATCCCTATACTTCAAGCAGGGGTTGTCATTTTCCTCTGAGGCCACCACTGATGCAGCTTGTGGCCCAGCCTCCCAGGCCCACATCCCTGAGCCCACTCACCAGCAACTCCAGGACCCTGCTCAGGTTAGCTCCAGGTGCCGCTATATGCAGACCTCTCAGGATGCTCTGAGACTCTCCTCTACTGGCCCATATTCAAGTCCCATTGTAGCAGCCCAACAGCATCTTGTCATGGACGACGGGACCCTGAACCTACCAGCGTGCACACGCGTTAACAACAACAGTGACATT
Organism: Marmota flaviventris; assembly: GCF_047511675.1. Lineage (NCBI taxonomy): Eukaryota > Metazoa > Chordata > Mammalia > Rodentia > Sciuridae > Marmota > Marmota flaviventris. Next base: position 133,798,268 of record NC_092505.1, read on the forward strand.
ACCCGGTGCGCATCCCACCGTTCCCAGCTTCAGGTGCAGGTTGGGAGGGAGGGCAAGGCTCCAGCTAAAGTCCTGATAGGCTGGGGCAAAGGCTCTTGCAACACAGAGCAGATGGCCCCCTTGGGCACCAGGAAGAGTCGATGGCTACCCTACTTTCTCTCAGCAAAGGATGGTACAGTTGAAGACCAAGCTTCTCTTCTGGATCCAGCACTGGCTCCAGCACAGTCTCCAGCACAGGCTCCAGCACAAGCTCCAGCACAGACTCCATCACAGGCTCCAGCACAGGCTCCAGCACAGGCTCCAGCCCAAGATCAGGGCCCAGGAAAGAGCTCATGTTTGGTTCAGGCTCCTGCCCCGGTTAAAACTTCTTCTTTGCCGTCACTGACTCCTTCAACTCCAGCTCAGGCTACAAATCCAGCTCTGGATGCAACCCCAAAGCCTGCAGCAGCTGAACCTTATACCTATACCCTTGATCACTTGACTGACACCATTCCAGTCACCAAAGACCTATCTCAAGACCTCCTCCTCAGGAGATGTGGCAACCAGTGGTCAATCCTCTTGGAATCTTCTAAAACTGCCCCATCCTGCCAGGAAAAAGTCCAACCTAAAGAGGAGCTTCCTACTGCAGCACCTGCTTCAGAAGTGTTCCCAGACCATGCCCAGGAGCACAAGATTACTGGAAGGCAGGTGCCACCTGAGCAACCTGAAAACCCAGTGGAGAAGCCCATAGTCTATCCCCCCAAGCCAGGCAGCCCAAATCCATGTCCAGAGCCTCCATCTACTCCCAAGTTCCAGAAGAGAAACCAGGATGTAAGCAGCTCTCAACCTGACAAGCAGCCCCCCAATGTCTGCAACAACTACTCCAGTGTGCCACAGTCTTCATACCAAGTAACCTGCCACAAGCAGTCCACACCCCAGCTTCCCAGGGAAGCCATGCAAATTCCTGCTTCCAGTACCCCAGCCTGTAAGCTCCAGGAAGCTGTGGAAGACCAAGTGCTGGTGTTTGATATGGCCACGGGCAACACCAGGGTAGGGCTGCTGTGCCATGACCCTATGGGCTCACGAGCAGTGTCGGTGGGCCTTGTGCCCAGCCACCCATCTCTCTATTCTCCTGAAAATATACTATCTACCCGGTCATTGGTCAGGCCCAACGTGTCCCCTGCCAGCAATCATTCCAGCTTCTGGTCCACCACACCCATGCTGTCCAGCCCTGTACCCTCCAGCCTCTCATCTGCCAGCTACCGAGAGGTGGCCCTGGTTCCCAAGGAGGCCAGGCACAACCTGGAGTCACGGGATTCCCCTGGAATTGAAACACCCATGAGGGTTGGGATATTCACTGGGCCTGTTCCACTGGAGACACCCCTCCAATTTGGTGAGAGGATTCGGCCCCATGTACCTGATCCTGGTTGGTCCAAACCTGATGCTGAAAAAAATGAACCTAAAAATGAACCTAGTCATACCATCTGGATGCTAGAGTCCTCCAGGATCCCAGATACCTCTGTGACCCAGCCCAAGAAACTGCAGTGGATGAACTCAGAGCCTGCTTCATCTGTCAATATGCAGGTGATGCCCAAATCTCTATTCCAAGAGGAGGTAGGAAGACGTAATGAGAAAGAAGTCATTACTGCTCACCCTGATAATCCTCAGACCAAAGATGCTGGGCAGGTCCCCCTCACTGGTCAGAGTTTCCTCAGTGGGCAGAACCTCCTTGCTAGGCAGCTACCCATAGCTGAACAGGGTTCTCCACCTGGTCAGCCTCCCTGTACTAAGCAACTCCCTGAAACTGGTCAGCTTCCTTTCACTGGGCAGACCACTCTTACCAATCAGCTTTCTCTCCCTGGGCAAGTACCCTTCACCAGGATGCCCCCCTCTACCACCACCAAAGATCCCACCCTGCCAAGAGGGCCCCTCACCTCTGGAGAGCCTTGCCAGGTTTCCACCCAGGAAAATGAACCCTTGGATCTGCCTGCCCATGTAGAGGTACTTCGAGTGCCCTTGGCCCCAGAAGAGACCTGTAGCTATAGGAATAGAGAGATGGTCGGTATTGGTAGTGCTCAAAGCCCTAGTATGCATCAGCTCTCATCCTGGCAACCTGGTAGCTCCCCCAGGGCCCAGGAAGAACATCTTTCTCTGGTTGCATTTACCACACCTGGCACTGGCTGCAAAGTCTTGCCCATGGCCATGGTGGACACTGAATCTCAGAGTGGGAACCATTTCAAGCTGACAGCTGAGGACATTACACATTCATCAGTGGTCACGCATCTTGGCCTGCTCCGTGGGGCCTGCTATGAGCTGGTGTCTACCATGGATGCTCTGTCAGGGCGGTCACCAGTTCTCTGCCGTCACTCTTCAAGCCCCTACCAGAACATGGCAGCTGTAGTGATTGATACAGGCACAGGATTCACCAAATGTGGTTTGGCTGGTGAGGACCATGTCCTCAATGTGGTACCCTCACAAGTTCAGCTGCTGCAACATCCAGCCCAGGGCCAGCCCCGGTATGCAGTGCCGGAAAACCAGGAAGGCTCCTATCCTGTACTGAATCGGGGTGTGGTCTCTGATTGGGATGCACTAGAGGTGCTGTGGCAGCACCTGTTCTATTGCAGGCTGGGGGTACAGCCTGAGGAGTTGGCTGTGCTTGTGGCTGACTCCCCCATCTCACCACGTACTAACCGAGAAAAGGTGGCAGAAATACTCTTTGAACGTTTCCATGTGCCAGCCATGCAGACAGTGCATCAGGCCCTGCTGGCACTCTATGCTTATGGGCGTACCACTGGGTTGGTGCTGGGCAGTGGCCATGGCACCTCCTACGTGGCACCCATCCTCACTGGGGATCTGGCGCCACTTGACACCTACCGCCTGGATGTGGCTGGTGCTGACCTTACTGACTACTTGGCTCAGCTGCTGCTGGCAGGTGGCCGTTCACCACTTAAGGCAGGGTTCGTCAACCAAATTAAAGAGTCCTGCTGCTATGTGGCTATGGACATGGCGGCTGAGATGGCCCGCACCCAGACCCAAGCCCAAGTGGACTTTGTACTCCCAGATAAGCAGATTGTCACACTGGGCTCTGAGCGCTTCTGTTGCCCTGAGGCTCTCTTCCAGCCCAACCTGCTAGGTGTCAACCAGCCAGGACTTCCACAGCTGGCCCTGCTAAGCATCAGCCGACTAGAGGCCAAGCAGCAGAAGCAACTGCTGGCCAATGTGGTGCTGGATGGTGGCAGCACCCTGGTGAGTGGCTTCCCTGAGCGCTTAAGACAGGAGCTAGGCCCTGGTGCCACTGTGCTGGGCTCTCCCCACCGTGCAGTTGCTGCCTGGCTTGGGGGTTCCATCATGGCATGCCGGGACTCCTTCCAGAGCTTGTGGCTCAGCCGCCGTGAGTACGAGGAGGAAGGCCCATGGGCTATCTACAAGTACCAGCTGTGAACATAAAGTTCTGGTTCTGCTTGCTTTAAGCAATGTTGCATGTTTCAGGCATAGTGTCGTGTGGGGGGAAAAGGAGTTCAGGCACAGAATCAGGAATGGAGGCTTGCATTCTGATACTCCATGGGCTGTGGCAACCTGCTCTTTCTGGATCTGAGGCCCCTTGGCTGGCATTGGCTGTGATCTGGCCTGACCTTTACTGTACCCCAAGGGCAACCACAGAGAGTGGCTGCTGTGGGTTTTGCCCTGTTGCTCTGACGACAAGTGTAATTATCCTTGATTGCCAGCTAGTTGCCATGGCAATTTCAAACATAATGTAATAACCCACACAGCCTGGTGTGAGTCATGAGGTGGGGGATGGGGGTCAGCCCCCTCCCCTAGCTCTAGAAGGAAAGACTGCTTGCCCTCCCACATCTTGGACCCTCTTCTGGGTGCTAAAGACAGCAACATGGACAATAGCTGGGCAGTTCTAAAGATGGCTGAGGATATGGCATTGACCCTAAAGGGAGGGACCTTGTCAGGGTCAGTCTGGGCTTCTCAGAGGAGCTGGCCTGGTAACACAGGTACCCTCCTAGAGTCTGAACCTTGGCTGGAGTTCTGTGCTGTGTTTGGCCAGTCAGAGAATGAGGGCCTGGGAGTACTGGCCTTTCAAACACAGGGTAGGAAGTAGAGAGGGCCAATAAGTCCTGGATCCTAGATGGGAGGCACAACCTGAGATGGGGAGAGTAGCACTGATCTGCACTGTAGGCTCTGTAGATTCTGAGACTCATGTCTTCTCCTGCCCCTCTGATTTGCTAGCTTTGGTAAAAGCTAGAACTATAAATTTTGGACTCCCTTCTTTTCCCTAGCCTCCCACTTCAGGAAACTCCTTCCTGTAGGGTGTCCAGAGTACAGTTCTCAAGAGGGTTCTCACAGAGGCAATGCAGTGCCAACTACCGCTGCTCTTGCCTCAAACTCTGTCCTATGCTGAAAGGCTTCTCATCATCCCTGTTAGTGGGTAGTTAGAAGCCAAGTCTGTTGATACTGCCTAGCTCTGAAGAGGAAAAAAGATTGGGTTTGACCCAGTGCATGACCCAGAGCTGAATGAATGACATTCAGTGGTGTTAGTATCCCCTGTTCAGAGGGCAGCTACATGTTGAAACATTCAAGTTGGTCATACTTTTCCTGGCTGGATGCTGAGGGACAAGCCATGTCTTCAGGTTGCCTTCCACAAATGACAAAGACTTATCTACCCTCACATATACTTGAAAGTAAGGGGTTTTCCTAGTGCGGAGCTTGGAAACAATGATCTATGGATGTCACAGACCTTGCCCACCCCCCAGGAATGGTCTAGCCCCTTCCTATATCCTGCTTCCATAGCTTGATTCAGCCTCCACAATCCTGAGACTTGTGTCAGGCAGAAAGAAGGACCCACATCTCTAGGGACTAACTACAGCATTAATATACACATGCCAGCTAGCACGCCTGAGTGCACACAGAATACAGACACACGTGACCCTGGGCACCACTGCACACACTGTGCTGTTGCCATCTCTCTGAGCATAAAAGAACACAACATATACACGTGTGCGCATACACCCTGCCACGTGCTCTCACCCACACGCATACAGAGTGTGCACAGGACCAAGAAGAAGTGGAGTACTGCCAGCATCAGGCAAAGCTCTAGAGAGCCACCCCTTCCCCTGCCTATAAACCCCCATTTCAGCTTCTTGTTGGTCCCATGCCTGGATAGTTATGATCCTTGGGAAAGACAGAAAATGTGTATGACACATGGGGTCAGCAATTCATGACTTGGCTACCACATACAACTCAGAGTCCCATCATTTTAAGGATAGTGGGCAGATGGCAAGAAGGACTCAGTGCCAAGCCATTCATTCATTCATTCTGCAAACATTAGCTAAGCATACTGAGATGATAGTCTTTGCCCTGCACATACCTGGCTTGCCAGGAGATTCCCACCCAGCAGTGTTGTGTGTCATCACAGCGACCACCCAGAACTTAGGGAGCACAGAGGGGCCTGCAGAAGGTGAATCAAAGCTAAGGAAAGATGTTAAGGCTCCTCAATACCCCATCTGGAGGAAGACAGAGTGGCCTTGGTTGAGGTAGTCATTTCCCAGGCTAGTTTTCTAGTTCTATTCTCAATTTCTTCACTTAGTCTTTTCTGTCATCAGCTATGGGTAGCCATGCAGAAGAACCTCACTCAACATGCCTAAGAATTTGGGGATAATCCCATTCTGCCCCCACCCCTGAAGTCAGGGCCAGATGGCTTACTGGATATTGAAAGGCTTAAGTCTGCCTTTTAGATACTGGAATGGTCCTCAGTGCTTGTGAGGGGAATGGGGGCACATATTGGTTCCATGTACAAAGGATGAAGATGAGGTCAAGGACTTCTTTCAAATCTTCTTCCTAGCAGTTCTGAGCTTTCTCCTTCCAAGTCCAGGCTTGGTGGAGTACATTGGTGCCACAGTTCTCCTGTGACCCCATGTCCCAGCTCATGGGGTGGGGTTGCTCATGAAGCGTTCGGGGGTGATTACAGTGGGAAGAAAACACAGCACACACCATGTCATAGGTGACTTTTATCGGTTGGAAAATTCAACACCATACAAGAGGGAGCAGACTGGGCCAGCAACCCTGGCTGTTACATCTGGGAAAGACTTCTGTGTTGCAGGAGTTGGGGTTAGGATGGCCTGGGGCCCTTGTTGCGTTATCTTCTGATCACTTGCACATACACACACCCCTGAGTGTTTACTGCTCCTAGGTAGAAGAATGCTCTAGCAATTGCCCAGTTGGTTCTCCTACGTGGGTCCCGCCCCTTGGATTGGGTTTGGGGAACTGGGTGGAGCCCTCGTCCCCCAGAGACTACGGTCAAGTACTAAAAGCTAAGAGACTTCCTTGCAGCTCCAGGGTTTTTAGGCTTTTCCCCAATTCCCCACTCCCTACCACCTACATTGGGCCCAGGATGGCCCCTCTGGCCTCTGTTGCTGGGTCGATCTGGAAGTCCGAGGTCTTAAGGGAATCGTTGAGAGCATGGTTGGGGCTCACCAGCTTCGACACCAATCCGCTAGTGCCCTCCCGCGAGTGAGATCCCAAGGTGGGGGCAGGCCCAGATAGGAGGCCCCGCCTCCAGCCCGCCCCCGGCCCGGGGTGCGAATCCATTGCCGGCTAGCGGCTGGCGATGCTGGAGGTTCGCGAGCTGAAGCGGCTGCAGCTGGCGCCGCGTCTGCCCCGCGTGCCCCAAGCGGATTCTACCCGCCACTCTCGGAGCCCTCGGCGCCCTGCTGAGTCCGCGATCGTTTCCTCTCTGTGACCAACCAGAGCTGCAGGTGCGGGAGCTGGGAGGGTTGGGCCCCGGGTTGGGGGGCGTCTCCTGGACGCATGTTGGGGGGCCTTGGGGGATTGTTTTCCTGGTTAGAGGTTCCTAGCGCAGAGTGCGGGGGAGGGGGGTGGCGCGAGGGCTCGGGGTCCCAGCGGGAGCACAGCTCGCGGGCTCTGCAGATGGGGGGGGGGGGTTGGCGCGCGGGGTCGTTGAAGTTCCCGATTACCTCGGACGGCTGGGGTGGGGGGTGGGGGTCCCGGGGGAAGGCTTTGCGGTTACGAATTGTGAAAACCTTAACCCTCGAAGATCGTGGTGCCCCATGAGGGTAGGGGCCAAGGGCTGAGCCATCCCTCCCCGCTCCCAGAGACGCCAACAGCCCCTCCCAACTGCCCCCAGGCCCCCACCCTCGGGCTTAGCAGTCACTAATTTCCATGACAACGGAGAGTTCTTTATGGGCGACAGCCAGAGGGGGCTGGGCGGGGCTGCTGCGAGGTTGGGGGAGGAGGCTGCAAGCTCCTGGGGACCAGCAGCCCCCCAGCAAAGTTCCAGCTTCCAAGTCTTCTCCGGAGGGCCAACAATGTGTGTGTGGGGGGGTGGTCCAAAGCAAGGACCCACGTGCGCGGTGGGGGTGCCAGGCGCACATGTTCCAGCTGGGAGGTGCGGGGCTTGGTGCTCACACGTGTGCCTCCCGCATGTGTGTTGCTGTGCCAGCGGGGGCGAGCCAGCAGCGCTGGGGAAGGGGGTCAGGGTGGCACCATGGTGGGGAGCAGGGCCCCTGACTGTGGGTAACTGGGAACGGTTTGAGTTGAGCTTCTGCTTTCCCCAACTTGAACTGTCTGGCAGAGACCCTGGTGACTCTTGAGCCCCAAACCCCCCTATCCCGTCCTCCCCCACCCCCCACCAACTGCTTTTATCTGCAGACCCCAGACAGAGCCTGCTCCACCAGGTTCCTTCCTAGGAAACAGGGTCCTCTGTCCCTCACCAAAACCTCAGAGTCTGCACTAGTCTAACCTGTTCTGCGCCTCCCTCAAAGCCCAGGCTTTGAGTCCCCCAGAATCTTTAGGGACCTGGTGCTTTACCCTCCTCCCCTTAAGTGGAAGCCAGTTCCAGTGGCTTCTGAGCCTCAATTTTCTCACTGGGAAATTAGTGTCTCCACTCTTCTCAGAGTTGGGCTAGTTCCCAAGGTGGGGCAGGGGTCTCCCTTTCTTGTGGCTCATTTGGTGTGGACCCTTATGTGCCCTAGGCTGGCTTTACATATCTGCTGCTGACCTTCCTCTCTAATCCCATGCTCTGGTCTCCACTCTCAGGCAGTTGGACAATCCTCTGCCCTGGAAGAAGGCCACAGAGCCTATGAATCTCTGTTTAGGGAAACTGAGGCATGGGGCACAGAGGCGTTGTGCAGTTGTTATACTGATTCTGGGTTGCTTACAGTGCTGTTTCTGGTCCTCCTGACTAGATCCATCAAAGGGTTGGCGACAGATGAAGCTGAGCTGCTAGAGGGGCTCTAGGGACCCAAATCCTATAGAAGATAGCAGATGGGGGTTGGAGAGATGGCTGGGGGTATCTAGCTGAGAAGGAGGAATTGTAAAGGGAAACATCCAGGTCTTCAAGCTTCTTTTCCATTTCCTTATTCTGTGTCTTCAACATATTGGACCTCCTTTACCTGAGCTGCCGGAAGGATAAGGAGAGTCTGGGGATAAGTAGAATCTGGGGAACTGTCCTGGCTGGAGAACTGCAACAGCTGGCCTCTTCCCCACCAAAATGCCCCAAGAATCTGGCTGCTTTGAGGGATACTGGAGAGTTCAGTCTTGAAGGTACAGATATCAGGGATAGCTAGGACCCAGGGGTTCAGAGCACATGGCCATGGAAACCTTAGGATACTGCTGGGTATCTCAAGTCCTTTCAAAGCCTCTTCCCTACCTCCCCTTTTCTCCTTGTGTGTCAATGTCCCTCTTACTGTCACCTCCTTGCTTCTCTTCTATCACAGGTTCTGCTTTTGTCTGTGTCTTTGACCCTCTACACCTTCTCTTTTCTAGTCTCTCAGTTCCCCCACTTCCCTTTCTTCAATAAGGACCAGGGTCACAGAACCCATGGGGAAGGAGCTAGGTCAAAGCATGAGAGAATTCTTAAAGAAGGGACCTGGCTAACATCTTTCCCTTCCCCCTCTCCTTGTTTTAAAACTTCCATCACCATAGCAACCCTTTACTCTAGTGCCTTCCTCTGCATTTCCCCTCCTCCAACCAAAAGGAAGTAGGGCCGCCAGTGGATTCTCTTTCAGGGGTTCAAAGAATGGAGGACCCCAGGTCCTAGGGTAGGGGTGGTAGTGCAGTTGGCTCTTGATTCTACCTGCATATTGAGGACTGAATTTTCTGTAGGTAACACTGGGCATGCCCACGTGCAAGTTGGTGTTGGGGGGTGGGTGGGGGTGGGGGTGGGAGAGGACCCCCTGTTCCATATTCCCTCATTAGGTGGGGAGAGTAGTACCAGGAACTGTTGACTGTGGCACAATTATAGCCAGCCAGGGTAGCCCCATACACAGGTTCCTGAAGCAGTTGCACAGTGGGCTTTGCCTTCTGATACCAGACCTGTGAGGAGGTCTCTACCTGGGCCTGTGGCTGAGTCTAGCTGTGAGCTAGACAGGTCTTGGGCCTGGACAAGTCCATTGCCGCAGGAAACCCAGCCCTATTCCCTGAGAGGGGAGGGGAAGGGGTGCCTGCAGTCTGATGTTCACAGCTGCCACTAAATATGGAGGTGTTGCCTACAGTTTTGGGGAGGCAGCTGGAGGCCTCCTGAACCCTTCCTGGCCTTCATATTTACTGCAAGCTCTAGAGTCCCACATGGTAAGGGCCAGAGCAGCAAGCAGGAAACGCCTAGTTATGGCTATGAAAGGTGGGTCCTAAATCAAGCTGATCCCATGGAGAAGGGGAAAGGACCTTGATATGGGGCCTCTTGTCCTCTGTTTTACTTGGGCATCCCCTGAATCAGACTGACTAAAGATCAGTAAAGCCCCTATGGGACCTGTTATTTCTAGGGCACCAAGGGAAAGAGGCTCCCTCAGGGTTCCCTGAGACTCAATTCCCTGAGTCCAGTGGTCAGGTCTAGGGAAGCAGGCAGTAACTGGGAAGTGCTGGGCCCTCAGGTTCCCTAAGAGCCAGCTGGAGGGCAGTGGCAACGCTAGGCTCTGCACTCCCCTCAAGTGCCCTTTGACAGCCCCAGGTGCACACTGTTTTGTTTCTCCTGCAGAGAGGGGAAGGAACTATATCTCCAAGGAAATGGCTGCTGTGGGGCCACTGTGCCCTCCTTAGGCTAATGTGGATCTGACTTGAGGAAGAGGCAGGTCCTGTGTTGCTGGAAGCAGAGCTCTCTATTGTTGGGTCTAGGCAATGGAGCTAATAATTGCAAACTCCTTGGTTGCTCCTTTAGCGTTGGGGGCAGGGTCCATCTTTTTGCAGACAGATGCAAGGGGCTTGGCGCACCCAATCTGCAGCCTCCCATGGAGTAGCAATGTTACTGGCCACCGAGCCCAAGGACCCTTCCTGGATTCTGGCTGGCTGGATTTGGCTGTCCACCCATAGAAGAAATATGCAAAAAAAAAAAAAAAAAAAAAAATGGAAAAAGGAAATATGAGCTTTTTGAACAGTTTGATCAAACCTGGGAGAAGTACCTAGATTGTTTCTTCCCATCCTACAGAAGTAGTTATAATTTATGGGAACAAAAAATGCAGGTGATGAACCTATGCAAATTTTGTTAGCCTGTGTTAGACCTGAGTGGGCAGTCTCCAGCTCCCATCTTTTTTTGGTGCCTATTAATGTCTGTGTGTGTGTGTGTGTGTGTGGCAGGGGGAATCTCACCAGGAGGAAGTTCCTCTTAATTCAGAGGGGGCCCCCAAATTCAATCTGTTTCAGCAGTGGGTAGCAGATGGTATAGTGGGTGGGGATGGAAGGGATGAAAGTGCTAATTGGAAATATGGCCCCCCTTTCTCCTCTCTTCACCCTGAAGCCTGGTCAGGGGCACAGTGAGTTCAATTAGATTGATGAGGTGGATAATAATTGGTTGAGATCAGGGCAGCCATAGTAGGGGAGAGGCAGATCTGTTCCTGTCCTAGCATTGAGTCTGCAGGACATGGCTCCAGGCTGATGTTACTGTAAGCTTTCCATGGTGGAGACAGACCCTAAGACCAGTTCTGGGCCTCCGTGGGCATGAGTTCATATGCAAAACCAAAAGCTGGGACCAGGATCAGGCATACACAAAACCTCCCACCCACACCATGCTGGCAGAGATGGGAGCTGTTGGAATGGAGTGGGGCAAAGATTGGAGAAGGTATCTCAGAGAAGGGCCATTTTGCATCTGTGGAACATCAGAATTGTTTTAAACAATTTGTTGCAGAGACAACCTTAATGTCAGAAATCACAATGAGAGAATAAATTCAGCTCTGGTCTAGCACCTTGTTCGTGTGAAGACTGCTCCATAGGGAAGCTAAGGTGGGCAGGACCCTTGCCAATGCTCACTTTTCCTGCCATTGAGTAGATTATAGTCAAGCTGGCAAGTTACCTGTTGTTGGACATTTAGGTAGTTGCTTTTTCTTTTTCTTTTTTTAACGTTATAAATAACTCTGCAGTGACAAATAAGATTCTGATGGGAGACTCTGGGGGAAGGGCATTTGTGTCAGAGCAAATTGTGTAAGCAAAGCAATGGAGCTGGGACACAGGTCCCTCATTGCCCTCCTGGGAAACTTGCAGGCTGAGCTATCACCCTTCTGCCTAGTGCAGGGCCCTCAGATTCCAGGCTGGGAGGGCAATTGCTGCCTATTAGAGTGGATGAGGTCTGATGGAGTTCCCCTCCCCAAGATGTTACATAGTGTGGAGATGGGTGACTAGCATGGTAGGTAGTTGTGCCTCTGCTCTCAGCTGCAAAAATGGGATTCCAGCCACATGCTCTTCTTCCTCAATAGATGCAGGAGCAGGGCTGTGGTCACGGTGGCAACAATCTTCAAAGCCTCACTTGTTTGCCTCTGCGATGCCTCACTAGATGGCTTAAAATCTGCCTTGAATCATGCTGACAAAATATGTTTATATTCCCTGAGCCCAAGCAACCCAGATGAATTAGAATGTGTTCCCTTATACCGAGGGCACATTTAAGGGAGGACCTCCAGGGGTTTGGCCTCTGGGAATTGGGGCTGGTTTCTGCCTGGGAAGAAGTGAGTAGCAGTCAGGGCCTGTTTGCGTCCTAGGCTTTGGCCCCTGCTGGTAGAGTCCCTCTTGCTAAGCTTTGTCCTCTAGGAATGGCGTTCTCCATTTACCACTGCCCTGGGGTTGTGAGTGCCTTCAACAGGGAAGCATCTGGTTACTCAAGGCCCCAGTTAGGCCCTGCACACAGCAGGTTCTGTTGGTGTGAAGGGAGCACATACACAGCAGAGGCAGAGCAATTCCAGGGCATCCTCAGAGTGGAACCTGCTATAGGCCCAGGCTCACACTGACCAGGTATCATAGAGCAGACTCTGGAGTCAGGTCTGTAAAGGTCCTCTATCTCTGAACAAGGACTGAGGGTATCTTTTCCTTTGGGTGCTGGAACCAGCCACACAACATAACAGATGAAGACTGGGCCACAGCTGACAGAGTTGCAGACCTGGGGGCACCATACCCCAGGTTCAAAGAGTGCCTGGAGCCTACTTAGACAGTTATATCTGGTCTGGGGCCTCACTTCTGTACCTAATGCTGGGTCCCTATGGGCCCAACAATGTAGTATAGGGCTAGGCAGGCTTGTCTTGCTTTTGCTCATCATTACCTCTGAATATCTTCTGACCAATCCTTCCCCTTGGGCTCAGGGAATATAAACCTAGTCAAATTTTGCCTTTCCACCCAGATGGAGCTTTTCCCTCAGAAGAATACCCTAAGCACCATGCCTAAATGCAATACTTACTAAAGCAATCAAAGTCATCATACTAAAAATTCTAACAGAAACAAAAGTTTTATTTTTGAGGGTTCTGCTCCTTCAATATCCAACTCTGTCCCAAAGAGAACTCTTATTTCCTTTGGTGTCCTTCCAAAGTTCTTTTTTGGTATCCTTCACAATTTGTGGCTGTGGGGGGGTGGGGGTAGGGTTGTAAAAGTATACCAGTATGAACTTTAAAATATTTCCCAAATAGCAGTACCCTTTACCCACCATTCTGTCCCTTTTTTAACTGAACAACTGAGAATAAAGTGAAGCACACCTTATTCTTTTTTTTTTTTTTTTTTTAACATTTATTTTTTAGGTGTAGATGGACACAGCACAATGCCTTTATTTTTTATGTGGTGCTGAGGATCAAATCAGGGTCCCGCCTGTGCTAGGCAAGCGCTGTACCACTAAGCCACAACCCCAGCCCTCATACCTTATTCTTTTTTTTTAAAGAGAGAGACAGAGAGAGAGAGAGAATTTTTTTTAATATTTATTTTTTAGTTATCGGCGGACACAACATCTTTGTTTGTATGTGGTACTGAGGATCGAACCCAGGCCACACGCATGCCAGGCGAGTGCGCTACCGCTTGAGCCATGTCCCCAGCCCTCATACCTTATTCTTAATAGGTACCAAGTATTCTTCAATGTGGATGGCCTCCAGGCTTTTTTTTTTTTTTTTTTTTTTTTGGCCTCCAGTCTTAATAATGCCCTTTTATTGTGAAGTATAATAAAAATCTAGGAATGTGCTCCAAGCGTGTACATTTTTATAAATTGTTATAAGGCACAAACCTGTGTAACTACTATTGAGGTTCAGAAACAAGCCCTCTACCTGGGTGTGGTGGTACATACTTGTAATCCAGGATAGGAGGCTGAGGCATGATGATTGCAAATTTGAGGTCAGTCTGGGCAACTTAGCAAGATCCTACCTCAAAACAAAAAATGACTGGGTTGGGGCTGTAGTTGTAGCTTAACGGTAGAGTACTTGCCTCACACATGTGAGGCACTGGATTCGATTCTCAGTACCACATGTAAATAAATAAAGAAAGGTCCATCAACAACTAAAAAAATATTTTTAAAAATTTTTAAAAAGAAGATCTGGAGAAGTAGCTCAGTGATAGCATGCCCCTGGGTTCAGTCCTTTTACCACATGCATGAAAGAAGCCCTTCAGAAGCCCCCACATGTCCTGAATCAGTCACCATCTCTCCTTTCTCTTAGAAGGAACCATTATATGACTCAAAGGTGCTTATTCTCTAGCTTTTCGTTATAGTGCATTTGTATCCCTGAATGGTATGAATTGTTTTTGAGTTCTGTGGCAATAGAATCATACTGTATATATTCTGTACCCTTTCTCACTGAGCACTGTAAGATTAATTGGTTCCATATAGCTGTAGCTCCTTCATTTTCATTGCAGTATAATGTGACTCTATAATAATATGTCCTGTAGTGGTGGATAGTTGAGCTGTTTCCAGTTTTTGGCAATTATGAATATGGCTGCTATGAGCATTCTAGTACAAGTGTTCTGAAGCACAAATGTATGTGTTTGTATAGGGCAGATGTTTACCAGTGTATCAGGCATGTCTGTTCAACCAAATTTCTTGAAGGGGAGAGTTGCCCTTTACCATGTTGTTCACATCTTTGCCAATACTTGCTATCTCCAGATCTTCAGGGATGAATATCTGGTAAATGGGTGGTTATAGCGCCTTAATCAGTAAAATGGCTAAAATTTATTTTTATTTATCATTTCTTGTGGCATGGGGATTAAACCTGGGAGCACTTCATCACTGAGCTATATCCACTGCCCTTTTTATTTATTTATTTATTTTTTTTAGAGAGAGAGAGGAGATTTTAATATTTATTTCTTAGTTTTCGGTGGACACAGCATCTTTATTCTATTTGTATGTGGTGCTGAGGATCGAACCCAGCGCCCCGCGCTTGCCAGGCAAGCATGTTAGCGCTTGAGCCACATCCCCAGCCCCCTTTTTATGTTTTTAATTAATTGTTTTCAGTACTAGGAATCAAACCCAAGGCCTTGCACATGCCAGGCAAGCACTCTATCATTAAGCTACATTCCCAGTTCTTATTTTTTATTCTGAGACAGGATCTAAGTTGCCCAGGTTGCCTTTGAACTTGTAATTTTCCTGCCTCAACCTCCCAAGTAGCAAGAATTATAGGCGGGTGCCACTCTACTTGGCTAAAATAGCTAAAATTTAAAGAAGTTGTTTGATAAGTCTTCTCAAGTGTATATAATATAGAACTATTCCCTGATATATCAGCATAACACATTTGTAGTTCTGGCAGCCAAATTGAGTGATTGGATATATGGCCAGAAAAGAGGGTAGGTCTCAGCCTGCTTACCTTGAGCCCTTTCTGGTGCTCTGGCTTGGCTTGAGCCAGGCTAGGGTCTCTCAAAGGCAGATCTGATGTGGGAGAAGTAGAGTGGTATAGCTGAGCTAGATCCCAATCCTGCCCACAGCTTAGAGCCTGGCAATGCCGTTTGGGTGTGTGACTCTGGGTGACAAGAAGAACTATAACCAGCCATCGGAGGTGACTGACAGATATGATTTGGGACAGGTCATCAAGACGTGAGTGCTGGGCCTGCTGGGCAAAAATGGGTGGGTGGGCAAGCAGAGGGGGCGTGGAATGTACCCTACACTAAGGCCAGGACTGAGTGGATGACCTGCCTGCTACAGTGAGGAGTTCTGTGAAATCTTTCGGGCCAAGGACAAGACTACAGGCAAGCTGCACACTTGCAAGAAGTTTCAGAAGCGGGATGGCCGCAAGGTGCGGAAGGCAGCCAAGAATGAGATCGGCATCCTCAAGATGTGAGTTGAGGTCTGGTCTGGGGGCAGGGAAGGATAGGAGGCTGTAGGGAAGGGCTTAAAGGGCAGGTAGACTCAGGCAATACCATCCTCTGGCTAGTCAGTGTCCTGTGGCTGCCACAGTGACCAGGGACTCTCCTAAGGGTTCACCTAGTTCTAACTACTGACTTCTCCCCGCCTCTAGGGTGAAGCATCCCAACATCCTGCAGCTGGTAGATGTATTTGTGACCCGCAAAGAATACTTCATCTTCCTGGAGCTGTGAGTAAGGGTCTGGGATCCCAGGATTCCCTAGTCCCTGGGGTCTTTATTTGTCCTGCCCTCGGCAACTAAGGAAAGACCCCTCTCTGGACCCTTGGGGTTCTAAGTCCCTGTGCCTTGCCCAGTCATCTGCCTGGTGAAGGGAGGCCTCCCAAACACTCCTGCCCCGTCCCCAATCCTGCCCACGCCGGGCTCAGGGGCTGGTGTCCCTCAGGGCCACGGGGAGGGAGGTGTTTGACTGGATCCTGGACCAGGGCTACTACTCGGAACGAGACACGAGCAATGTGGTGCGGCAGGTCCTGGAGGCTGTGGCCTACTTGCACTCACTCAAGATTGTGCACAGGAACCTCAAGGTGAGTCAAGGTTCAGAATCACTGGGTCAATTTGCAGCCAAGCTGGGGTTGGAGTACAATGGGAAGTATCTTGGGGCATTGGTCCAGACTTTGAGGCCCTCATGGTATCCTCTTCTGCCTACCCAAATGACATGTGGCTTGAGCAGCTGGAGAACCTGGTTTACTACAACCGGCTGAAGAACTCCAAGATTGTCATCAGCGACTTCCACCTGGCTAAGCTAGAGAATGGCCTCATCAAGGAGCCTTGTGGGACCCCTGAGTATCTAGGCAAGCAGGGATGGGACAGGGGCAGGTTGGGGGAGGTCAGCCTTGAGGGAATCACTTTGGGTAGGGGGATGTCCCTATCTCAGGTAGTAGTTGTGGATGGCCTGATACTGACTAGCATTTGGACATTGTTTGTAGCCCCGGAGGTGGTAGGCCGGCAACGGTATGGACGCCCTGTGGACTGCTGGGCCATTGGTGTCATCATGTATATCCTGTGAGTGGATGGGTAGACATGTAGGCTTGCAGCTGGGTGGGGTGAAGCCCTATGTCTGGCTATCTTGGGTGACTCTGCTTCCATGTAGGCTTTCAGGTAACCCACCCTTCTATGAGGAGGTAGAAGAAGATGACTATGAGAACCATGATAAGAATCTGTTCCGGAAGATCCTGGCTGGCGACTATGAGTTTGACTCTCCATACTGGGATGATATTTCTCAAGCAGGTGAGGAGATGCTCAGTATGTGGGTAGAGTGTAGGGCAGTGGGAAGGGAGGCGCTGCTCTCAGCTTCTCTGCTGGATTCTGCTCCTGCCCCCCAGCCCATTCATCACCTCTAGACAATGAGATGGGGCGCCCATGCGTAGCTCCTTCCTGGCTTTGTCCCCAGCCAAAGACCTGGTCACAAGGCTGATGGAGGTGGAGCAAGACCAGCGGATCACTGCAGAAGAGGCCATCTCCCATGAATGGTGAGCAAGGCCCAGGAGAGAACTGAAGGAGGAGAGGCCAGGCTTCTCTTGACTTCTATTCCCCTCATACCTAAATGTCCCCATCCCTGAGGCCTTGACCCAAGTTCCTGCCAGCCCACAGACTTTGCTTGGTAGTCTTGGATCCTGTAGTGGGAGGGCTGGACAGAATCTTCCCAAAGACCCATATCTCTCAGATCCAGATGTACTTGTACCCTTCCCAGGATTTCTGGCAATGCTGCTTCTGATAAGAACATCAAGGATGGTGTTTGTGCCCAGATTGAAAAGAACTTTGCCAGGGCCAAGTGGAAGGTAAGTTTTGATTGTTCTCTTTCTTGGCCCAGTCCTAAGTGTTCCTTCTGATACCCAGTTTCTTGCCCATACCACACCTCTGCAAAACCATACACAAGCTTTCTTTAGGTTCTCATGAATGGCTGTCATGACCTTAAGCGGAGTACTGAGCAGTTGGATCCCTGGTCTAAGGTGGTCAGAAGTAGCTGGGGTACCATGGAAGGGGCTGGGTTTAGCAATTGCCAGGGATTGGATCCAGCTAGCCTCACCTTGAGTTTCTCCTCCACTGTCCTCCTTTCAGAAAGCTGTCCGAGTGACCACCCTCATGAAACGGCTCCGGGCACCAGAGCAATCTGGCACAGCTGCAGTGCAGTCTGGCTCAGCCACAGACACTGCCACCCCTGGGGCTGCAGGTGGGGCTGCAGCTGCAAGTGGATCTGCCACAGAGGGTGATGCTGCATGTGCTACCAAGAGTGAAAATGTGGCCTCTGCAGACCGTAGTGCCACCCCAGCCACAGATGGCAGCACCACTCCAGCCACTGATGGGAGTGTCACCCCAGCCACTGATGGGAGCATCACCCCAGCCACTGATGGCAGTGTCACCCCAGCCACTGACAGAAGCGCTACTCCAGCCACAGATGGGAGAGCCACACCAGCCACAGAAGAGAGCATGGTGCCCACCACCCAAAGCAGTGTCACACCAGCTGCCAAGGCAGCTGCCACCCCTGAGCCGGCTATGGCCCAGCCGGACAGCACAACCCTAGAGGGTGCCACAGGCCAGGCTGTACCCTCTAGTAAAGAAGGGGCTACTGGCTATGCCCAGGAGTCTCGAAGAGAGGAGACCAGCTGAGTGGGCAGCCTGGTGGGGGATGGGGGGCGGGCAGGAGGGTGGGAGAGTGAATGAGGGGCTTTTCATTGTACATAGAGTCACTGGCATGATGCCCTTGCTCCCCCAAGCTCCCCATCCTAGTGGGGCATTCCTGGGGGCCACGGGAGAGCAGTCTTGTCTCCTGTGTGTATGTGCGAGTGGTGGGCGGGCCAGAGGCAGGGCCAGCCCCAACCCCTGCATGGATACCTTGTGGCTTTTCTGTCTGTTGCTACCTTCACGAATTTTTGTTCCTTGTGGGATGCTGCTCTAGGGATCTCAGGGGGTCCCTGCTCTCTTTCTCCTTCCCTTCCTGCCTCATCATTCACCCAGGCAGGCCCTGCAGGTTCCATACTTTCCCAGGCCCTAAATTGAGTGGCCTTGCCCTGAGAGCTGGTCCTCCAGCGAGGCCCTGTCAGTGGTGTTAGGCTCCTACATATGAAGGTGTGTACCTGTGGTATGTGGGCTGCTTTAGGAGTAGACGCTGGCTAGTACAGAGTATCCAAAAATCTAGGGCAGTTTGCTTTAAATCAAGATTGGTCATGTGTTGGCTGGGGGCACGAAATGCTAGCTGTGGGGGTCCTTAGAAATATGAGCGATGATAAGAGAATGAGTAGGAGGGTAGAAGCTTCCATCTTTGTCCCTGGGAAGGCCCTCCTGAGACGCTTGTGTTATTTCTTGCCCTCTTGAGTCCTGCAGTGGGTTGCCCTGTACCCTGAACCTCTTGGGCCTCTACGGGAAAGGAGAAGCAATTAGGATGTGGCAATGAGACCTCGTAGAACATAGTACAGGACTAGCACCCAGTGCCCCAGCCTAGCTGGATCCTTACCATGGGCTAAACAGGGAGGGCTGATGTCCCCATTCTCTTTCTGTATGCTAACCCTGCACAGGCTCAGCCCATAAATCTTCTCTATCCCAGGGGGGCTGCTGATTGGTGGTAATCCTTAGTATGATCTGGGGGTTTGCCCTTCAGAGGGGTGGATTTTCTGCTCTCAGTTTAACAAGAACATGGAGAAGATCCTTCTCTGTTTTTACTCTTGCTACTGTTAGAGGCCTAGGAGCCTCTGAGCCATGTTAAGTTGCTTTTGCTGGGATGAAGAAGTATAAGACTCCCTAGTACCCTGAGGGAGGTTCCTGACAGGTGCCCTTTGTCAGACACTACCACAGCCTGGACAGGCAACCATACTGGTCCTCGCCCTTGCTTGGCATTCCATGGTGGTCCTGCCGTTCTCCTTGCATGCCTGTGGGTCTGCTCTGGTACGTGAAGGTTGGTGGGCTAATTGTGTGCCTGCTGAACCTGGCAAATAAACGTCACCCTGCAAAGCCTCTGGCCACCCTCTTGCCTTTGCTTCCTCTGTCCTACCAAGGAAGAGTCCCTGGAAGGCAGTGGGGAGGGGAGAGGCTGGGAGAAGGTTCACAGGTAGTAGCTGATGCTCAGTAGATTGCTTGAGCTGAGAGAAGGTTACTCTCAACCAGTTGATCCACAAAGGTGGTGATTGATGGGTGTCCTCTGGACTCTAGAAATCCATGTGGGTGGTGCATTCTGAGCTAGATATGGGCCCAGGAATACTTCCTGGGCTGAAAGCTCAAGTAAGGCTGCTGTTCTGACTTCTGTTGATTAAAGGAGCCTTTGTCTTAACTTGGGTACAGAGCCAGAACCCATCCAGGGCCAACCACCACAGCAAGCAACCTTGCTCATAGCCTAAGTGGGCTTTCCTTAGTTGGGGAGAAGGTATAGGATGGGCATTGCACAAAGGTTCTATACTGCTGTGTGTTGATTCCTTCCTGTGAACACCTGTGCTTTCCACATAGGCCCAATGGGATTTTGCTCGGTGGCTTCTTCAGCTCATGGGGCTCTGCACAAAGTCTTCAGGAGAGAGTAACCCTGTCAAAACGGCTGAAGATCCCAAAGTAGTCTTGCTCTAGCCCAGAGTTGAACTCACCAGGGTTGCTGCTTTCTCAGGGAGAATCTCAAAGAATAACTTATTCTTTTGTGGGAATAATAAAAAGGGTTGTTAGTTCCTGGTCTTCGAAGCATTTATGCCTCCAAAATTGCAACCCTACTACATTCTCAGGCATGATGAATCCTGGGAGCTGAGAGCTAAATTAAGTTACTGGCCCTAGTATCTCCAAACCCGGGGATCATTAGCTCTTACTTAGATAAAGCCAAGGTTACTGTGGGTCGTGCTGATTGGTTGGGCCATACATATCCATCTTTCCAAGATCACTAATAATCTTAAACTGAGAGGGTGGGGCATTCTTTTGATCTGGGAACTATAAGCTGCCAGTGCGCGTTCTGTAGGCGGAACTATAAGAGGTCCAGCACTGCCCAGAACCCGGGGACCCATGGGGACCACGGTTCCATCCCCTTGTGGCTGCAGTCTTGACTTTCCCTGAGTGCTGAAAGAAGAGACAGCCCAGGCCTGGTCATTTCGCGCCAGCTTGGTACCACAACAGCCAGTTTTGCTTGGAAGAAGGGTTATCTCGCAGCGTCGCTGCTTTCCGCCCTAATCCAAGGCAGTGCCCTTTGTCTCAGGGGTTGGTGGAGGTTTCCAAAAATCGCTTAAGAGCCACCGCGCTCAATCCCAGGATTCTCTACGGTCGAGGGCCGCTAAACCTCATCAATGGTCCCGCCCCGCCGGGAGTTAATCCAATCAGAGCCAAACATTCAGGCTCTTTTCCCGGTTTGGTGTCGTCATTTCCGGTTTATTCCCGGAAGTCGTGCTGTGGAGCCAAATTTGAAGCAAGCCGAGACGCGGGGGCGCGGCCACGAAGTTGGACCTGTTGCAGTTTCCTTGGCTACCTGGTCCGCTTGAGTCCAGCCATCATGCCTATCCGTGCCCTGTGCACTATTTGCTCGGACTTCTTCGACCACTCCCGCGACGTGGCGGCCATCCACTGTGGACACACCTTCCACCTTCAGTGGTGAGTGACAGCGGTGTACGGGCCCACACTTGCCCTGGTACTGCTTCGGGGCCTTAGGGTGTCGGACCTTCAGGCAACCCATACTCGAAGCCCAGATGGGCGGTGAGGACCTCAATAGACTGAGCTCCGCGGGAGCTTCCAGACCTGGGCTGAAGTGGGTAAGGTGGAGGTGATAACTGAGCCCCCAGGGGGCAGAATTGGTGTAGTGAAGAGAGTAGGGGCTTCCATGAACACTTGTGCAAAGAGATGTGACTTCAAAACTATTAGCCTGAGCAGAGTTGAGCTTCCACTACATTAACAAGCCCTTTTATCTCTTCAAGATAGAAACTTAACAGGCTTCTGACCACCCAAAAGGTTTTGCTGTGGATTGATTCTATCTAGAATCATCTCATGAGCCAAATACACCAGTTTATGCACCACGCCAGCGAACTCGATTTAATATGGAAAGGCAAGGAGATACTTCCCTATCAAGGGATCCTGCTGACTATATAGGACCATTTTGTTGAGTGTAATAGTAATAGTCACAGGGAACTCGTAGGACCAAAGGCCTCAGGGAGCAGGTAGCTAGGCATCACCCTGATAGCTACAGGGTGCCCCTTACTTGCAAAGCTCAGGGTTTCTGATGGCCTGAGCCCCATGCTGAGGGAACCATTGTTGTTTGATTAGAAACCAAAGATCACTTCTTAAAATATTTTATTTACTGTTATATCCTCTATTTTCTAACTTTTCACTTTAGTCTTTTCTGTGTATTCATGTTTTACATGTGAAAACAACCTTTAGTTGGACTTTAAAAATCTCCTCTTATAATCTTTGTATTTAACTGGACCATTTAGTCTACTTAAAATGTTGCAATGCGGGTGCAGTGGCAACTAGGTAGACAGACAGGAGGATCACATGTTCAAGGCTTAGTGAGGGGCTGGGGATGTGGCTCAAGTGGTAGCGTGCTCGCCTGGCATGCGTGCAGCCCGGGTTCCATCCTCAGCACCACATACAAACAAAGATGTTGTGTCCGCCGAAAACTAAAAAATAAATATTAAAAAATTCTCTCTCTCTCTTTCTCTCTCTCTCTCTCTCTCTCTCTCTTTAAAAAAAAAAAAAAGGCTTAGTGAGACCCTGTCTCAAATTTTAAAAAATAATAAAAAATAGATGGAGATGTAACTCAGTGGTACAAACCTCTCCCCACCACCACCACCATTGTTCATTCCCTAGTAAAAAAAAGCAAAAGACAAAAATAATGATAATTATAAAATTATAATAATGCAATTACTGAATGAAGATTAAGTATCCTATTTGGTGTTTTCTGTTTTGTTTGGCCTGTTTCTTATTTACTCCTTTCTTGTTTTAATTTGAATTGGTTACATACTTTGTATTGCTCCTTTTTTTCCCCTGAATGAGTTTGGAAGATATATACCCCATTTTCATTCTTTTAGTAATTATACTATATATAGTCTTAACATACCAAATTCAAAATTAATCAACACCTTTTTCACTTGCCAGGTAACTCAGAGTTTAGAATACTAACACTTTTTTTTTTAAATATATTTTTTAGTTATAACTGGACACAACATCTTTATTTATTTGTTGTTATGTGGTGCGAGGATCGAACCCAGGGCCTCCCATGTGCTAGAGGAGCACTCTACTGCTAAGCTACCACCTCAGCCCCCTAACACACTCTTTCTACATTATTGTTTTTTGAGTAATAAACTTTTTATTTACAATAATTTTTTATTTACAGACAAGTTGTAAAGATAGTACAGATAGTATTTATTTATTTATTTTTCTGGTACTAGAGGCACTTAACCACTGAGCCACATCCCTAGCCCATTTTATTTTTTTAAAAAAAAGAGAGAGAGAGAGAATTTTTTTAATATTTATTTTTTTTTAGTTTTCGGCAGACCACAACATCTTTGTTTGTATGTGGTGCTGAGGATAGAACCTGGGCCGCATGCATGCCAGGCAATCGCACTACCGTTTGAGCCACATCCCAGCCCCTAGCCCATTTTTTACATTTTATTTAGAGGCAGGGTCTCACTGAGTTGCTCAGTGCCTCACCATTGCTGAGGTTGGCTTTGAACTTGAGATCCTCCTGCCTCAGCCTCCCAAGCTGCTGAGATTATAGACATGAGCCACCTCACCCAGCAGGTTTTTTTTTTAATTATTTAGTTAATTAATTAATTTTTATGTGGTGCTGAGGATTGAACCCATGGCCTCACATATGCTAGGCAAGCACTCTACTGCTGAGCCACAACCCCAGCCCAGTTTTGTTTTTTTTTAACTTATTTTTTACTTTTTAGTTGTAGTTGGACACAATACCTTTATTTTATTTATTTTTATGTGGTGCTGAGGATGGAACCTAGGGCCTTGCACGTGCTAGGGGGCACTCCACCACTGAGCCGCAACTTTAGCCCCAGTTTTTTTTTTTTTTTAATGAAGAGTCCCAGTCAAGTATTTTGTAGAATATCTGTCAACTTGAGTTTCTCTGATATTTTCTCATGATTTGACTGGGATTATAGGTTTTGGGGAAGTATGCTATAGAGGTAAGGTGCTCTTCTCATGGTATCTTATTGAGGGGTACATGCTAACAACATACTTATCTCTGATGGTATTAACCATGATCCCTTAGTTAAGGTGGTGTCTACCAGATTTCTCCATCATGAAGTTACAGGACCAGTTCATACTCAAGTAGAAAGGAATTAAGCTCTACACTATTTGGAATTCTTTGTAAGGAATTTGGTATTTTCTCTGTTTATTCAGTCATCTATGTAATGGGCTTATATGTTTTTTTGGATATATACCTGGGAGTGGATAGGCTGGCACATGGGAATTCTATGTTTAGCTTTTAGCTTTTGAGGAATTGCATACTAGTTTCCATAGCAACTGTATCTTTTTTATTTTTTTTCCCCTTTTTGAGATGGGGTCTAATTATGTTGTTCAGGCTGATCTTGAACATCACTTTAGTTTCTTTCATTTTGTTTATTTATTATTTCGATGTTGTTTGTTTATTTATGATTTGTTTGTTATGATTTCTGGTGTTGGGATTGAACCTAGGACAATTATGAACTCTACAATAACTGAGCTACACTATTACTTGCATCTTTTTAAATTCCCACCAAAAATACATGAGGTTTCTACAACACTTGTCATTTTTCCATCTTGTTTTTGTTTTTGTTTTCTTCAGTGTTGGAGATTGAATCCGGGGCCTTATACACCTGGAACTTGCTCTACCACTGAGCCACACACATGGCCCTCCATTTTTGGATAACAGCTATCCTAGTGGATTTAACATGACATTTTGCTTACTACCTTCCCTCCCTCCCTCCCTTTCTCCCTTCCTCCCTTTGTTCGTTCGTTCGTTCCTTCCTTCCTCCCTCCCCTCCTTCCTCCCTCCCCTCCTTCCATCCCACAGGGGCACTTAACCACTAAGCTACATCCCAGGCCCCTTTTTTTTCCCTTTTGAAACAGGGACTCATTAAGTTGCTTAAGGCCTTGCTGAATTGCTGAGGCTGGCTTTGAACATGCAATCCTCCTTCCTCAGCCTCCTGAGTCACTGGGATTATAGGCATGCGCCATGGAATCCTGCTATCCCCTGGCCTTTCTAGTGTGTGTGTGTGTGTGTGTGTGTGTGTGTGTGTGTGTTTGTTTGGTATTGGGAATTGAACTCAGGAGCATTCAACACTGAGCCACATCCCCAGCCCTATTTTGTATTTTATTTAGAGACAGGGTCTCACTGAGTTTCTTAGCAACTTGCTAAATTGCTGAGGCTGGCTTTGAACTTGTGATATTCCTGCCTCAGCCTTCCAAGACACTGGGATTACAGGCATGCACCACTGCGCCCAGCTGTTTTATTTCTAGATGTGTCTTACTAAATTGCTTAGGGCCTCCCTGAATTGCTAAGGCTGGCCTTGAATTTGAGAGCCTCCTACCTCATTTTCCTGAGTTGCTGGGATTACAGGCACACACCTCCATGCCTTTTTTAAATTTAATTTTGGCAAAATATGCACAATGCATGTCATAAAAACTACCATTTTTCATTTATTTATTTTTGTCCTTTTATAGATTGAACTTGGGAGCACTCTACCTCTGAGCTACATCTGTAGGACTCAGTCTCCCAAGTAGCTGGGATTACAGGCCTGTACCACTGTGCCTGGCTCCTTTGAATAATTTTTTTTTTTTTTTTGGTATTGGAGATTGAACCCAGTGGTATTTAACCACTAAGCCACATCCCCATCCCTTTTTATTAGGTATTTTGAGACAGGATCTCCCTAACATGCTTAAGATTTTCCTAAGTTGTTGAAGCTTGCTTTGAAATCGTGATCCTCCTGTCTCAGCCTCCCAAGCCGCTGGGAGTACAGGCGTGTGCCACCATGCCCAATTTCAATAATTTTAAAAAGTATATTTTTAGTTATAGATGGATGTGAAACCTTTTATCTATCTATCCATTTATTTATTTAGTTAGTTAGTTTTAGGTGGCCATAATATCTTTATTTTATTTTTATGTGGTGCTGAGGATTGAACCCAATGCCTCTCGTGTGCTAGGTGAGCACTCTACCACTTGAGCCACAACCCCAGCCCTTTTATTTTTTTATGTGGTACTGAGGGATCAAACCCAGTGCCCCATGCATGCTAGGCAAGTGCTCTACCACTGAGCTACAACCTCAGCTCTCAGTAGTTTTTTTTTATATATATATATATATTTTTAGTTGTAGTTGGACACAATACCTTTATTTTATTTATGTGGTGCTGAGGATCGAACCCAGGGCCCCACACATGCAAGATGAGCACTCTACCACTGAGCCCCAGCCCCTCAATAGTTTTTAAGTGTACAATTCTTTGGCATTAAGCACATTCACACCGTTGTGCAACCATCACCACTATTTTTTTTTCATGGATTCTATGGAGAATACTTTTATTATACAGGTTCATATGCATACAATTATTTGGGAAACATTTATAGGCATGAAGCTCAATTCCAAATCTCCATTTTACCTACACAAACTATTCATCTTAGTGGCCCCACAGGATTGAGATGCAAAAAGTTATTGCTTTCTGAACAGAGAGCTCCAATTAAATAGCATCTTCCAAACCAAGAACAAAGCCCTGTATTCTCTTAATTCTTCATTCCCTGCATACAGATGAATAAAATCTTTTCAACAACTATTTTTAAAATTCTTTTTAAAATTTGTTCTAATTAAGTTATATATGACAAAAGACTGCATTTTGACATACATAAATGCAGTATAACTTCTTATTCTTCTGGTTGTACATGATGTAGAGCTACACTGATCGTGTAATCACATATGCACATAGGGTAATAATTTCCTATTCATTCTACTGTTCTTCCTACCTCCACACCCCCTCCCCTCCTTACACTCCCCTCTGTCTAATTCAGAGTACTTCCATTTTTCCCTAGCCCCACACATTGTGAATTAGTGTCTGTATATCAGAGAAAACATTCAGCTTTTGGTTCTTTGGGATTGGCTTATTTCGCTTAGCATAATATTCTCCAGCTTCATCCACTTACCAGCAAATGCTGAAATTTTATTTTTCTTTAAGGCTGAGTAATATTCCATTGTGTATATATACCACATTTCCCTTATTCATTCATCTGTTGAAGGACACCTAGGTTGTTCTATAGTTATTGTGAATTGAGCTGCTATAAACATTAATGTGGCTGAGTCACTGTAGAATGCTGATTTAAGTCCTTTGGATATAAACTAAGGAATGGGATAACTGGGTCAAATAGTGGTTTCATTCCAAGTTTTCTGAGGCATCTCCATACTGCTTTCCATAATGGCTGCACCAATTTGCAGCCCCACCAGCAATATATGAGTATACTTTTTCCCCACATCCTCATCAACATTTACTATTGCTTGTATTCTTTTTTTTTTTTTCTTCAGTTTTGGGAATTGAACTCAGGGGCACTCAATCGCTGAGCCACATCCCCAGCACTCTGTTGTGTTCTATTTAGAGACAGAGTCTCACTTAGTTCCAGTAAGTGCCAACTCACTTAGTGAGTTGCTTAGTGCCTCACTAAGTTGCTGAGGCTGGCTTTGAACTTATGATCTTCCTGTCTCAGCCTCCTGAGCCACTGGGAATACAGGCTTACACCACTTAAATCAAGCACCTGGCGCTTGATTTCTTGATAATTGCCATTCTGATGGAAGTGAGTTGAAATCTCAGTGTAGTTTTGATTTGCATTTCTCTAATTGCTAGAGATGTTGAACATTTTGTCATGTATTTGTTGATTAACTATATTTCTTCTGTGAAGTGTCAATTTCTTAGCCCAATTATTGATTGAGTTATTTGGTTTTTTTTGGTGTTAAGTTTTTTGAGTTCTTTATATATCCTGGAGATTGATGCTTTCTCTGAGGTGCATGTGGTAAAGATTTTTTTTCCCATTCTCTAGGTTCTCTCTTCACGTTATTGAGTTTTTCCTTTGCTGTGAAAAAGCCTTTTAGTTTGATTCCATCCCATTTATTGATTCTTAATTTAGGAGTCTTGTTAAGGAATTTGATTCCTAAGCCAACATGCTGAAGATTTGGCCTACTTTTTATTCTGTTAAGTGCAGGGTCTCTGTTCTAGTATCTAAGTCCTTTATCCACTTTGAGTTGTTTTGTGCAGGGTGAGAGATAGGGGTTTAATTTCATTTCGCTACATACGGATTTCCAGTTTTCCCAGAACTATTTATTGAAGAGACTATCTTTTCTCCAATGTATGTTTTTGGTGCTTTTGTCTAGTGTGATATTACTATATTTATGTGGGTTTCTTTGTGTCTTCCATTCTGAACCATTGGTCTACATGTCTCTTTTGGTGCCAATACCATGCCATTTTTGTTACTATGGCTCTGTAGTATAATTTAAAGTCTGGTGTTGTGATGCCTCCTGTTCATTTTTCTTTCTAAGGATTGCTTTGGCTATCCTGGGTCTCTTATTTTTCCAAATGAATTCATGATTGCTTTTTCTATTTCTATGAAGAATGTCAATGGGATTTTAATAGGAATTGCATTAAATCTGTATAATGCTTTTGCTAGTATAACCATTTTGATAATGTTAATTCTGCCTATTTAAGAACATGAGAGAGCTTTCCATCTTCTAAGGTCTTCTTTTATTTCTTTCTTTAGTGTTCTGTAATTTTCATTGTAGAAGTCTTTTACCTCTTTTGTTAGATTAAGTCCCAGATTCTTTTTTTGAGGCTATTGTGAATGGATGGGGTAGTTTTCTTAGTTTCTCTTTCAGTGGATTCATCACCGATGTGTAGGAACACATTTGATTTATGGGTGTTAATTTTATATCCTGCTACTTTGCTGAATTAATTTATTAGTTTTAAAGTTTTCTGGTGGGATTTTTTGGATCTTCTAAATATAGAATCATGTTGTCAAATAGTGATAGTTTGAGTTCTTCTGAAAAGAACTTTTCTTGTTTCTTATTTTCTATTCTTTCAATTTTTCTCAATTTAGCATGGTGTTGGCCTTGGGTTTAGAATATATAGCTTCTATAATGTTGAGGTATGTTTCTACTATCCCTAGTTTTTCTAGTATTTTGAGCATGAAGGGGTGCTGTATTTTTTTTTAATTAATTAATTTATTTATTTTTAGTTGTAGTTGGACACAGTATCTTTACTTTATTTATTTATTTTTTATGTGGTGCTGAGAATCAAACCCAGGGCCTCACATGTGCTGGGTGAGCACTCTACCACTGAGCCACAACCCCAGCCCCAGGGGGTGCTGTATTTTGTCAAATGCTTTTTCTACATCTTTTGAGATGATCATATCATTCTTATCTTTAAGTCTTATTGATGTAATGAATTACGTGTATTGATTTCTATATGTTGAACCAATCTTGCATCCCTAGGATGAACCCCACTTGATCATGGTGCACTATCTTTTAAAGATATTTTCATTTGAAATTTGCCAGAATTTTATTGAGAATTTTTGCATCTATGTTCATCAAGAATATTGGTCTGAAGTTTTCTTTCCTTGATGTATTGGTGTTAATTATTCTTTGAAGGTTTTGTAGAACTTGGCTGAGAATCCATCTGGTCCTGAAGCTTTTCTTAATTGATAGGCTTTTTTCTTTCTTTTTTTTTTTTTGGTGGTGCTGGGGATTGAACCCAGGGCTTTGTACATGCAAGGCAAGCACTCTACCAACTGAGCTATATCCCCAGCCCCAATTGATAGGCTTTTGATGAAATCTTCTATTTTGTTGTTTGAAATTGATCTGTTTAAATCATATATGTCCTTCTGATTCAATATGGGTAGGTCATATGTCTCTAGAAATTTGTTGATGTCTTCAAGATTTTCTATTTTATTGAAGTATGAATTTTCACAATAGTTTCTGATTAACTTCTGTATTTCAGTAGTGTCCATCATGATATTTCCTTTTTCATCACAAATTTTAGTAATTTGAATTTTCTTTCTCTTTCTGTTCATTAGTGTGTCTAAGGGTTTATCAAAGAACCAACTTTTTGTTTTGTCCATTTTTGGAATTGTTTGTTTTGTTTCAATTTCACCTCTGATTTTAATTATTTCCTGTCTTTACTGCTTTTGGTGTTGATTTGTTCTTTTTCTAGGGCTTTGAGATGTAATGTTAGGTCTTTATTTGTTGACTTTCTATCTTTTAATGAAAGAGCTCAATGCAGTGAACTTTCCTCTTACTACTGCCTTCATAGTGCTAAGATTTTGACATGTTTTATCACTATTCTCATTTACTTCTAAGTATTTTTTTATTTCATCCCTAATTTCTTCTGCTATTCATTTGTGATTCAATAGTGTATTTAGTCTCCAGATGTTAAAGTAGCTTCTAGTTTTTATTTTATCGTTGATTTCTAATTTCATTCATTATTATCTGATAGAATTCAGGGTATTAGCTCTATTTTTTTTTTTTTGGTATTTGTTAAGAGTTGTTTTGTGGCATAAAATATTGTCTAGTTTAGGAGCTAGGGATATAGCTCAGTTGGTAGAGTGCTTGCCTAACATGCATAAGGCTCTGGGTTCAAACCCCAGCACCACCACCACCAAAAAAAAAAAAAGAAATTGTCTATTTTAGAGAAGGATCTGTGTGCTACTGAGAAGGATCTGTGTGCTGCTGAGAAGAAAGTATATTCGCTCCTTGATGACCAGTATTTTAAAAAAGCCTTTGGTTGGGTGCAGTGTTGCAATGCCTATATCCCAGTGGCTTGGAAGTTTGAGGCAGGATTTGCAAGTTCAAAGCTAGCCTCAGCAATGGCGAAGCACTAAGCAACTCAGTAAGACACTGTCTCTAAAATAAAAATACAAAATAGCACTGGGGATATTAGCTCAGTGGTTGAATGCCCCTGAGTTCAATTCCCAGTACCCCCCCCCAAAATAAAAAAATAATAAAAAAGCTTTCGTTTTCCCGAATTGAAATTCTATACTCCCTAAACAGTAATTCCCAGTTGTTCCCTGTCCCAAAGCCCTGGTAATCACCTTTCTACTTTCTATCTCTATAACTTTGACTTCTCTAAGTACTTCATTTAAGTGCAATCATAGTATATTTACCTTTTTGTAACAGGCTTACTTCTCTTAGCATAATGTCTTCATGGTTCATCCATGTTAATTGTAGCATATGTCAGGATTTGTTTTTCTGTTTTCTTTCTTTTTTTTTTTTGGTGGTGCTGTGGGTTAAACCCAGGGTTTCTCACATGCTATAACAATTTATTATAAACTCAGTTGCTTAAAACAACACAAATTTATTGCATTGTAGTTCTAGAGGTCAGAAGTCTTACATTAGGTCTTATTAGGTTAAACTCTAAGCATGAGTAGGGGTACCTTTCTCAGTTCATGGCTGTTTTGCCATCTTCAAAGTCAATAGCATTATACCATCAAACCTTTCTAAATGACTCGACATTCCTGTCTTACTTATAAGGGTCCTTGTGATAATTACCCCACCTCAGCGCTGGGGATACAGTCCAGTGATAAAGCACTTACCTAGCATGTGTGAGGTCCTGGGTTCAATCTCTAGCACCACAAAAACAAAACAAACAAAACCCTTCCCATCCCGTGAAGCACACCTGTAATCCCAGAGGCTGAGCCAGCCTTAGCAACTTGGTGAGGCCCTAATCAACTCAGTGAGACCCTGTCTCTAAATAAAATATAAAAAGAGGGCTGGGGAAGTGGCTCAATGGCTAAGCACCCCTCGGTTCAAAACCTTCCCATCTCAAGATCCTTAACTCAATCACATCTGCAAATTTCCTCTTGCTACAATAAGCTAACATATTCACAGGTTTTAGGGGTTAGGATGTGAACTTTTTTGGTGGAGGTAGTGTTCGTACCACTTTCTTTCCAGAACTTCCATTTACACATTTACTAGAGCTTCTCTGAGTATCTTCTATGTCTCTTATCATCTCTACATTTTTTTGTCTTTTTAATTCTTGAGGTTTCCTCTGATTTATCTTTCATTGTACTAATTCTTGAGCTTTGTTAAACTGCCATTAAACCCACTCATTGACTTAAGTTTTGGCTGGTTTTCAGTTTTAGGATTTCCATTTGGTTCTTTTTGTTGTTCTTA
Source organism: Marmota flaviventris (assembly GCF_047511675.1). NCBI lineage: Eukaryota > Metazoa > Chordata > Mammalia > Rodentia > Sciuridae > Marmota > Marmota flaviventris. Next base: position 133,829,919 of record NC_092505.1, read on the forward strand.
TTGAGATGGAGTCTTACTATGTTGCCCAGGCTAGTCTCAAACTTGTGAGCTCAAGCAATCTACCTGCCTGTAGCTAGGACTGCATGCATGTGCTGCTATATCTGGCTTTGTTTGGTTCTTTTAAAATTGTGCTATGTTGGTGCTGGGGTTGTGGCTTAGTGGTAGAGCACTCACCTAGCATGTTGTGAGGCACTGGGTTCGATTCCCACCACCACATAAAAATAAACAAAATAAAATTTTTCTATGTTGCTGTTTAGCTTCTGATTCTGTACTGATATTTATTTTTTTAAACATAATATGTTTGGTATGTGTCTGACAATTCTAATACATGTCTGTGGACATATGCTTTTTTTCCTGCGTGCCTGTTTACTTTTTACAACATTTTTTCTATTGAAGTATAATGTAGTTATAGACAAATATACATATAATCAGTGTATGGCCTGCAGTATTTTCACAAACAACATATTCACATAGCTAGAATTCAGATCCAGAAACAAGCTTGGGATGTAGCTCAGTGGTGGAACATTTGCTTAGTATATATGTGCAAGGCACTGGATTTGTATTTGATCATCCCCAGAACTGAAAACAAAATTTAAAAAAAAGAAGAAAGGAAGAAAGGGAAGCATAGTATTATCAGATCTAGAAATGTCTTTATATACTCTTTAACTACTCCTACCAACCTAACCCTCCTTAAGTCCCCCATATAAAGGAAACCACTGTCTTCAGAACATAGATGAATTTTGCCTATATTTTTCCTTTATGTAAATGGAATTTTACAAAATGTATTTTTTTGTGTGTATCTGATTTATTTGCCTATGTGTTATATTTTTCTGATTTACCCGTAATGATTTTTAGTTGTTTCATTCATTCTCCTTGCGTATTATATTCTACTGTACCTGATTGGCTTAGATTATATGTTGTACATGTTATTCAAAAGTGGATACCTAGGATGATGGTATTATCTTCCGGAGAAGACTTTGTAAATTTAAGATTTGTGTTTTGATGGACCACACAGATAGATAGAAAGCTAGCCTCTATTTACTTGTACCATCTAAGTATAGCCTTTGGGGTCCTAGCTTAAAGTAAGGGTATTATCAGAGTCCCTATCTATGATAGATTCTGGGCTTTGATTGTCACTCTATCCCAGTCAAGGCCCAGAAGGTTGGCAGAACAGCTTCAGGCTAATACTACAGGGCCAGAAATGGCCAGTTGGTCTGAGTGCCAAGTGCCAAGTACCAGTTAGGCCTGTGGGAAGTGCTGTGAGCAACTATTGTCATGTCCTCCTGTGTGGGCAGGCATTGGGGTGATTTGATCTGGTGGCTGCCTGACCCTTATCCCCTGCCATACCAGGGCTCACCGATCTGTTGTTCTACTTTCATTCCAGCCTAATTCAGTGGTTTGAGACAGCACCAAGTCGGACTTGCCCACAATGCCGAATCCAGGTGAGAATATGGGGATGGGCCCACCTCAACTAGACCTAGTCTTCTTGCCAGGAAGCAAAAATGTAGAAAGATCTCTAAAACCAAATAGTAATTAGGACCCTTTTTCACCCTCCTGGTTTGGGCAAGTTGAGTCTCATGTATACCCTTGCATTGCTCTGGGATCTATTTTACATCCACAGGGAGTTGACTTGTCACTTGGCCCGGTCCTTTTTTTTTTTTTAATATTTCCTGGACACTATTTTTTTTTTTTTTTTCTGAGCCAGTCTTCACCCAGATATATTTGGCTCTTTTTCTGTCTTTTTTTTTTTTTAATATTTATTTTTTAGTTTTTTTTCGGTGGACACAACATCTTTGTTTTGTATGTGGTGCTGAGGATCAACCCGGGCCGCACGCATGCCAGGCGAGCCTGCTACCACTTGAGCCACATCCCTTGCCCTCTTTTTCTGTCTTTAGAAAATGCTCCAGCACCTAGAGTTGAATGCCTTTTGAGCACTCATTGTGTGTGTTGGGAGTCTCCCTGAGAACTCCCCGGGCCTTTCAGATAAGGAGCCCCTAATGCAACATGTCGTCAGCAAGTTGCCAGTGGGCGGATAACAAGTTGTTCTGAGAATTTTCTAATTGGTCCTCCCGTCTTCTGTGATCGTGGACAGTTCGTGCCCCCCATGAATCTTATGCAGGGCGGATGTGCGTGCACCGTAGGTGATGACCTGACCTTTATTATGATTGACTCCGGGAGCTTCCTGGTTTAAGATAACTGACTCTCACTTTCTATATAAGCTAGCACCAGCTTGCAATAAGGTGCTTCATCTTTGTCACTGCTATCTGTGTGTGTGCTTTTTTATCTCCGACGACGAACCTTGGCCTTTCAGTGTGTTTCTGTAGTGATATGACTTCAGCATCCAAACAAGTCCTATCTTGGGGTACCTGCAGGAATGAAGGGGTCTTCTAAATTAAAAACATTTACTTTGAAAAGTTAGGTCTGGAAACAGACCTGGTATACATATTAGGCAGGCAGTTGGATTCATGTACAAACTTTTCTCCTTGCCCATGACCCAGCAAGACAGTCATACTCTATCTTGTTTTCCCATCCAGGTTGGCAAAAGAACCATTATCAGTAAGCTCTTCTTTGACCTTGCCCAGGAGGAGGAGAGTGTCTTGGATGCAGAATTCTTAAAGGTATCCAGAATGTGTCTCATTCCACTGAACTCCAATTTCTGTGGGAGTTCACTTTCTACTCCTACACAGGGAAGGTTCCTAGAGTATAGAGATAGGGTTATGGAGGAAAGACTGGTAGAGATTTCTAGGCAGGGGCAAGTAGAGCGGAGGATAAATGATGATGAGACACGGTCATCAGAGAAGTATACTGTAAAGGGTAATGGGGCCACTTGATTGGAAGACCTCCTCTTTGGATTTCAGTGCAATTCTGACCAAAGGATAGAGTGACTCTATCAAGGTTATCTTACCTTATGAAGGGCCTGTAGCCTTCCTGCCTTCCACTTTGCTACTGGTTAGTTAGTGACAGATTAGGAAATTCTTTGACTTCCCAGTCAGGAAAGATGTATGGGTCCACTGTTTCCTACTTTGCATGTGCCTCAAAATTGCCTAGGGAACTGGGTATAGAGTCAGATGCCTGGGTCTTCCCTGGACCAGTAATAGAGGGCAGAGCCCCTGGAATCAAGATTTTCAGCCCAACTAGAAACACATACTACAGCGGGGGCTAAGCAGGTTCCTTCCAATACTTATACCGTTTCTGCCCAAAATCTAAAATTTAGCTTTCTTAGGGTATCAGGAGGCTGGATTGGCAGAAAACTCCTGAGGAAGTCAGATTGAGCTTCACATTTGATTGCTGGACCCTGAGGGTTAATTTGCTGGATATTTGTCAGATCAGAGTTCATTTGACGATGGGCCCCAGAAGTTATGATGTCCTCGGAACTCACTGTGCTGGGAGTATAGAGCTTTTATGTTTTGAACCAGTATATTCAACTGCTCCCAGTTTTAAGTGGTGTCCTCTGTGATAAAGACAACAAAAGCAGCTTTATTTCTTTCCATATTTCAAAGCCAGTTCTATGAAACAGGGAAGCAACACCTTAAGTAGTTTGGAAAGGGGTTGGAAAACTTCCTGGGTAGTGGTGCAGCAGCCTTGGGTTGGTGTCCCTTCTCAGGAAGACCCTTCATGTTCTCCCCTACCCCCTATTTCTATTCCCACCTCTTCAACTTACACTGACCAACCCAGCAACCAGAAGCTTCTGGCCCTAGAGTCCTGCCTAGAGAGTTCCATCACAGGGGGCTTATCCACTCACTATTGTAGACCTTTGTATCGGTCACATCTAAAACTCTGAGTCTTGTGTTGAACCTAGAAGTGTTATCTAAAGGAAGGTTTGCCTGGGATTCCATCTAACTACAACCATGGACCCTTGACCAAGCATTTAAGTCCTGTAAAACCTTGATTTTCCTGATTATGGTTCCTCCATAACCAGGATTGCCCATAAGGGTGTTGAATTCTCTGGACTTCCAAATAAGAGCTGCATGCACTTCGGCCCAGCCTCTCTGTACTGCTACTGTGGCTCTGGAACATATGCAAGCCATTGAGGAGTTCACTTGACCCTCTCAATCTAGCAATGCAAAGCTGTCCTGCCTTACTGATTCCTCTTAGGTTCTACAGCTGAAATGTTTGTATTACACAAAGTCACCTTAGAGCTTTCAAGGAGGTAGCCTGTGAAGCAGGCAGGACACAGGGTGGAGAGAACTAGCGGTGGCCCAAGGTCTTTGGCCATCCCTGTTCTGGGTCCCTGGTGAGTGCAACTGATACTCAGAGAGTGTGAGGCTAGTACAGGGTCAGGGAATTGATGGAAATTTGTGCTGTTGAGACTGATCTGTGGACCTAGCTTCACTTCCTTTGCATCTATTCTAACTCTTTCTCTGTTCTGAGGCCCTGCTTCTGGGGTTAGTTTTCTCCATCTTAGCTATGGTTTAAAAGGCACACAGAGATTAAGCAATGCTTATCTCTCCATTGTTAGCTTAGCTTGGGCCTTGAGGTATACTAGGGTCCATGCTTTCCGGGACCTACAGTCCTCGTTGTCTGATCCTGAGGCTCCCACAGCCATATGGGAGGCCATCTGGACACCAGCTGTGATGCATTCCTGTTGTTTATTGTGGGTGTTATTTTTCAGAATGAACTGGACAATATCAGAGCCCAGCTTTCCCAGAAAGGTGAGTTTTCAAGAGACAGACGCCCTGGAAAGCTCCTGATTTGGATACTGGAGGGAGGGGCTCTAGAAGGAGGGCCTCAAACCTTCTGGCAGAACCAGAGGCTCTCTCTGCTTTATATGGTCAAGAGTATTGCCGGCTCTTGTGACTGGCAGAAAAGGAGAGGAAAAGGAGGTGAATGAAGCTATCTGCCTAGACCAGGTGAGCCTCTTCTCTTTGTCTAAGAATTCTAGCCCAGGACCCAGGCTGGGGAATGGGAGGCTACCTGATGGGACAGAATATCTCTAGGAGAAGGCTCAGATGCTGTATTTGTCAGTAACCTACTTGAGTTCTGGAATAATAAATTAACCATACCCAAGGGATGGGAAAACAGTGAAATCTTCCCAGTAGTTGTAGCAAAAAGAAGGCATATTTCCTAGACAAAGGCTCTGGGGCTCAGTTTGCCTGATTTGGTGCATGCCAGAGAGAGACAAAGGCAACCAATTTTTTGGCTTGAGCCTTGTTCTTACCTGACTCAGGGATGAGGTACGGGAGCTTAAGGGCCCAGGTTCTCATTCTGATGAATGGATGGGACTCTCCCTCTACCCTCCACTTCTATTCCAGAAAAAGAGAAACGGGACAGCCAGGTTATTATCGACACTCTGCGAGACACTCTGGAAGAGCGCAACACCACTGTGGAATCTCTGCAAAAGGCCTTAGGCAAGGCTGAGATGCTATGCTCTACACTCAAAGTAGGTCCCCAGGTTCTGTGGGCAGAGTTGGTGGGAAGGTAGACCTCTAGTCAGGCTTATTATCCTGGGCTTATATTCTGGTTCTGCCTCAGTCATTACTTGGTTTGCGCAATTCATAAAATATAGGCAAATCACTTCTTCCCAGGCCTTCCTATACTGTACCCATCCAGGCCGTAAGAAAAAAGTCATATGAGTGTGCTTATGGATTTTGTACTAGGTAATTTGAAGAAGTGAAGCCTTCCAAATACTTCACAGAAGGGGCTCAAGTAAGACCTCAGTGAGGCTAGGCTGTGTCTCCATAAGTGGCTCACACTCCACTGGTGAGCCAGCCTGAAGAACCTTCCATTAGCACTCCAGTCCTTGATGGGGCTGCTCTCTGGAGCCAGATCAAACAGCATCCCAGGGAGGAGCAGGGGCCTTTGAAGTCAGCTGTGCTGAGCTGACCAGGCAGATCAAAGCCTATAGAGCAAGCAGCCTAGGCCCAGATGAATTTTGTATCAGCCTAGGTTGGTGAGCCTCTTGCTCTCCAAGGGACATGAGGCGATTGATCTGAACCCACAATTGATATTCTGGCCTTGTAGGCAGGAGCAGTCTTTGTTGGATGGCATTTGAAAGGGAAAGGGAGCCATCTGTGTGAACAGACAAGGCCCCAGGATATTTGGTTTCTCTATTCCTGCTTGGGGGATGGCTAGATCACATGGCCCGGCCAGTAGGAGGGAACAAACTAGCACCTAGCTGCAGAGCTGAAGTTTGTCATAGCACTCCCAGGTCAGAGATAGAATGGTCTCATGCTGAGGGCAGTCTAGCCAGCTGCTGCTGACTCAGCTGTCCTATTATGCTCTAGTCCATGGGTTTGGATGTTGCTGGTGAGGCCTGAGTTTGTGCTCAAAATTTCTTTTAGCTATCTGTACAATATGCACTATGAGACCTAGACCACAGGATTTTGTCTGCCCACAGTTATCCTATATATGCTGACATTGGATTATGACTGTAATAAGACAAACCTCAGGAGGAACCAGGCAGGGAGGTGAAGAAACAGTGGGCCTAGGGCCTCTTAGCAGAAAAAGCACAGACCAGAGTGGGACACACTTAACCTCTGGGATTTTGGGGGCATATAGTTATCAGCATTTTCAAAAGATAAGATCAGATAGTTTTGGGGCAGAGTTCTCCAGTGACTTTAGCCATGGCTCCCAAGCACCATGTTTGGGTTTGATTGCTCTTCAGAAGCAGATGAAGTTCTTGGAGCAGCAACAAGATGAGACTAAACAAGCACGGGAGGAAGCCCGCCGACTCAGGAGCAAGATGAAGACCATGGAGCAGTGAGTTTAGAGCTGGCGCCTGTATGTGTCCTTATACCCAGGGCCTCCAGATGGTATAGCTCTTAGGACTGTAGCAGGGAGTAAGTTGGGTCACCTCTATGGCTCAAATCCCCACAGGACATGGAGGGCTCAGGTCAGCTACATATGGACACAAATCTTTCTTGGCCTCTGTGGACTCTTCTGATTTCCATAGGAGCACTTGTCATACTCCTTCCTGTCCTGTGCCTATGGCCAGATGACCTGGCAGATTTTTCCCTTTAGTAACCTCTCTATAGGAAATCCCTGACCTTGAGGGCTTCTGTCAGCACCTCTTGCTCTGCAGCATCCCTAGAGCTGTGCTCAGCTCTGCTATATAGCCTTTCCTTGGGCACACCCACCTGCTAAAGCATCCTAGCAGCCCAGGCTATTGCCATAGCAACAGCAGCCTAGGAAGGCAGACTAAGCATCAGCCTCCAGATTTCAAATGCTGTGGGCTGTGTGTGTTTTTCAGGATTGAGATCCTACTCCAGAGTCAGCGGCCTGAGGTGGAGGAAATGATTCGAGACATGGGTGTGGGACAATCAGCGGTGGAGCAACTGGCTGTGTATTGTGTGTCTCTCAAGAAGTGCGTACTTTGGCCCCTTTCAGTGAGCTCAGGAGCTAGGCCATGGGTCCCCAGCCATGCCTCTGCTGCCTATCTCTTGTAAAGCAGATGGAGTTAAGTGGCAAGCTCCGGGGCCATCCTGCCTTGGTTTGAACCTTGACTCTACCTGTCACCAGCTGAGTAGCCTGGAGCCAGTTTCTTGGCTTCTTGAACCCTCACCTTTCTACATGAAGATAGTGATAACATGCCTCATGGAATCATTGAGAAGAGTATGAATTTTAAGTGATGTTTGTTTGTTTTTTGATACTGAGGATTGAACCCAGGGGGACTTAACCCAGGCAGTTTTTGAACTCTCGATTCTCCTCCCTCAGCCTCCCAAACTGCTAAGATTACAGGTGTGTGCCACCATGCCTGGCTTTAGTGTTGTTTTTAAGGAGTTGACATTAGCTCTCTGAGCTGTAAGCCCTCTGGTGATATCTGGAGTCTGTTTCCCATCAGTACTATTACTGACCCTGCGTGTCTTGGATCAGAAACTTTGCCCCTGTTCTTCACGATGGTGGTATGAGGTTGGTGGGAGGGAGGGAGCTTGGCTAACAGGCACAAAAACAAAATGCCCTTCTGTAGGGACCAAGTGGTATAGAGGGCCCCCTAGTGAGGCCAGAGCTCCCTGCAACCCTCTCAAGTTACAAATACCTTCAGGCCAGACAGGGAACAGTGTCACCAGACTCCTTGCATTTTGTGCAGGACCCTCCACAGGGCCACCTGGCCCCTGCTGGACTCAGGTGTCAGAGGAAGAATGAGAATGAACTGAGGGGTTGGGCAAGGACTTGTGTTAGGTTGGTGCTGTGACTCTTTTAAGTAGCAGAGTGTTCATTCTGGTATCTCTTTCCATCATCACTTCACAGAGAGTATGAGAATCTAAAAGAGGCTCGGAAGGCCTCAGGGGAGTTGGCTGACAAGCTGAGGAAGGACTTGGTCTCCTCCAAAAGCAAGGTAACTGAGCAGAGTGCAAGGAACTCTTTTTTTTGCTTGTTCATGCTTGCTCAAGACTCCTGAGCCAGGCTATCTGGCCTGACAGTATGGCTAACTCCATGAGGCTGGTGAATGGCTTCAAGAGACTGGGCACTGACTTTCTGTGGCTTTGTGTACAAACCCCAAATGTGATAGCTTCAGAGACCTGTTTTTTTACACTCAGACCTAGAGTGGAAGGGCTCCTGGGACTGCTGCTTTCACTTCTGGCATAGTGCATCCATAGGATGCACTGTGTAGAGAGCAGCCTTTGCTGCTAGGCAACTCCACACATGCATCACCAGACAGACGTCTGGGGTCTCCTCCCATATCTCCAGTTTCTTCTGGACCCTAAGCGACCCTAACTATGACAGGTGGGGGGCAAGGCATATCGCCTCCACTTGGCTTGTCCTTTACTCTCCCTATACCTTCTTGTAGTTGCAGACAGTCTACTCTGAATTGGATCAGGCCAAGTTGGAGCTGAGAGCAGCCCAAAAGGACTTACAGAATGCTGAAAAGGAAATCACGGTGGGACATTCCTGGCCTATTGAGAATGAGGGATGGTTTATGTGTCCTTCAAGAGCAAGGTTGGGAGGGGAGAGAAGGGTGGGAAGGAGATATGGGAGTAGGAAAGATAGTAGAATGAATCAGATATTATTACCCTATGTGCATACATAATTACACAACTCATAAAATTGTATATCATGTATAACCAGAAGAATGAGAAGTTATACTCCATTTATGTGTGATGTGTCAAAATGCATTCTACTGGGCTAGGGCTGTAGCTCAATGGCAGAGTGGTTGCTCAGCATGTGTGAGGCACTGGGTTCAATCCTTAGCACAACATAAAAATAAATAAAATAAAGGCATTCTGTCCATCTACAACTGCAAAAAAAATATTAAGGGGCTGGGGTTGTGGCTCAACGGTAGAGCACTTGCCTCGCACATGTGAGGCACTGGGTTCTATCCTCATCACCACATAAGATAAAATAAATATATGTTTTTTAAAAAAAAAATTAAATGTATAACTAGTTAGAACAAATTTAAAAAAAAAAAAAAAACAAGGCTAGACTTTTTTCTTCCCAAGAACCTGTACACCAGTCAGTGGTGATGGTTCTGAGCTCCCTGCATCCTCCTGGGTCAGGCAGTGGGTCAGGGTATACACCTTGGTGGTCTATACCCTGGGCCTCTTGGGCAGAGGTCAGATGGCACAATGGGTCTTTCCTCATAATCCTTCTTCTCTGAGACTGTTAATTACCAGAAGAGAGACTTTACCAGAGAGGGTTTCTGAAGCCTGGTGTTTTGAGTTTCAGGCCTTTCCCTATTCCCAATGCCCTTTATGCATGCTGCTTGTTCTTTGCCTTATCTCCTTTCACATTCTTCTCTTTCTTTCCCAAGAGCCTGAAAAAGAAGCTAATGATGTTGCAGGAAACCTTGAACCTGCCACCAGTGGCCAGTGAGACTGTCAACCGCCTGGTTTTAGAGAGGTTTGTTGACCCCCTGGGGTGGTGCAGAGATCACAAGCTAAGAGAATGCCCTGAGAAGGGTCTTCACTCCTCATGGCTTTGGTAGGATGTGTGGATCTGCAGTTTGAGACAAATTTTGTGCTCTAAAAGGAAAGGCCAGGAAATGCCAGAGAGAACCTAGTCAGAGAATGAGCAGGAGCACTGACTGTCTTGAGGCACCCTGTTTATGGACTGGTTCTCTACATGTGTCTGTCTGCCCCAAATTCTGAAGCAAACTTGAAACCACTCTGAAATAATCTCCCTCTGGTTCCAGGAACGTGTGCTTTAAAGCTGCCAGCAGAGGGAGCAAAGAGACAGAGGGATTGGCATCCCTGCCAGTAGAGGGCATTCATTGTTTCCCCTGAGTGTTTCACAGAAATAGGAGAGCATTTTCAGGTCTATTTCCTGCCTGTAAGAGGACTCTATCCAGGGAGCCAGACGGAAGACTTCTGTCAGTGACCCAATGTTTTATTTGAGCCACTTTTCACTGTTCTTTAGTGAAATACTCCCTCTGCCAATCAGTTGATAGTACCTGCCTGTCTACTAGCCTGTATGGTGCTTTCTGACCCCTTGCTTTGCCCTATTCTCCATATGAAGCTTATGACCCATATTGTTGCTCCTCCTGTCTGTGTAGCATGTGCCCCAAAGAATTTTCCCTGAAATAATCCTGGACATAATTCCCCTTGCTTCATGCCCAAACACTGCCCAGATGTGCCTTGGGACACTCATGAATCTTAGTGGGTCTTTATGCTGCAGTGGGTCTTTAGGCTTTAGCCAAATCAAGCAATAGTAGGACATGTTTCCCTCCTGCCTCTGTGCTTTTGCTTCATTCAACTAATGAGTTAGCTGCCCTGAACAGACTGCCTTAGTTTCCTTAGCTTACTCTCCTATGCCAGATAGCACTTCTTTACATGCTGTGCCAGGTGCCATGGACCACAGAGATGCTCTAGAGTCATACTCAATGTGTACTACATATCTCTGAGTAGACCAAGATCCACTTTTTTAAAAAAACATTTTTTTTATTTTTTGAAAGTAGTTGGAAACAATACCTTTATTTTATTTATTTATTTTTATGTGGTGCTGAGGATTGAACCCAGGGCTTCACATGTGCTAGACGAGCACTCTACCACCAAGCCACAATCCCAGCCCTCAAGATCCACTTCTTCTTTTTTTTTTTTTTAAGTATGGTCCCAGCTGGTACCCTTATTTTTTTTTTTTAATATTTTTATGTGGTGTTGAGGATCGAACCCAGTGCTCAGCACATGCCAGAAGAGTGCTCTACCGCTTGATCCACATCCCCAGCCCCCAAGATCCACTTCTTAATCTATGTCCCTCATCACCAATTTTCTTACATTCATACCCCATCCCATAGTACATGCTTCTACATAGGAGAGTGAATGCACAGCCAGTTTTCTCTGTTCTTGTACTTCAAATCTTCAGTCTTATTCTCCCTTTCTTATCTCAGTCTATCTAGAGCCAAAGTTGCTTACCTACCTGCCACTCTCCATTTGGATTGGACCCAGAAAGGGTTGTTGGGAGTATGATAGGCACATGAACTGCCATGAGGTCCAGCATGGATTTGGTTTTGACAAACTGGGCTATTTCTGGTCTTTTCTTCCTATCTTATCCTCAGTCATTGACCATGTCTCCTTAGATGCCCCAGAGAACACAAGGGTCCCATCAGGAGCTTAGCAGGTTTAGTATACACACTCAACTAATAGTCTCAGAAACCATGTAATATGGATAAACCTTTGGAACCGAAGCCACCACAAGGCAGTGGGTATAAAACCCTCCCCTAGTATATCACTAACAGCTGGCAAGTTCCTCTCTAGCTTCAATTCTATAGGCCTCAAGGTGTTTCCATGCACTTGCCTTTTGTGTCTGGCATTCATAACAAGAGAAAAGTGCACGGTCTGCCTCTAGATACCTAGGGACTTTGTATACCTGCTTTTTTAAGTATAGCACCCCAAGCTGCTATGAGGCCTGGACTCCTGTAACAGATCCTTACTGAGTGCCTTCTAAAACCTTCTCTGTCTTCTTGGAGCTTGTGTTCCTATGGAATAGATGAGCTGGGAGTTTTGATGGTTTAAGTCCAGAAGCTGCCAGCTCCACACTACATAAGCAGAATCTAGTCTGGAGCTCCCAAATGGAGATGAATCTCCCTTACTCTGAGTAAGCTTCATAGACAGTTCAGTTCTTTTCTCCCTTGCCTTTCTTTCTTTTTCTTTTTTTTTTTTTTAACTTTTATGTGGTGCCGGGGATTGAACTCAGTGCCTCACGCATGCTAGGCAAGTGCTCTACCACTGATCCATAACCCTGGCCTCTCCCTTTCCTTTCAAATCCACAGGACACTCCATTTGCCAGGCCTAAATCTGTACAAAGCTGAGCTGGGCTTTCCATCAGGCTGCATGCAGAATGACTTAATTTTCTATTTTCTCCAGTATTTTTCTAGGCATAAAAATTAGGGAATGGGCTAGGAATATAGCTTAGTTGGTAGTGCTTGCCTTGCATGCACGCCTTGTATCCAGCACCACAAAAAAAAAAAAAAAAAAAAAAGTTGGGGGCGGGGTGGAAGCAGGTCGGTTGCATTTAGCATTAGCCCTTCTTTTAACTTGGCACAATCTACTCTAAATCCAGGGTCCCCTCCTAGGGCCCCAAGCTCTCACAAGTAGTAGTTGACCCCTCAGTAGCAGCTTTGTCCTATTTTCTTTTTGTGCTAATGCTAAAACCCTCATAACTATAAGGGACCTCAAAGACCCTGCCTTTGCCTTCTCCCCTTGACAGCTGACATGATGTTGTTGCTCTGGAAGACACATTCTTATCCAGCCTTTTGAAGCAAGAGTAATTTAGGCACAGAGGATGGCAAGGGTAAAGGCCTGAGGCATGACTGAGCTGGGTATGCTTGGAGGAGAGGGGTTGGTGGCAAGGGTGCCAGGTTTCTTTTTTTTTTTTTTTTTTTTATAGTTTTATATAGACACAATATATTTATATATTTTTATGTGGTGCTGAGGATCGAACCCAGTGCCTCACACATGGAAGGCAAGCACTCTACCACTGAGCCCCAGCCCAGGGTGCCAGATTTCTCTGGGGCTTTGCAAGTCAGCTTTATATTACAGGTTTTTTTTTTTTTTTTTTTTTTTTGGTATGTTTGTTTGTTTTAGTGGTAGTAGGGATTAAAGTTAGTGCACTATAGCATTACTCTTCAGTCCTTTTTTATTATTATTTTTATTTTGAAAAAGGGTCTTGCTAAGTTACTGGCCTCAAAGTTGTAGTCTTTCTGCCTTTGTCCCCCAAGTAACTGGGATTAAGGGGTGTACCACCATGTTCAATACTTTACCAATATTTTTATTATAAAGTATACATAATATAAAATTTACCTGTAAACTATTATTAAGTGTGATTCTGTGGCATTAAGTACATTCACCATTGCTATACAACCATTACTACCATCTATCTCCAGAACTTTTTCAACTTCCCAAATTGATATATTGTACTCATTAAACAAATTCCCCATTGTCTCTATCAGCTTCTGCAACTGCCATTTTACTCTATCAATTCAACCTCACATAAGTGGAATCATGTAATATCCTTTTGTGGCTGGCTTATTTCACTCAACATGTCTTCAGGGTTCATCCTACTGTAGCATGTATCAGAATCTCCTTCCTTTTTTAGGTCGAATAGATAATTCTATTTTAAATTTGCAAGCATTCTTTCTTGCTGAGTACATCTTTTGTAATATGTGCTATTTTTGTTTTATATTTTCACATTTGCTGTTTATCTCAGAGTCAGTGTTTGTACATCATGCCCTTTCTTTTGGGCTTTCCTCCTATGCTCAGTAGTCCTTGGCTGCCTCTGGCCCTCTAATTAGGAAGTAACAGAAAGAATTCCTGAGAGCCCAGCCTAGGTGGGAGTTTGGAGGTGGGTGGAGTATGCCATGAGCCAGCATCATGGTGAGTCTTAGCTGAATCCAAGATGCACAAGGCTTTACTGTTAGGTCAGTATTGACTGACCTAGGTTACCGTGCATGGATGTTCATGGATGTTTGTTTGGGGTCTTTGGGAAAGCATTTATTGACTCAAGTTAGCTGCCTGGCTGCCTAGTGTTCTGCCAGTGGGACCAAGCTTACACCTTCTACTAATGCCCCAGTTTTCAGGCCTGCTTAATGCTTCATAGCCCCCTCCTTGTGAATTCTGGCTGTTATGTCATTCTCCTATCCTCTTGACCATGCACAGTCTCCCAGAATTTTATGGAAGTCTCTAGGTGCTGATGATGGTTGCCCATTCCATTTGTTGTAGTAGGGCTATCCTTTGCTCCTGTCATTTTAGGATGTCCTTAGGAGGTAGCTACCTCTCCAACTACAGAGAGGATGTTAAGAAGATCTCTCATGGGCCTAAAAGGCTCCTGACCTCTAGGCTAGAGAGAGCTAGGGAGGCTTTCATATAGTGTAGGACTATCAGGAGCCATGAGTTTATGGAGGAGATATTAACTGACCCTGTACCACACAGGTAATGGATCTTCCCACGGCCTTGGCTATGGTTTGGAAAAGGGGCTGCAAGTATCCTACTTATTTCTTAAGTTCTGTGGCATGAAGCTGTATAAGTTGGCCATGGGTGAATGTCCCAGTGAGTGATGGTATCACCCAGGAGGGCCTCATACCAGGGCCTCAGCTAGTAAAGGAGGGGCTACTGAGCCCCAGATTTTTCCTCATAAGACAGAAGATGGGAAGGAAAGAAAGTAGACCCCTGGCAGAAAGAACAAGCACTGTGTCCCTATGAGCCAGATATGCGTGTAGAGGAGACACCAGGAACCTCCTGAGTCTTGTGTTTAGTGCAATGGATGGCCAGGAGGTGCAAGTGAAGAAAAGTGGCTTAGCTTAAGACTAGGCTGAACATGTGCCTTGAGCACCAGTGAGCATCCTGGAGGGATGACAATAAGATCTTGATCCACCTAGAGAGTTTTGATCCACCTAGAGAGCAAAATATCTGCACCTCACCAGACTAGATCTGCCTCTTGAGTTCACCTTTCCTAACCCTTACTAGGTTAGTAAATAGTAGCAGAACAACAGCTACTGCATAGTGGGCATGAATGGTCCTGGCTGTTGCTTTATTCTGTGGTTCCTGGAGAGGGAAATAAAGCAACTAGTGTGGAGTTGGTTTCAGGTGGGTTTGTGCCACCTTCATTTCCACTTGCATGCAAACAGGAGAGTAGAGCTTCCAGAAGGCTGGCCAGGGAAAGGAAGTTTGTCCTGGCTTCTTAGATTGCTTCCCCATTCACATCTGTGGAAGTAGCTCCCTTTCGTCTGATCTGCACACCCAGTGGAATTGGGACTGTGGTACAGCTCTGAACAGTTCTTGAATTCTTAGAGTTGCCCTTGCCATTCCCCAGGGTTCTCCTCAGATTATAGGAGCTGGAGAGCCCTGCCAGATCTGGATGGGCTAGGAAAATATGTTGGCTGTAGTTTTCTAAGAGAAATCCCACTACCACCACACCAATTATAAAGGTAAAGTTATATAAATTGAAAATTCAAATTGTAATGCATTCCACTGTTGTGTATTTAAAAAAATAAAATCAATTTTTAAAAAAAGAATAAAAAAAAAAAAGAAAATTCAGAAAATATGAAGTTATCACAGAGGCAGTTACTGTTGATTTGTGGTACATTTCCTTCCCATCTTTTTTCTGTTCAAGGTGGTGGTAGGGTGGATATGTGTGCCACATCATGTGATTGCATTGCACTAAACATAGAATTTGGTATTGCTTTTTAAACTTATATGTTTTCCCATTTATTAAAAGTACTTTCTAGAAGTACTTTCATGCCTGCATAATATTTAAGGTCTGGAAGTGCCAGCCCCCTAGGGTACCATTTGCTATGATAAATAGCAACATCATCGGGAACTGGGAAGCATTGCCCTCTACATCAGTCAGTGATGATGTCTCTGACTGGCTGCTTGCACTGCATTCTGAAGCTACATAGTAAAAGGGCAATGGACTGTTGTTTATTCATTTGGGTTTTGCCTGCTTCTGTCTTCCATACCTTCACCAGTCCCAAGGCTATGTGAAGGACTGAGCCAAGTTGTTTGTTCTGTAGAGTTTAGGGCTTCCTTGGGGGTGATCCTGAGTCAGGAGTGGGTTCCAGGCCTTTGGATTTGAATTGTCTGATGCTTAAGGGGCTGTGGTCCTCTGGGCTGCTACTGTGGTCCCAAGTAACTAGATTATCTCTGCTTTCAGCCCAGCTCCTGTGGAGATGCTGAACCTGAAGCTCCGCCGGCCATCATTCGGTGATGATGTTGACCTCAATGCTTCCTTCAATGTGGATACCCCCCAAACCCAGCCCTCCAACTCCCAGCATGGCCACTCCAAAAGGCTATGCCTTGAGAAGGCACAGTGAGTGGTAGTCCCTGGCAGTGTACATGACTTGGAGAAAGAACTGAGACATCTCTTCAGATCTTGCCCTGATAGCTCTGAATGGCTGATGGCACAGTGGGGCTACCTAGGCTTTGCTATGGCTTTGGTTCCAGCCACCTTTTCTTCCCTGGCCTGAGCACTCACTGTGCAAAGCCCTTTTCTTGCTCATCTTGTTAATCCTTATCATCATCCTTCAAGGTAAAGTATTGGAATATGAATTAGAGAGGATGCAGGGGTCCCAGAAAGGCAGGTCTGGACTGGTGGAGTTGGGGTGAGTGCTCCCAATACCTCCCAATGCCTGCCTACCAGACTCTTGAGCAAAAGATTCTCAACTTCCTCTTCCATTGTGTGCATTTAAGGCTTGAGATGAGACCATCTTAAACTATGGGGTCCAGGACCCCATGCCCCAAGAGAGTAGTCTAGAGGGGCAGGCATGAAGAGCTGTGTGAAGCCATGTTCTATTCTGCCCCAGACTCTTTCTGCACAGATTCTTTAGGGAATCTCTTCTGAAAGAACTTCATGGGCTATCTTACTGAAGATTTTTCTGAAAGGCTAACTTGTGAAGGGTCTCATGGAAGTAATGCCCCCATCTCTGGGAAGATAGGAATAGGCCTGATTACAAGCTTTCTGCCTATATAAGGGCATGACTAGACTTCCTCCTGTGAGTGGTGAATTGGTTGGGCTCCACAGCTTTATGTAGAGCTTGGAATATGGTGAGGTGCCCAAGGACTTGGGAAACATTGGAATGAATTCACAATATTGGGACAGGTCCAATCTACCTTGACTCTGCCTCTTTTGTCTGTTCAGTTGTTCATAGACCTGCATTTGGGGTGGAGACCACTGAGGTACCTCACCCAGAACACAGCCTAACAGCAGCTGTGCTACATGGTAACTTCTTTTAGGGGCATATGCTGAGCTTGGTCCTCATGTTTTGCTAACCTGCCCCCTGCCTTCATGTCTCACTCTTGTAGCTCTCCTGTTCAGGACATTCTCAAGAAGATGCCCAGAGGTCCCAAGCAGGTAAGGGCTTCCCAAACGAAATATGGGATTCACTATCCAGCCCTTACCAGGGATGGGTATACAAGCTGGACTTCTGGAAAAACAGTCTTATCAGAGCTTTCTCTCCTGGCCTAGCACTGAGACACTTCAGAGTCATCATTGGGACCCTACTCATTATCCTCTCTGCCTCCTGTTGAGGTGTCAGAGGATCTCAATCTTATCTACCACCACTACCCTCCCTCCTTTGCTGCCATCTGGCTCTTTAAATCTGGCTCTGGGGTTTCCCCTGCAGAAGTCCCAGCTCTCTTTGGGTGGCCAGCACTGTGCAAGAGAGCCAGATGAGGACCTGGCTGGTGCCTTCCCTGTCTTTATCCGGAATGCTGTTCTGGGCCAGAAACAGCCAAAGAGGGCCATAGCAGAGTCCTGTCGCAGCACAGATGTGGTAAGATTGAAGTGGTTGGTACCAGTTGTCTTAGGGTTGGGGCAAGGTTTAGCCAGCCTCTTAGCCCATTAGCCTATCCTAATAGAATAAATCTCTTCTTTCTGCCCTAGGTAAGAACAGGTTTTGATGGCCTTGGAGGCCGGACAAAATTCATACAGCCTGTATCCTTGTTCTGTAGCAATGGGCTATGCTAAGCTATAGAGCTCATACTATGTCTCACCTGTACCCCCAGACTACCAGTGTCTGTCGCTTCAGGTGTACAAAGCTGAGCCTTGCTCAGTGTAGCAGGACTGCCTGCCATCAGATCTGAGCTTTTCCTGCCCTGCATTCCAGTCCCTTTTCCAGGCCTCTTCCTTGACATCTCCTCCAGACTAACACAGCCATGATTCGCCCACTGCCTGTTAAGCCCAAGACGAAGGCTAAGCAGAGAGTGAGGGTGAGGACTATAAACCCTTCCTCCCAGGCCAAGTTGGATACCTTCCTGTGGCAATGAGAACAGTGAATCTGAGCAGTGGCCAGACATGCCTTCAACTAGAAGATTGGCCAGCAGTGTTTAGAAGGATGGCCCCTCTTCCAGGACGAGCCCTGGGCAGAAAGCAGATGAATGGTAGAGTGACAGAGATTGTGCACTTCCTTTGTCCACCTTGCCCTGTTCTGTCACATAGAGCTGACACTACCAGCTTACCGTTTCCATCAGCAAGTGCCTGCTCCTGGTTGCAGCCTCTTGTTGCCACAATCTAATGTGGCCAGGTTCTTTCTGGTCCTGGAAACCAGGATCACTTGTTGACTGTAAGCATAAAAGTGCTTGAGATTTTCTCAGCCTGAGTCTGAGCTTCTGCCTGCCTCCCTCACTGCTGGGCATGGCCTGATCCGGGCATGGCCTGATCCGGGCATGGCCTGGTCCAAGCATGGTGGGGGGTAGGGAATGGGGAATGATGGAGTTGGGAGGACAGGGAAAGATTTCCATGTAAAATAAAAAATAATTTTTTTCTGGCTCTCGGAATATAAATTTACACCTGGAAAAACTGGCATAGTTTTCTAAAGCAGGAACATCTTTTAGCCACCGACCCAGCCATTTCATTCCTGGGCATGTGCCTTCTAAAGGGCACAGAGAGACTAGCAAAATGAGATCACTGCAGCTTTGTCCACATTCTGTAACTTGGGAAAAGCCCAAAGGCCATAAGCAAGAACATGAATGGGTAAACCAAGATCTGTCCCTAAAGGGAACTCAAAACAAGCACAACAAATAACTGGTGACCAAATTGCTAACCTTTGGGTCATTCAAGGACTTTTTTTTTTTTTTTTTTTGTACTGGGAATTGAATTGAGAGGCACTCAACCACTGAACCACGTCCCCAGCCCTATTTTGTATTTTATTGAGAGACAGGGTCTCACTAAGTTGCTTAATACCTTGTTTTTGCTGAGGCTGGCTTTGAACTCACAATCCTCCTGCCTCTGATGCCACTGGAATTACAGGCATGCGCCACTGTGCCTGGCATTCGAGGACATTTCTTTCTTTCTTTCTTTTATATATATATATATATACGTATACATTTTTTTAGTTGTAGTTAGAAACAGTGTTTTATTTATTTGTTTTTATGTGGTGCTGAGGATGGAACCCAGTGCTAGGCGAGCGCTTTACGGCTGAGTCTCAGCCCCAGCCCCCAAGGGCATTTTCTATAGTGGCCCTAGCCTGGCTGAGGCCCTGTTCTGGGTGAGGCCCCCTAAACTTCCTTCTCCCACTATTACTTCAGCAGCTTGACACCAAATCTGAAGGAGCATGAGGCTTTACGGAGGGATGTGATGCCCTTGATTTTGGGTGTTGGACATGTCTGGGACTGACATGAGCCAGGAGTTTTAGGGAGGGGAAGTGCAGCATCTTGTTGAAAAGAGTAGAGCCTGGCTACTAGCACCCTTTTTACCTACTGAGTGATCTTAGAATTAACTAGCCTTCTGTGCTCAGCTTAATCTATAAGGTTGGGATAACAGTGCCAACTGTTGGGGATCTGATGAGTCAGGAAATAGAATAAATAAGTGTGTGTATATATGTTTTGGTACTAGGGATTGAACCCACAGGGGCTTAATCACTAAGCCACATTCCCAGCATGCCGCCACCCCCCCCCCACCTCTCTTTTTGAGATAGGGTCTTTCTAAGTTGCTTAGGGCCTTGCTAAATTGCTGAGGCTGGCTCTGAACTTGTGATCATCCTGCCTCAGTCTCCTGTGCCACTGGGATTATAAGAGTACACCACTGCACCTGGCTAGATTAAGTATTTATAACAACTAAATGAAATAAGTCAGATAAAAATAACAACTACTTGGAGCTGGGATTGTGGCTCGCGGTAGAGCACTCGCCTAGCATGTGCAAAGCCCTGGGTTCGATCCTCAGCACCACATAACAATAAATTAAAAAAGAATTGTGTGTTTGGGCTGGGGATGTGGCTCAAGCGGTAGGGCGCTCGCCTGGCATGTGTGTGGCCCGGGTTCGATCCTCAGCACCACATATAAACAAAGATGCTGTGTCCGCCGAAAAACTAAAACTAAATAAATATTAAAAAATTCTCTCTTTCTCTCGCTCAAAAAAAAAAAAGAATTGTGTCCAACCAGAAGTAAAGAAAAAAATTTAAAAAAAAAAAACAACTACTGTATGATTCCACTTATTTGAAGTAGTTAGAATAGGTAAGTTTATAGAGACAGAAATAAAATAGAGGCTGCCAGGAGCTAAAAGGAAGGGAAACTAGGGAAATACTGCTTAATGATCAGAGTTTCTATTTGGGATGATGAAAAATAGGCGTAATGGTTACCTCCCTCCCCACCAAAAAAAGACTTGTGAAAGACCTAAACACACGAAAAGACATCTGTATTTGTGAGTTAGTTAGCAGTATTGTTAAGGTGGCAATACTCCCCCAAAGCAATCTACATATTCAATATAATTCTTTTTTTTTTTCAAAGAGAGAGAATTTTAATATTTATTTTTTTTAGCTTTCGGCGGACACAACATTTTTGTTTGTATGTGGTGCTGAGGATTGAATCCAGGCCGCACGCATGCCAGGCGAGCGCACTACCACTTGAGCCACATCCCCAGCCCTCAATATAATTCTTATCAAAATTTCAATGGCTTTGTTTTACAGAAATGGAAAAGCTGATCTTCAAATTCATATGAATTAAAAGAGGTCCTAAATAGCCAAGAGGATTTTAAAAAGAAAAGTGTCTTCCCAAATTAATAAACTTACTACATCCACACATGGCAGTCACACACCTGTAATCCCAGCTATTTGAGGCTAAGGTAGGAGGATCACAAATTGTGAGGCTAGCCTCAACAATTTAGCAAGATTGTGTCTCAAAACAAAAGATTTTAAAAAGGGCCAGATGTAGCTCAGTGTTAGAATGCCCTTGGGTTCAATCCCCAATACTAGAAGAAGAAAAAAAATACTATAAAGCTCTAGTAATCCAAACACTATGGAATGCAATCATATATAGCAGTGGAGTCAGAAGCTCTAGGGGTCAGTCCTTTGATGAAAGCAACCATTGAGCTGGAAAAAAGCAGTAATTGTATCCAACTATCCCAGAACTCTAGACTCTGATCAAACATTTAACAACAGGGGGTACTGGGTGAAGTGACAGAATGCTATTCTTTGTAAGAGTGTGAGTCAAGCAGCTACCATCTCCATTCCTCAGCTCTACCATGGTTGTGGGATAGCAGTCCCAGTTCCTAAAGCAACTGGCTGATGCTAGGCAGGCAGGGGAGACCTTATCTTTTTTAAAAATTTGGGTTGTGCACTTTGGTGGGCCTGGTAGTACCCTGAGATGTTATCTTAGTTTTCCTGTCTGCCCCTGCCCTCCATATCTCAGAATTTTGCCAGTTCCTTTTTTTTTTTTTTTTTTTGTCAGTAAGTCTTTGTTAGGTCACTAGTTGACTGCAGTGATATCATGAACTTCAGTGACCACACACAAGAAGAAGAACAAAAATAGTTTGTAGGGGCTGGTTTGTAGCTCAGTGGTGGAGCTCTTGCCTTGGCATGTGTGAGGCACTGGGTTTGATTCTCAGCACCACATATAAATAAATAAATAAAGGTCTATTGACAATTATATATATATATATATATATATATATATATATATATTTTTTTTTTTTTTTTTTAATAGTTTGTAGAAGTCACAGATGGCTCTAGCCCTTAACAAGAAACATTTAGCAATCTGAGGGGAAAAAAAAATATAATTTCCAGAGTTAACACAGTATAATACTCAGAATATCCAGTTCTTAACAACAACAAAAAAAAGTTATAAAGTATATGATGAAACAGGAATGTACAATCCATTCACAGGAAAAAAAAAAAAAAGTTTAACCAAAACTATCCTTGACAAAAGGGTAAAATAAAATACCTGAAGTGAAAAATACATTAGAGTCACAAAAGGTGGTTGCTTTCTTATATACTGCAGCAAACAATGGGAATTTGAACTTAAAAGTAATACCATTATGCTCAGCTTTCAAGAGAGGGATGGATTACTGGAACTTCATAGTCCTTCATTTTTCTTGGCATGACTTTCAAACAACACAACCTTAAACAATCAATGGGTCAAAGAAGAAATTATAGAATACCTTCAGATGAATAAAAATAATACACCAAAATTTGTAGCATGCAATAAAAGATGTACTTAGAAAATTATAGCTATAAAGCCTTAAATTAAAAGAAAGATCTTGGGTTGGAGCTATAGCTCAGTGGTAGAGCACTTGCCTGGCATGTGGGAGGTACTGGGTTCAATCCTCATCACCACATAAAAATAAATAAATAAAGGTATTGTGTCCATCTACAACAAAATATTTTTTTTGTGGTGCTGGGGATTGAACCCAGGGCCTTGTGCATGAAAGGTAAGCACTCTACCAACTGAGCTATGTCCCCAGCCACAACAAAATATTTTTTAAAAAAAATCTGGTTGGGCATGGGAGCACACGCCTGTAATCCCAGCAGCTCAGAAGTCTGAGGCAGGAGGATTGCAAATTCAGAACCATCCTCAGCAATGGCAAGGTGCTAAACTCAGTGAGACTCTGTCTCTAAATAAAATACAAAATAGGGCTGAGGATGTGGCTCAGTGGTCAAGTGCCCCTGAATTCAATCCCTGGTACCCTCCAAAATAAAATAACTAGCATTGAATGAGAGTTCAGCATTTGGTGTTGTCAATGTTTTGGATTTAAGCAATTGTAATAGCTATATTACAATTACAAATGAATAAATCTGAATAGAAGTTTAACTAGTAAGTGTATTGAATCAGTAATCAAGTCTCCCAAAAAAGAAAGTCCAGGACTACATAGCTTCATTCTATCATACATTTTAAAAAGAATATCATTCTGTTCAAACTCTTCCAAAAAATTCAAGAAAACACTTCTAAACCGATTTTATGAGGCCAACATTGCCCCAACAGCAAGATCAGAAAACTATAAGCCAATATGCCTTCAAAATATGAATACAGAAATCCTCAACAAAATATTAGCAACTAAATCCAGTAGCACATGAAGATTTTACACCAAGACCAAGAGGATTCTATCAGAATTCAAAGGTGTTTCAACATAAGAAAAAAAGTGTCATTAGTAAAATAAAGGAAAAATAGAATCATCTCAACTGACACAGAAAGTCATTTAACAAATTCAACACCATTTCATGGTTAAAAAAAATATATGGTAAGAATTGGAAGAGGAATTCTGAGTTTGGAAAAGTCAAATTGGAAAAAACCCATAACTAACATCATATGTGATGCTAAAAAACTGAAACCTTTTCCCTAAGATCAAGAAATCAAGAATAAGGAGCCAGCTATGGTGATTCACACCTGTAATCCAACTAATTCAGGAGACTGTGGCAGAAGGATTGCAAATTTAAAGCAGCTTCAGCAACTTAGCGAGGTCCTGAACAACTTAGCAAGACCCTACAAAAATGAATAAATAAAAAGGGCTGGGGATGTAGCTCAGTTGAATGGGCTCTTGGATTCAATCCCCAGTACCCCCCACCCCCCAAAAAAATCCAATCTTCCAATCTATTTGAATTGGAGAAACAATAGTAATATTATATCTATTTGCATATGATATAATCTTAAATATAGAAAAACCCTAAAGAAAGTCACAGAAAAAGGTAAGTGTTAATGAATTTAGCAAAGTTGCAGTATACAAAATTAACAATTCTGTTGCATTGGGCTGGGGTTGTGGCTTAATGGTAGAGCGCTTGCCTAGCATGCATAAGGCACTGAGTTTGATCTCCATCACCACATTAAAAAAACTAAATAAAAAAGGTATAAAAATATCCAGTTGCATTTTTATAGACTAATGAAAGATCTGAAAGGAAATTCAGGAAACTATTTACATTAGCATCAAAAAGAATGAAATATTTTGTCATGAATTTAACCAAAAAAGTGACTTTTATACAGTATACAAAGACTGAAAATTCCAAAACACTACTGAAAAAAGTTAAAGAGAAAAAAAAATTGGAAAGATATCACATGTGCATGAATCTGAAGACTTAATTGCCGGGTTTCTGTTCTCACAACTAAAAGGCTCAGGGGTCACTCCAGTTAAACTGGGCTAACTGGGCTGCGCAAAATAACCACACTAGAGACAAATACCTTTTTGTTTGGGGTTGCTGTGACGACTCCTCTGACCTTAAGGGTCCGCAGGAAGAGAGAGAGCGAGAGCATGCTGACCCCTTTTATTGAGGAGAAGCTAGTCAAATGAGGCAAAGGGTCAGGTTTCAGGGGGCTGAGTCTATCTTCATGATGTCCACTGTCAGCAGGTTGACTGACACCTGGGTAGGCCACACCCAAGGGCACAGTAAGAGAAGGGGACACACACCACGCACTTCCATGGAAGATTCTATCCTAAACAGGGCAAGAGGTTATATTACAAAGGAACAGGTGAGCATAGCTTCACCCATGGGGCTATAGCAAGACACACCCATGCACAAGACACTGACCTTCGAACCCAAAAAGGGTAGGGAAAGCTCTGCCACATTTCTGTGACTGAGCGCCTCAGCACCCAGCCGGGGAGTGTGACCCAGTCACGTGCAAGGTTGGTCTCACACACTTAATATTTAAATGATTATAAGAAAAAGTGATCTATAGACAGAATGTAATCACTATCAAAACCAATAATGTTTTAAAATTTTTCCATTTAAAAAAAAAAATTATTTGGGCTGGGGACGTGGCTCAAGCGGTAGCGCTCTCGCCTGGCATGCATGTGGCCCGGGTTCGATCCTCAGCACCACATACAAACAAAGATGTTGTGTCCGCCGAAAACTAAAAAAATAAATATTAAAAAAAACTCTCTCTCTCTCTCTCTCTCTCTCTCTCTCTCTCTCTCTCTCGCTGAGGCTGCCTCAAACTTGCAATCCTCCTGCCTCAGCCTTCCAAGCCTCTGGGATTACAGATGTGTGCCACCAATGCCCAGCTGCTCTTTTTATTTTGAGATGTGTTCTCACTAAATTACCCAGACTGTTCTTGAACTTGTAGTCCTCTCTCTCTGCCTCAAGCTCTGGAATCACTAGAATTATAGGTGTGTGCCACCATGCCTAGTTTTGTTTTTTGTTTTTTTTTTTAAGAAATAGAAAAGTCCATACTAAAATTCTTATGGAATACCAAAGATTCTTAATGGCCAAAACAACCTAGAAAAATAAGAACCAAGAGGATTCAGAAAGCTAAATTTATGGTAGAATACTTCCCTAGTACTTGCAAAGCCCTGGTTTTAATCCCTAACACCAAATAACAAAACAAAATGTAAGTTGAAAATCTACTCCAAAGCCAAAATAATCAAAACAGTGTACTACTGGCATAAGTATACTTATATAGGACATGGGAATATAATAGAGAACCCAGAAATAAACCTCACATGTATAGTCCATTGATTTTCAACAAGAATGCCAAGAACATTCAATATGGGAAAGGACAGTCTTTTCAACAAGTGATGCTGGGAAAACTAGAGTCACATGCAAAAGATGAAGTTGAAGCTTGTGATCCCAATGGCTGGGGAGGCTGTGGCAGGAGGATTCCAAGTTCAAAGCCAGCCTTAGCAACTTAGTGAGACCCTGTCTCAAAAAAATAAAGAGAGTGAGAACGTGGTTCAATACCCAGTACCAAAAAAAAAAAAAAAGGTGAAGTTTATCCTTATTTTACATTATGCTCAAAAATTAAAATGACCCCAGTGTAGTGGCACACACCTGTAATCCCAGGGGCTCAGGAGTGGGAGGCAGGAGAATTTCAAGTTCAAAGCCAACCTCAGCAACTTAGTTAGAACCTGTCTCAAAAAATAAAAAAAAAGTCTGGGACATAGCTCAGTGGTAGAGTGTCCCTGGGTTCAATCCCCAGTCAAAAAAAAAATTTTTTTTTTAATGGATCAGAAACCTAAATGTAAAAACTGAGACTACACACAACTCTTATAATAAAACAGGGGTAAAGCTTCATGCCAATGACTTCTTAAATATGACATTAAAGCACACATAACAAAAGAAAAAAGATAAAATGGACTTTATTAGCCGGGCATGGTGTTGCACTGTAATCCCAGTGGCCTGAGAAGCTGAGGCAAGAGGATTCCAAGTTCAAAGCCAGTCTCAGTAACTTAACAAGACTTTGTCTCAAAATAAAAAATTGAAAGGGCTGAGGAGGTAGTTGAGTGACTCTAGGTTCAATTCCTGGTTACCCCTCACAAAAAGAAAAAGGTCCAATGCTGGTTGCAGTGATGCACTCCTGTAACCCCAGCAATTTGGGGGTTGAGGCAGGAGGATTACAAGTTTGACCAGTCTCAGTAACTTATGAGGCCCTAAGCAATGTAGCAAGGCTCTGTCTCAAAATAAAAAAATAAAAAGGGTTGGGGATGTAGCTCAGTGGTAAAGAATCCCTGGGTTCAATCCTTAGTACCAAAACAAAAACAATGGTCCAAGGATTTCAACAAATGGATATACAAATAACCATAAACACATGAAAAAATTCAATACAGTCATTAGAGAAATGCAAATCAGAACCTCAATGAAATACTACTTTACACTGGAACAGCTATTATCATATGGGGCTGGGGCTGGGGCTCAGGCTCAGGCTCAGGTTCAGTGGTAGAGCGCTCACCCAGCATGTGCGAGGCCCTGGGCCTCGATCCTCAGCACCACATAAAAATAAGTAAATAAAATAAAGGCATTGTGTCCAACTACACCTAAAAAATAAATGTTAAAAAAAATAGCTATTATATAACAACTGGGCATGGTGGAACATACCTGTAATCTCAACTACTCCAGAGGCTGAGGCAGAAGAATTATAAGTTTGAGGTCAGCCTGGGCTACTTAACAAGACTGTGTTTCAAAATTTAAAAAATAAAAAGGATTGTGGATGTATCCCAGTGATAGAGTGCTTACCTATTGTGTGAGGGTTTGTGTTCAATCCCTAGCACAACAAAACAAAAGTTAAACAGAATTACCATATGATCCTGCAATTCCATTTATAGATATATACCTAAAAGAATTGAAAGCAAGAATTTTAACAGGTATTTGTATACCAATGTTCATATAAACATTATTTATAATAGCCTAAAGATAGAAGGAACCTAAGGGTCCATGGATTGATAAACAAAATGTGGCACAGACATACAATGAAATACTCTTTAACTATAAAAAGGAATGAAATTCTGATACAAGCTACACCAGAAGACACATGCTAAGTGAAATAAGCCAGACACAAAAGAATAAATACTGTATGGTTTTAGTTATGAGAGCCACCTGGAGTAGTCAATTCACAGATATGGAAAGTACAATGGTGGTTTCCAGGGATAAGTATTGCAGTTTGAATGTGATTTGTCCCCCAAAGATTCATGCACTAGAAACTTGGTCCCCAGTGTGGTGGTGCTAAGAGATGTTGGAACTTTTAAGAGGTAGGGCCTAGTAGGAGGGGCTATAATTTGGATCTAATATGTCCCCCAAAGGCCCATATGTTATAGGCTTAGTACCCCGCCATGGTGCTATTGGAACTTCTAAGAGGTGTAGCTTAGTGGAAGGAAGTTAGATGATTTGGGGGCATGCCCTTGAAGGAGTTATCAGGACCCTAGCCTCTCTTCTCTCTTTACCACCTTGAACTGGGGATCAAACCCAGAACCTCACACATACTAGGCAAGCAATCATCCATGGAGCTAAATCCTCAGCCCTTTTTATATTTTTTCTTATTTTGTGACAGGGTTTCACATGTTACCCAGGTTAGCCTCAAATGAGATTTTCCTGCTTCAGACTTCCAAGTTCTCGCTCTTTGCTTCCTGGCTGTGATGAGGTGAGCAGGCCTCCTTCACCACATGCTCCTGCTCCTCACTATAGGCCCAAAGCCACAGGGCCAAGCAACCATGGACTGAAATCTCTGAAACCATGAGCCAAAATAAAACTTTTCTCCTTATAAGTTGTTTGTGTCAGGAATTTTGTCACAGTGACAGAAAACTGACTAACACGAAACGTGATTTGGTCATTGGGGTTGTTGCTTTGCAAATGGATTAATGTAGTTTTTTGGGGACCCCAGTTAGTTCCATAGAAAATGAATCAGCAAGACTGGCTGGGAAGTAACTCAGTGGTAGAGCACTTGCCTAGCATGTATAAGGCCATGGGTTCAATCCCTGGCACCACCAAAAAAAAAAAAAAAAAAAAGCAAGGACTGATCCCTGAATCTCCCTGGCTTCCATACCATGTGATGTCTTCTGTATAATCTTCACAATCTCCCACCAAGGTGATGCCATCCCCCCCATGAAGGCGTCACTGGAGCTGTACAAAAGCTGGTACTACACTCTAAGACCTGCAAGAACTGTGAGCTAAATAAATTTCTTTATAAGAACCTAGCTTCAGGTATTTTTTTATTGCAACAGAAAAAGGCTTAATATAATGGGGTAGGAGAGAAACAGGTTACCAGGGACTTTTTTTTAAAAAAAACTGGGGATTGAACTCAGTGTCACTCAACCACTGAACTACATCCCCAACCTTTTTTTGTAGAGACTGGAGATCAAACCTAGGGTCTCACACATACTAGGCAAGCAATCAACCATGGAGCTAATTCCTCAGCCCTTTTTATATATTTTTTATTTTGTGACAAGGTCTCAAAATAAAGAGGACCTTGTCAGGACCAAAGAGAGAGAGAGAGAGAGAGAGAGAGAGAGAGAGAGAGAGACTGGGTTTCACTAAGTTACCAAGATGAAGTATGGCCTCAAACTAGCAATCTTCCCACTTCAGCTTCCAGAAATGCTGAAGTGACAGGCATGTGCCACTGTACCAGGCCTATTTTCCTTTTTTTTATTTTTAAAGATATTTTATTAGTTGGTGGTGGTCCTTTATTTATTTTTATGTGGTGCTGAGAATCGAACCCAGTGCCTCACACATGCTAGGCAAGCGCTTTACTACTGAGCCACAACCTCAGCCCCAGGCCTATTTTAAAATTTAAAAATAGATGTTGAAGACAGAAATTTATTTCAGAATCTGGCTCTGGTTTCTGTTCCTGATACATCTGACTCATCCAATAAATGTCTATTGAAGGAAAACCACAATGACCTACCGGTTTATACTCTATAGTATTATAATTTTTTTTAGAAGGAAAGAAACATAGCTAGTTGCCAATGATGGAGATAAATAGGAATTTGTGTACATTAGTGGGAATGTAAAATGGTATAGCTGCTGTGGAAAATAGTTGCTGTGGAAAATAGTTTGGTGTCCCTCAAAAAGTTTAACATAGAATTATCATAAGACCTAGGAATGTTGTTCCTAAATATATACTCAAAATAATTGAAAAAATACTCAAACAAGTACTTGTTCAAAAATGATCACATTGAAAAATGAATCTCACTGGATATTTGGTGATTCTAAGAAATTGTTGATTTGGAGGGACTAGGGGTAGAAAGTGGAGTGGGTCATTGTATTGTATTTATATTTAAAATTGGGGCTCTTGCTGGGGTTGTGGCTCAGCGGTAGAGTGTTCACTTAGCACGTGCGGGGTAATGGGTTTGATCCTCAGCACCACATAAAAATAAAATAAAGGGGCTGGGGATGTGGCTCAAGCGGTAACGTGCTCGCCTGGTATGCGCGGGGCGCTGGGTTCAATCCTCAGCACCACATAAAAATAAAGAAATAAAGATGTTGTGTCTGCCAAAAACTGAAAAATAAATATTAAAAAATTCTCTCTCTCTCTTCTCTCTCTCTCTCTTTAAAAAAAATAAAATAAAATAAAGGTATTATGACCAACTATAACCAAAACAAAAAAATATTTTAAAAAAAATTGGGGTTCTTGTCTTTTAGAAACAAATGCTGAAATACAGATGTAATAATAAAAACAAAGAATGATCACAGCAGCATTATTTATAGTGGCCAAGAGGTGAAAACTACTCAAATGTTCATCTACAGATGAATGGACAAACATTATGTGATATACAGATGCAATGGAATATTATCCAGCCATGAAAAGAAATGAAATACTGATATAGGGTACAACTTGGATAAACCTAAAAAAATTATGCTAAATGAAGGGAAGCAGACATAAAAAGTTGTATTTTGGGGGGAGGGTACTGGACGATTTAACCCAGGACAATTTAACTCAGGTACCACTGAGCTACATCCCTAGCCCTGTTTTTTTTTTAGTTGTCAGTAGACCTTTTATTTATTTATTTATTTGTTTATATGTGGTGCTAAGAATTGAACCCAGGGCCTCACACATGCTAGGCAAGTGCTCGACCACTAAGCTACAACCCTAGCCCTCCCTAGCCCTTTTTATTTTTCTATTTATTTATTTATTTTGGTACTAGGGACGGAACCCAGAGGTGCTTAACCACTGAGTCACACCCTCAGCCCTTTTTATTTTGTTATTTTTGAGACAGGGTCTCATTAAGTTGCTTAGCCTTGCTAAATTGCTGAGGCTGGCCTTGAATTTGAGATTCTCCTGTCTCAGCCTTCCAAGTAACTGGATTACAGACATGCGCCACTGCGCTCGGCATTTTTTATGATTCCTTTTATAAGAAATATCCCAAATAGGCAGACCCCTAGAAACAGAAAACATAATAGTGTTTGCTAGAGGATCACAGTGGGAGTGGAGGGAAAGTGTGGTAGTTACTTAATGTGTTTGGGATGATGAAAAACCTTGAAGCTAAAGAAAGGTATTGGTTGCATGATATTGTGGGTGCACTCAATGCCACCTAATTATATGCTTTAAAATAGTTTGTTAATTTTTTTTTTTCCTGGTAATCTTAGGGATTGAACCCGGGGATCTTATGCATGCTAGGCACTGAGCTATACCCCTAGCCCCTAAAATAGTTAATTTTGTTATACAAATTTCACCTCAATTTTTTGTTGTTTTTGTTTTTGTATTGGAGATTGAACCCAGGGATGCTCTATCACTGAAATAAATCCCCATCCCTTTTTATTTTTTTATTTTGAAACAGATAGTATCTTGCTAAATTGCTGAGGCTGGCCTTGAACTTTCAATCCTCCTGCCTCAACTACCAAGTCACTGGAATTACAGGCATGTACTCCAGAGTCCATCTGAATTTCACCTCAATTGAAACAAAAGCAAAACCAAAAACTTATGACAGCCCTTGATTTAGCTGTTGTGGAGTTTTTTCGGTAGTTGTGGTTCATTCTCCAGACAACTGTCCCCAAATTGCTAAGACAAAAAATACAAACCTATAAAGGATACACTGGAATTCTCTATCCTATTTTTGTAACTTCTTTTAATCAATCTACAATTATTTAAAAAGAGAAGTTTAAAAGAAAAATGATGTGATTGTGGCTGCTCTGTGCTTCCTACCTTCAGTTCAGACTGCCTACCCTCTTATAATCCTGGGACTCATCCCAGGCAATAGACCTGGCAATTGGCCCACTGAGGTTGGGCATCTGTCCTAGCCTGGAGGCACAGCAGGAGTCTGCTCAGAGTATATTCTCACTTTCACTTTTGCTTTCCCTGAAATGACAGAGGAATCAGGAAGGAGGTGGTAACCAGCAGCTTTCTTTAGTCCCTTGGCTTTGCTGCCTGTTTGCTCTAGTTACAACCCCTGAGACCTGTGTGGTGCCACTTCCCACACAGAGACTATAGTTGTAAGCACCAGGCCTGAAGATGAATATCCCAGAGCCTTCCATGTTGCTGGATGAGGAGATATACTCCCGGCAGCTGTGAGCCTTGAGGTGGATAGGGAGTGGGGTGGCCTTCAGACTTCTCTGATCTCTAGATGCCTGTCCTCCTACTTCCCATCCACAGGTATGTGCTGGGCCCACTTGCCATGGAGAGGATTCAGAAAGCCAAAGTCCTGCTATCTGGCCTGAAAGGCCTGGGGGCTGAGGTGGCCAAGAACCTGGTCCTGATGGGGATTGGCAGTCTCACTCTGCATGATCCCCATCCCACCTGCTGGTCTGACCTGGCTGCCCAGGTAAGGGTCCTGAGGGGCTCCGGGCTCTCAGACCAGGATGGGGACAGGACCCAAGGGAAATCTCTTGGCTCATTCTGCACTGGATCTCTCCCTAGGTTTTCCTTTCAGAGAACGACTTGGAAAAGAACAGGGCTGATGCCTCTCAAAAACACTTGGCTCAACTCAATGAAGCTGTCCAGGTCTTTGTCCATACAGGTGACATCACGGAGGATCTACTGCTGAACTTCCAGGTAACTTCTCCAGACCTAGTTTCTAGGCCAGTTTCCAGCTCTACTCTCAACAGAAGGGAGGCCTTGGCAGTGGTTCTGGCCTGCTGATCATGGTGTTCATCCAGGTGGTAGTGCTAACTGCCTCAAAGTTGGAGGAACAGCTGAAGGTGGGCACCTTGTGCCACAAGCATGGAATCTGCTTTGTAGTGGCTGATACCCGGGGCCTTGTGGGGTGAGTGAGATTGTCTGCCCAGCCTATACATCACAGCCAACAATTGGTCTCAGTGCTGTCCCCAATTCTAAGCTTGTTCCAGTGCCCCTCCACCCAACCTCAGGCCTGTCCCAGAACTTCCTGCAATTCTGGTCTTCAGTCTCACCCCTCTGGTTCTTCTAATCCAGCCTCCAGACCTGCCTTAGTAACAAAACAAAACAAAAAAAAATCTAGTTTCCAAACCTCTCCCAGCATTCCTAGTATCCCCTATCCTTAAATACAACCTGTGATCCTGGCCATTTACACTAGGCAGTTATTCTGTGACTTTGGTGAGGACTTCATTGTGCAGGACCCTACAGAGTCAGAGCCCCTGACAGCTGCTATCCAGCACATCTCCCAGGTGAGTACTGAGATGTGGGTATTTACTTGCTGTCTAGGGAATTGTTGGTTGCCAAAGCCTGTGGAAAACAGGTACAGGCACACCTGAGACAAGCCACCTTCCACCCAGGGCTCTCCTGGCATTCTCACTCTGAGAAGAGAGGATAATAGAAACTCCTTCTGTGATGGGGACTTGGTAACTTTCTCAGGCATTGAGGGCATGGTTGAACTCAATGGCTGTTCTCCCCGGCCCATCCATGTACAGGGTAAGCCAACCCCATCCCACCCTGGGCTCAATGATAGTAAATATAGTCTGGTCCTGGGGGATAGGTTTTCCTTTCACCTTTCCCAGGGTGCAATAAGGTCTGGGACACAGAAGTCAGGATGGGATATGGAAACTACCCACGTTCAGGGATCATAATTTACTAGGTTATATCTCTTTCAGAGGATGGGTCCTTGGAGATTGGGGACACAACAACTTTTTCCCGTTACCTGCATGGTGGGATTATCATTGAAGTCAAGAGATCCAAGACTGTGATACATGTAAGTGCAAGTGCATCTGAGATGGGAGTGTTCTGAAGTGTTCTAGACCTGACCCTAAACCAAGTATCCATTGCAGGAGCCCCTGAACATAGCCCTGCACCAGCCCCGGATGGTGGCTCAGAATCACCAGCAAGCCCATCGTGCCCACTGCCTACATCAGGCCTTCTGTGCACTGCACAAATTCCAGCAACTCCATGGCCGGCTGCCCCAACCCTGGGATCATGTGAGTGGTCCCACTATACCCACTAGCCTTATTGGAGTTTCACTTGAGACCTCACCTCAGTGACAATTCACAGATTCAAGTTTGAACCCAGAAACAATATCCCCACTTAAAAAAATTTAAAAAAGGAAGAAGAAGCTGGGTACAGTGACAGACACTTAAAATCCCAGCTACTTGGGAGGCTGAGGCAGGAGGATTGCAAATTCAAGGTCAGGGCTCCCCCGGCATTCTCACTCTGAGAAAAGAGGACAATAGACTCTCCTTCTGTGATGGGGACTTGGTGACTTGATAACTTAAGGAGACCCTATCTTAAAATAAAAGATAAGAAGGACTAAGGATGTAGCTCAGTGGAGAGCATCCCTGAGTTCAATCTTAGTATCAAAGGAAAAAAAAAAAAAAAAGGAAGAGATGAAAATCACTATCTTTAAACTAGAGGCTGAGTCCACAGAAGTGCCAGGCGCACAGCCTGGGGACCCCTGCTGTGTCCTAATCCATCAGAACCAAGTTGGAAGCTCCACTCAAATTGGTAAAGCCTCTTGGGCCTTTCTCTGGTGCAGGGCATCCTCTGGTTATGCTGCCCAGGCTAGAAATAGGACTAGGCCTTCCCACTTAGGCTTCTGCTTCTTCCTCTGTAGAACAGGGTGATAGCTACCTAAAGGCTTTAGGCGCGGGGGTTTCCAAGTCAGGCTGGACTGCAATGCCCATAGATTTCTACCCCACAGGCTGATGCAGAGATTGTGGTAGGTCTGGCACAGGCCCTGGAACCCCTGAAGGGCCGAGAAGAAGAGCCACTGGATGAGGCCCTACTGCGGACAATTGCCCTGAGTAGTGCTGGTGACTTGAGTCCCATGGCAGCCATTCTGGGAGCAGTGGCTGCCCAGGAAGTCCTGAAGGTGGGCACAGTCACAGGCAGGGATGAGGAAGGAGACGGGGAGGTATGTGGGTCAGTGAAACACCCAGTTACCAGACCATGGCCCTGGAGGCTTCACCAATCTAGGTACAGCCTTCAACTGTAATCTGAGGGGGTTAGAAGTTGGCAGAAACCCTTAGTGTAAAGTGCTGTCCCCTAGGCAATCTCCAGGAAGTTCATGCCCCTGGACCAGTGGCTATACTTTGACGCCCTTGATTGCCTTCCAGAAGATTCTCTTCCCAATCCTGAGGATTGTGCTCCGGTGAGTTCCTGGGGTAGGGGTGCAAACCTTGTTCAAAATCATGGCTAGGGAAGAAATGTGAAGAATGGATCTTAGGTCCTGATTCAGTGAAAGAAGGAGATGCAGCATAAGCCAGCAGCCATCACTGACCCCAGTCTGTGTCCTCCAGAGAGGCTGCCGTTATGATGGGCAAATCGCAGTGTTTGGGGCTGGTTTTCAGAAGAAACTGAGCCTCCAGCACTACTTCTTGGTGAGCTGTGGAATGGGGGTGGGAGTGTCTTTGGGAGGCCAGGTCAGGCCCTTAGGCTAAAGTTGCTTCTACCTGCAGGTGGGCACTGGTGCCATTGGCTGCGAGCTGCTCAAAGACTTTGCTCTAGTGGGCCTAGGAGCAGGAGGCTGTGGTGGTGTGACTGTTGCTGACATGGACCATGTAGAGCGCTCCAATCTCAGCCGTCAGTTTCTCTTCAGGACCCACGATGTTGGAGTAAGTGCTGGCCCCTCCCACACTCGTGTCCCAGACTGCCCTCCCATAATGTCCCATACCCAACATCTTCTTCCCTTCTTCCCAGAGGCCCAAGGCAGAGGTGGCTGCTGAAGCTGCTCAAAAACTGAACCCAGACTTACGGGTAACTCCATTCATTCGGTCACTAGATCCCACCACAGAGCACATCTTTGGGGACAACTTCTTTTCCAATATAGATGGTGTGGTTGCTGCCTTGGACAGTTTCCCAGCTCGTGAGTGCCTGATTTGGAGCTCAGCCAGCCCCTTGCCCAGGCAGGTCAGCCTCATTCCTGACCCTTTGCTCCTTTGTCAGGGCACTATGTGGCTGCTCGCTGTACCCACTATCTGAAGCCACTGTTGGAGGCAGGTACACAGGGCACCTGGGGCAGTGCTTCAGTGTTTATACCACATGTAACTGAGGTCTACAGTGGCCCTGTCTCAGCTTCAGCTTCTGAGGATGTCCCCCATCCTGTCTGTACTGGGCGATACTTCCCAAGCACAGCTGAGCACTCCCTGCAGGTGAGCACACCTCACCCCACCAAGCTCAGCTCTCAACTGCATATATGTTCCTTATCTGACACTTTATTGTCCTTCCCTCCACCACAGTGGGCTCGGAATGAATTTGAAGCACTCTTTCAACTATCTGCAAAGACCATCAACCAACAGTAAGGCCACACAGAGAGGTGGAAGAAGGTTTAGGGCTCCAAGCACAGGGCTTAGCTTCAAACTTCCTCCTTTCTCCACAGGGCACGTACTTCCCTGGCAGACATGGATAGGCAACAGATACTGACTTTACTGCGGCTGGGTGTCCTAGGACAGCACCCACAGACTTGGCGAGACTGCGTGGTGTGGGCCCTTGGCCAATGGCAATTCTGCTTCCATTATGGCATCATACAGCTACTGAAGCACTTCCCACCTGATAAAGTGGGTGGCAAGGGGTTGGGTGGTCGAGGGTTCATGGGGACAAGACTCAGCCCAATAGCCTATCTTTTTCTAGGTGCTTGAGGATGGAACTCCATTCTGGTCAAGTCCCAAACAGTGTCCCCAGCCCTTGGAATTTGACACCAACCAGGTGAGTGGGAATCCTTGGGGAGCCTTGAGATAGAGGTATGGCCCTCAGAGCAGAGGAAGTCATCTCTGCATTCTGTAGAAATGCAGATTCTGATCACCATGTTTGTGTATTTTTGGGTATCTATATGTGTGGCAAGCAGGTGCTCAAACAGATTCACAAATGGGCAATGAACCACCTGTATTTACCCATACATGCTCACTCACAGCCATGTCTCTGCTGCTACTCTTGGTCTTGCTGCAGGATATGCACCTCCTCTATGTGCTGGCAGCTGCCAACCTATATGCTCAGATGCATGGGATTCCTGGCTCATCAGATCAAACTGCACTCAGGGAGCTGCTGAAGTTACCACAGCCTGATCCCCAGCACCTGTCCCTCATCTTCACTAATAACCTAGAGCTGACTTGGACTTCTGCTGAGTTTGGTGAGACCCTTGGCCCTGGCCCCCATACTGTCATTAAAAGGCTTGACCCTGACTTTAGCCTATCCTATAGAAGCAAGGTAGGGCTTGAGAGCCCTATAGCCAACTTAGTACATCTCAAGCCCTCTTTCCATGCTCTCCTCTAGGCTTAGCCACATTCTCTAGCCCCTCAGTAGGTCCTTTTCCCTGCTGCCTACTCCATATCCCAGTTCTCTTTTTTACACTCAGACTCTTCAAACCCAGCCTCAGCAACTTATCGAGGCCCTATGCAACTTAGTGAGACCTTGCTTCAAAATAAAAAATAAAAGGGCTCATTGGTTAAGTGCCCTTGGGTTCCATCCCTGGTATCCCCCCATGCCCCCCCCCAAAAAAAAAGAGTGTAGTAACTGGCAGACTTAGCAAAAACCAAGAATAGGCACTAGACTCCAGGAAGAGTGTAGGAGACAGGGGCTAAGGACTACCCCAACATCCCCTCCCCTCATAGGCCCTGAGATGTTGAAGAAACTGCAAGAAGCTCTGGAAGTCTGGGACAAGTTTCCTCCCCTGAAGCCTCTGATGTTTGAGAAGGTGGGATCTTAAGTTGGGGTAAGGTATTGGGCTAGGGAAGTTGTGGGCGAAGGTGAGGAACAAACAGGGTTGATTTAGAGTCCCTGAGTTCTCTTCCAGTAGGTACCGGAAAGCAGCTCACCTTCCTTGAAACTCAGCCTCACTGTGTGACAAGGGGGAGATGGTGAGCTCCTTCCTACCTACAAAACTGTGTAAAGACCTCCTGGGCCTCACTTCACATACCTGTAGTCCCAGCAACTCAAGAAGCTGAGGCAGGGATCATAAGTTTGAGGCCAGCCTGGGCAATTTAGAGAAACCCTGTCTTAATGTAAAGTAAAAAGGGTTGGGAATATAGCTCGGTGGTAAAGCACTTCTGGGTACTCCACAGTACTACAAAAAAATAAAACTGTGCAAAGACATCTACAGTGGCACACAGTTGACCAAGGGAATGGGCACATTTTAGTATTAATGCTACTGTGATTTGGGCCTCACAGGATGACAGCAACTTTCACATGGACTTTGTGACAGCTGCAGCCAGCCTTCGATCTCAAAACTATGGGATCATACCATTCAACTATTCTCAGGTAACCCGACCCCTTAGGGCTCAGTCCTGAAAGTAGAGGCTAAACTCTAGCTCTACAGCTTATTTTCTAACCAAATCTCCTGTCCTTAACAGAGCAAACGAATTGTGGGCCAGATTATACCAGCCATTGCCACCACTACAGCAGCTGTGGCAGGTCTGGTGGGCCTGGAACTGTATAAGGTAGTGTATGGGGCACGGCCCCTTAGTGCCTTTCGTCATAGCTATCTGCACCTGGCTGAAAACAACTTCATGCGTTGGGTGCCTTCTGCTCCAGCTACCCAGATGGTGAGCCCTTGATATCTTACCCTTACCCCTGCTAATTTTGGGCTTTCCTGCATCTTCCCAAACAGGCCCTACTCTAGCTGTGGCCTCACTCCAGAACCCAGACTGTGGAGGAGTTCTCAAGACTCCCTCCAGCCCCCTTCCTGCTATGAAGCCAGGCTGAGACCTGTCAGACACAGGAAGCAGCCATCAGCCTTTCCTCCCACCCCACTCCAGTCCAGGGTCTGGGGGGGCGGGGTGCAGCTTTAACTCATTAGTGGAGCCAGACATCCTCACAACCTCCTCTTTCCCAGAAGTTTTCCTGAGGGGGTAGATAGTGGGGAGGGGGAATTTGTAGGTAAGGGGAATCATGGCCCCACCCCTAGAAAGATGTAGGGCCCTGGCCTGCCCCCTCCAAGGTGAATTAAAGGGCACTAGATTTGCCACTAGCAATGTGGAACAACAGCCCTGTGTGTGTGATTGTCACAGATGTGAGTGCACCAGAGTCTGGGCATCCCTGGTGTGTAGGTGTGAAGGGAGAAAGCTTGCACATCTGTGAGCCAGATGGGAATGCAAGGCTCTCCTCGATGTGGACATGCATGGATGTGTATGTGGGTACACATGTGGGTGTTCCTGGGCTTGTGTGCATATGTTCCTGTGAGTGCAGGACAGGGACTATCTCCAAATTGTGTGCCCAGACTTTGTAGTAGTGGCATTTCCTTGGGGCATAAGAAAGAGGATAGAGGGAATGCTGTTGTCAGGGGAGAAGGCAAAGGTCAAAGGTCACTGGCAAAGGCCCTAGCCTTTGCCAAGCAGCCCTAGGGTCCCTCTGGACACAACATGTAGAGCCCTTTAGTGAGACGCCCCACCTCTAACCAGCACACAGGCTGCTTTGTCTGTGGAATGGAGGAAGAGTCTCTAACCTAGTCTCATCTTGACCCCAGTATGTTTTCTGAGGGGCTGGCAAGGTCCCCCATCCTAGACTCTGGCTGTCCGCCACTCTTCTGTCCTCAACTCTAGGCATCAGAAACTCAACTGGACAGGAACAGGAGCTTCTATAGACTGTGTCCCTGCTGGGATCTCTGGGCCAGTAGGGCTCCAGTAGTCACTGTACTATGTACTCCTGTGTGCCTAAAACTAGTCAAAGGCTCTAAAAGTAAGGATGAAGGAATAGGATGTATCCTCCCGCTCCTAGCCTTGCATTTGAGGAACAAGCAGCTTTATCAGAAACTCCAGTAGCCTAGCTCTGGCTTCCTCAGGAAGCACCACCCCCTTAGTCCCCCTCCAACAACTGGCCTGTATGATGGATCAGTCTGTTTCCCTGTGTGGGCCCCATAGCCCCATTTCCTGTGCTGGCCTCAGCCTGGGCAGGGAGGGGGCTGAGACTCTGGGCCCAGATCCCACCCTCTACTCCCCCGCTCACTTCCTGCTTCTAGTCTAGCTCCTCCCCTAGAAAAGGCTGCTAGTAACTGGGACAGGGGTTATCCATTTATGTGAAAACTCTCACTCATCCTCACCCCCATCCCCTAGTTCAATTGCCTGAAGTGGACTTCTTGGGACCGCCTGAAGGTGCCTGCTGGACAGCCTGAGAGGACACTGGAGTCACTGCTGGCCCATCTCCAGGTGTGCCCTGACCCCACCCTGCCCCCAAGTCCAACCCAGCCTGGCCCAGTGGGTATCTGACCTGTATCTGTCTAGGAACAACATGGACTAAGGGTAAGGATGCTTCTGTATGACCAAGCCCTGCTCTATTCGGCACGATGGTCATCTCAAAAGCAGGCCCAGTGCCTGTCCCTCAGGTGAGCCCACAGCCAGCTCTAGCTAGGCCCTGCCTGCCCCTGGAGGTTGAGGATGGGGTACACACAGCCTTTCTTTTTCCTAACCCCATTCTAGGCCCCTCACACCTTCCTGAAGCATTCTTTCACCAAATGGGGCAAGCAAATGGACTGGGGGCAGGGCGAGAGCCTAAGGAGGGGCCTTTGGGAGCTTTCTTAGCCAGCTCCACCAGCCCCCAACCCTCTCTGCTCAGCTGCCCTTTCACAGCCCACTCCCAGGGGACCTACAGCTTCCTGCCTCTTGCCCGCCCCACCAGCTGCTCCTAAAATAGTTTCAGATGTTTCCTGTCTTGAGCTGCTCCTGCTTGTGGTCTGGGCTCCTGAAGGCTCTGTAGCACCCTCTAGTCCATGCCAAGTTATCCTCTGTCTACCTCAGCTCACCTGCCCAATCTCCCCTAACCTGCCTCTCCCCCCCTCCATACCAGGGTGACAGAACTGGTTCAGCAGGTGACCGGCCAGGTGCCTGAACCTGGACTTCAGGTACTAGTACTGGAGCTGAGCTGTGAGGGTGAGGAAGATGAAATGGCCTTCCCACTTCTGCACTATGAATTGTAACAAGGCAGCCACTGCCCTACCACTTGGCTCTATGGAGATCTGCCCAAAAGCCCTGCATCTTGAGCCCACAGCAGACACACAATAAATGCTTGTTGAAAGAAGGCATAGTGGAAAACATGGATGACAGAACACAGGGCAATAAATCACATGGGCAAGTGACACGGGCAAGACAACACCCTGGAAGAGTGAGAAAAGGCTTTAGATTTGCCTCCCTGGACTGTGCCTCACAAGGCTGGGACCACCTCCTCAAGCCTCAGGGGTATGGAATCAACAGTCTAGAAAAAGGCCTTTATTGTCCCAGGCTAGAAGGCAGGGTCAGAGATAACTGACATCATTGTAAATGATGGGCTGGCGACTGCGGCAGCTCATGAGGGCTGCAAAGCGTGATAGGTCCGCAGGCAGTTCAGATTCTGCGCGAGGTGGGCATGACAGCCGCTTTCCTGCCATAGCTGCCCTACGAGCCCTGGACAGCCTGCGCCGCAACTGCTCAGAGAGACCAAGCAGAAATTGGGGGGGTCGAGCTCGGGCACGGGGTATGCCTCCATCACCCCCCTCACTTGCTGCCTCAGGCAGCTCCATCCAGTTGTGAACTAAGTCAGCAAAACAGTTGTCCCCCAGCACCAGGGGCTGGCGACTACGTCCCCTGTTCAGCAGGGCTGCTGTCCAGTCCTCTGCTTCCAATCCCTGCCAGTGCTCCAGGCAGGCATCTGGAGTAGACTTGGGCCGTGGACGGTGGTGGGCAGGTGGTATGCTGGCTACAGATGCTCTGTTAAGCAGGGGGAGATCACTGACTGAGAGGCGCTGGGTATGAGGGAGCCGTGCAGGGAGTGCTGGGCGTGGGAGTACAGAAAGCTCTTCCTCTCGCCATGTGCTGCCTGACACTTCTGAGAAGCCAGAGTCCCAGTCTAGAGCATGCTCCCTTGGGCCCCTCAAGGCTGCACCCCTATCTTCTGCCACCAAGGCTTCCTCCTCCTCTTCCTCTTCCACACAGCAGACAGAATCCTCTTCCAAGGCATCTGAAGCCCTAAGTTGATGGCCAGACTGCACACCAGGATCAGTTTTAGGGGGTGGCTGCAAGGGGCCAGGCATAGGGGATGAGCCTGTATCCCGACCGCACAACTGAAGGGGAAGAAAGGGTACAAGTCATAGGGGTATCATTTGTCACCCCTGCCTGCCTGGCCAGGCCAGCCATGAAAATAGAGCATCCAAGAGGGTTTGATAGGTGTGCTGGCCTGGGCAACAAGGCAGAGAGTGAGCACAGGGCTGGCATGGGGGTACAAAAACACGAAGCTCGTGTGGCTTCCATTGCAGACCGGTGTCAGTCTGGCAGGCTGCAGCACGCAGAGCTGGGCAAGTCGGCACCCGCCACTAGGGCGGGCCGGCAGGGTTGTGGGCCTGCATCGGGAAGTGAGTCCTGCCCAGGGTCTGGAGGGGAGGCATCCCGTGGCCTTTTGGATGATGCATATCCCCAAAGCGTCTTTCAAAGAAAGACATGGTGCTTTCTAAGTGAGGGATGGAGGAACAAGGTACAGGTCAGAGGTAGGGGGCGTCCACAGCAACGCCAGAACCTCTTTAGATCCTTGGCGCCTCTGCCCCACCTCAAAAGAAGTCCTCCTCACTATCCTCCACCCACGCTACCCAGCGGCACAGCCAGCGGGGCGGCTGTTACCTGATGCCCAGAACAGCTCTCAACTGTCCAGAAACTCAAGGCGGGCCATCTGGGCCAGCTACACTGCACCGCCCCGCCCCGCCCCCATCCCGCCTGGATGGGCACCCGAACGACCCCGCACCCGTTTGTTTTCCTGGCAGGGCGGCAGCTGGGCACCCCACATAGGTCCTCACGACCACGCCCACTCCCAAGCCTCACCAGTTCCCAGCGGAGCTGGCTCAGGAAGCTGTCAAGTCGAGCGCTGTGCATGTCGATGCCGGAGCTCCCGCCAGCCCTGCCAATTCCTCCTCGACTCCCGGCAGGAGCGACGCGGAGAGGGCTGGGGTGGCCAGCCAGCGGCACCCTCGCCCTGCGCCTTGCTAAGAGAATCCTCACACTGCTGAACTCCCGCCGCCGCCGCCGCCGCCCCAACATCTGGCAGCCACGCCCCGCCCCCGGCGCCGCAGCCAATGGGGGCGGGGCGAAGTTGAAACGGCCCCGCCCCTGAAGCCTGGCGGGATGAGTGAATTGGGCGTCCCGTTTCTGCACTAGCTCTGCGGGGAGGGGAGAGGCTGTAATTGGAAACTGGACGGTGCCCATTCCGCGACCCCTGATGCCTTGGAAGGTTTAGCTAACCCTGTGTTCGTTGCGTAACGAAGTATAGGTCCTTTCCCCAGGGTGGTCTCCCCTTCCCCATTTGTTCCCTCGTGAAATAGCAGTCCCTCCCAACAGGGCCTCGTGGCGTGACCACATGTGAGCAGAAGGCCAGATCCTTGTACTCGACAATGTTGTGGCCCATCAGGGGTATGACATGTTCCTTAGGCTGGCCTCGACAATCCCTGGAAATGACAGGAGCGAGGTTCGGCCCCTCTGAGTACTCAGGGATTGCAGGACTTCATAGCAGCGTAAGAACCAGGCTTCAGAAATCCCACCCCAGTGCGGTCCCGCTTTGTGTTGTACTAGGTTTGATCGCCCTCTAGTGGGGAGCGCGCGCCTAGCTTCAAGTTCAGAAGCGACTTCGGACCATCCGCAAGCCCTGTGACTGTCACCATGTAAAGACTGAGGGAGACAGAGACGATCTTCTTTAGCGAGAATGATCAGAACCTGTCCGCTGAGAATACTCCATAATTAGAGGCTAGGTTCAAGGGTATAGTGTAACAGGAAACCGACTGTACCTTTCAGCAGACAGGAAAATATGGGGCAATGGAGTAGTTTGAAGAAGAGGTCTCTCAGAGCAGTGACATCAGGGTGCAACCTTAGTCATTGTGAGGAGGTCAAGAAGACAGGCATTCTAGCCGGTAGGGGTGGCATTCCTCTCCCGTCCTGACTACTTGGGATGCTGAGGCAAGAGGGTGGCAAGTTGGAGGCCAGCCTGGGCAACTTAGTGAGATCTTATCTCAAAATAAGATTTTAAATAAGATTTTAAAAAGAGCTGAGGATGTAGCTCAGTAATAGAGGGAGAACAAGTTCTTTTGTAGTGAATGACCTGGACTGGTTCCTGTTTGATAATATCAGCTGCTTTGGGAGAACAACTCTGTAATAAGAGTGGAGGCTCCTGCCTTCATCAACGCAAGAAAGGTGAAGTCTTGGGCTGGTGCACAGCAGGTAGATAGAAGAGGACCACTTTAGGGTATGTTTTGAAGCTAAAATTAAGCCTCTTTCTTTTTTTTTTTGCACTGGGGATTGAACCCAGGGTACTATACCACTGAGTTACATCCACAGTCCTTTTCATTTTTCACTTTGAGGCAAGATCTTGTTAAGTTCAACCTGGCCTGGAATTAGCAGTCCTCCTGCCTCCTGCCTCAACCTACCAAATAGCTGGGATTACAGTTGTGCACCACTGTGCCCAGTCTCCAGTGGCGCAATAGGTCTGAACGAGACTTGGGACATGAATGTAGACAGAGATGGTAAACAGTGAAGACTATGCTCTGGAACAACCCACTGGATAGAGGTAGGGGAGATGAAACAGAACCAGCAAAG
Organism: Marmota flaviventris; assembly: GCF_047511675.1. NCBI lineage: Eukaryota > Metazoa > Chordata > Mammalia > Rodentia > Sciuridae > Marmota > Marmota flaviventris. The sequence goes on from NC_092505.1 coordinate 133,874,059, forward strand.
GAGCTGAGCAAGAATAGTTGGGACGTGGGAGAAACCTGAGAGAATATGGAGATTTAGGATCCAAAGGGAGCAAACATCAAACTCTGGAGAATGTGAGGATGGAGAATAAACTGCTGGCTACAAAGCTGAGTACTGTGGCATGTGCCTATAGTCCAGTTACTAGGGAAGCTGAGGCAGGAGGATCAGATAACTTAAGCCCAGAAATTCAAGTACAGGCATGTGCCACCACGCCCAGCATGAAGAAAACTGTTTTTAAAAAAATAGCATAGAAAGGGGCTGGGATTGCGGCTCAGTGGTAGAGCTCTTGCCTAGGATGTGTGAAACACTGGGTTCCATCCTCAGCACCACATAAAAAAATAAACAAAAACTAGCATAGAATGTAAATATGGTAAATGGGAAAATTTCAAAGATAGAGTTCTGTAGATACTCATCCAACTGACAGTAAGATCAATATATAGGATATCCTGACCAGACACAGTAGTGCATGCCTGTAATCCCAGCAACTCAGGAGGCTGAGGAAGGAGGGTTGCAAGTTTGAGACCAGCCTCAGCAATTTAGTAAGGCCTTAAGTAACTTAGAAAGACCCTGTCTTGGGTTGGGATTGTAGCTCAGCGATAGAGCACTCCCGTATCACCGGCGGGACCCGGGTTCGATCCTCAGCACCACATAAAATAATAATAATAAAGTCATTGTGTTGTGTCCATCTACACCTAAAAAAATATTTTAAAAAAAGAAGACCCTGTCTCAAAATAAAAATTTAGAAGGTCTGGGGATGCAGCTCAATAGTAAAGTGCCATTGGGCTCAATCCCTAGTACCAAAATAAATTAATTAGTTAATTATTTTTTTAAAAAATATAGCATGCCACGTGCAGTGGTGCATGCCTATAATCCCAGCCATTCGGGAGGCTGAGGCAGGAGGACCACGAGTTCAAAGCCAGCCTCAGCAAAAGCAAGGTGCTAAGCAACTCAGTGAGTCCTGTCTCTAAATAAAATTCAAAATAGGGCTGGGATGTGGCTCAGTGGTTGAGTGCCCCTGAGTTCAATCCCTAGTACCAAAATAAATAAATAAATAAATAAAAATTTTAAAAATATAGTACATCCTTAGCCATTCCAATCCAGGAAGCTACCTTGTGTCCCCTCCAGTTGATATTCCCATAGGTAACTACTACTTTTCTATCTACAATCAAGGATTTCTTTTGCTTGTTGAACATAGACAACTATTGAGAGATTCTGTGGATGACTGAACTGAGATTTTTGAAGACATTTTAATGATGTGTTGGGGGGGAGTTTGTGGGGTAACTAGATTTGGGTTTAGTTTTCCTGAATGCTGTACTTTCTCTGTCTCCAAGAACAGCATGGCCAGTTTCACCACCTGTATCACATCCTCTTAGGGTTGTGATAATGAATGGGGGAATTCACTGAGAAACAGTGGAAAATGGGATTTTCCAGGCCTCTGGAGGCCTGCCAGGGAACTAGAGCTCAGTCACCAGAGATGGGTGGAGTTGAAGTCCGGAAGGCCCGCCTGCATGACTGTTTGAGCAACTGACCTGGCAACGGGTTGGGCCTGACAAACAGTCTCCTCTGTCATCTCTTCAGGCCACTATGGTGCTGCTGAGGCTCCTGATGATTCTTTTTGCTCTGGTTGTCTCTGGTGAGAAGCTGGTATATGGGGATACCCCAGTTTTCCTTTGGAGTTCTGACCCTCAGATTCAGGGTGAGGGTTAGAGTAAGGGTCTGAACTCCTGATCAGTGTTTCTTATCTCTGCTTCCTCAATCAGTTATCTCTCCCCATCTATAAAATGTCAGATGTGGAGAACAAGGACAGAACTTGGCTGTTTGATATCAAGGTGTTGTCAGACCCTGCAGCAAAAGGGTGGGACTTTGTTTACAAGTGTGGTTCCTTGAGCATGGGGGGCCTCCAGCCTGAATTATCTGCTCCTCACAGACCTCCACAGTCTGCCCTGGTTCATAAATGTGTCTGAACGCGAGGGTCCTGGCACCATCCTTCAGTCTTTCTCCTTCAACTGTTCCTCCCACATGCCCACCCTGGAATTGGTCAATGTGCAACCACCTACCACTTTCTTCAACCCACCCAGCCTGACCAGGTGGCAGGGGATCTATGTGGGAAAGGTAGAGTCATGAGTAAAACTGGGAACTGGGGGCACAGGGCAGACCTGAAATTCCCCAAAGCCAGAGGTGGTATACAGAGACAGAGAGACTAGGCCCCACACGTTACTGCCTGTCCACCACAGGTGACCTTGAGCAGCTCAGCTCGGCTGGATGCCCTTGCAGTAAACCACTATGAGCTGCGGCTGCGATACACATGTGGCAACATTGTGATGGAGGGACCACTCTTTGTGGATGTGCAGCGGGACTCTGGCCATATCCAGTGTATTGGTCGATTTGCCAGCTCAGGTGAGGCCAGGGGCAGCAGGCAGGGGTGGGCAGGCATGACCTGAAGACAGCCTCCCTGATCTTCCCCCTGGTCAGGTGGGGAAACCATTCAGGTGCCAGAGACAGTCAAACCTGGGGCCCGGTTGTACACTCTGCTGCTCCCAGGCCTAGAAGTCCAGGGAACTCAGGTAAGCCCAGCACATAGGATAGTGGATGACATGATGTGTGTGCGAGTGGGATGGGGAATACAAGCTAACCACTGCCTGACCAGCTACAGCCTGCAGAGGGACACTACAATCCACAGCTGAGCCTGTGCATGATGCCTATTCTTGAAGAGAGCCACTAATGTTACCCTTTCCCCACTGACCGTAATTGTTCCCATAGAGAAGTCTAAGGAACTGAGCTCTTCTTTCAATTTCTCATATGTGTTCTGAGTTTTCCATTACAATTTTTTTTTTAGTTGTTGATGGACCTTTATTTTACTTATTTGGGGCTGGAGATGTGGCTCAAGTGGTAGCGCGCTCTCCTGGCATGCCTGCGGCCCGGGTTCGATCCTCAGCACCACATACAAACAAAGACGTTGTGTCCGCCGAATACTAAAAAATAAATATTAAAAAAAAATTCTCTCTCTCTCTCTCTCTCTCTCTTAAAAAAAAAAAAACAAAAACAAATCTATTTTACTTATTTGTATGTGGTGCTGAGAATCGAACCCAGTGCCTCACGCATGCTAGGCAAGTGCGCTATCACTGAGCCACAACCCCAGCCCTCCATTACAATTTTATAACATTTTGTAACCCCTCAAAAAGAAACATAGTTTAAAAACAAGATAATTGGTTTTTTTTGTTGTTGTTGTTGTTGATTTTGTGTGTATGTAGTGCTGGGGATTGAAACAAGCACTCTACCAACTGAACTATATCGCTAGCCCAAAATAATTGGTTTTAAAGCAGAAAGGATTGAGGGTCAGTATCAGGATTCCCAGTAGAGGGCAGAGAGCCTAGGCTGGGGCAAGAGTCAGTGGCAGGGCATGGGAGACCAGGTGTGGACAATTGCCTCCTGGGTTGTTGAAAGTAGTGCTTGGGGCACTGGAGGCTGGTTGGGGCTGCTAGCATCTTTGTTCTATTAGATGAACATTATCAGCGCCCAGGACCCTCCATACTTCCCTGGACCTTTCTCCATCAATGAGCAGGGTTGGCTTCGGGCACCATCTCAGGGTCTCAAAGGCCAGGCTCAGAAGGTAAGCATGACTTGGGACCTGGGGATGGATATATATATATATATCATCGCCTTCTGAAAATTTGTTGCCTCTCCCTCCCAGACCTGCATCTCCTGCCCTATGTGGACCATGCTCTCACTTTGGCTTGGTTCATAAAGAGAAAGAGTCCCTCAACATGAAGGAGAGTGTTTAGGGCAATAACACTTTAAGAGAAAGTTCTGGGTTAAGCGGCCAGTAAAGAGGTTAGAAAAGTTTCTTCTTTAAAATTTCCACCTCTTAGTAATTGGCCCTTAGCAACTTTAATCTAATAATTCACATGTGAATGACTCAGATATCACTTTCTTGAGTCGTTTGCAACCTAACAGAAGAATTTATGTCCCAAAGGTATAGGACTCAAAGGAATACTTGTCATCAAAAATGACTGGTTATGGGGGAAGAGTAAAAGTTGGAGTTCCTTGTGGAGGTCTTGAGGAGAGAACTGAGCATAGATATTGATTCCCCTCCTATCCTGTATGTCCTGTAGATCTTCCAGCTGCAAATCTCAGTGTCACTTGGACAAGGCCAAAGCTGCCAAAGAATGCTGGTGGTGAAGATTTTGCCTGCACCATCCAGCCAGGTCTCCTTCCTGTAAGGCTCCCCTATACCAGGGGAATGAGGGGGCGCATAGCAGGACCTAGCTCTAGGGAATCAGGGGTAGTAGTAGGGTGCAGGGTTGCTGGAACATTGTAACTCTGTTAGGAGGGAAACCCCAGAGGAGGAGGACACTACCCGCAGGGCACCAGATGAGAAGGAGCAGGTAGAAGCCAGTGCTTCACTTTTGATCTAGACAGAAGGCCCAGAATGTCACCATTCCTGAAGACAAAATCCCTGGGAGCAAGGTGGTTCAAGTCCAGGCTAGGGGCTTCAACTTGCGCTATGAAATCTTCTCTCCAATGCCCAGTCCACTCTACTCCATCGGAAGCGGTGAGGGGCGAGGCAGGGTGGAGGGTACCTGGATGTCTCTGCAACCTGACTAAAGGTGCCCCTGTGTGATCGCGCCCACCTGAGAAAAAAGGCCAGAGCCAGGGCTGCGACTGGGGCAAGGTCCGGTTGGGGTCTTAACCTTGAAGTAGGAGGCGGGAGTGGTATCCGCTGCCTCCAAGGGTGAGGCTGTTGACGGTTTGGGGGGAACCATTGAGCTGAGGGCAGGGCCAAGCTCTGCTTCTCTGCTTTGTCATCACACCCAGTGGATGGGGTAGTCCAAACCACCATGCCCCTAGAATTGGCTCACACCCGAGGTGCAGCGATCACAAGGCTGCAGGTGAAGGCCTTTGAAAGGTTTCAGCCGTGGGCCAGTGCGGAGCTCGATCTCACTGTGAATGTGCTCTCTGTCAACCACTGGCCCCCACTCTGCATCCCAGCTCTTCTGGTGTGAGTATGCGGGAACCTTGCCTAACTGTTGGGGTAAGATTGAGATCTGTGGCTCACAGCTGAGTCAGACTCCTGCTTTGCTGTGGTCCTCTACTCTCAGGACTCAAATCCCGGAGACCACACCGGTGGGCACTGTGCTGAACACAATCACTTGCACTGACCCAGACTCTGTTGGTGCCACCCTCAACTACCAGCTGTGGTTCCACAGCTCTCCTGGTCTTGCCAGTCTCTGCCTTCGTGACAGGGTTCTTGAGGTGCTGGGCTCCCACTCCCAGGCCCACTTGTAGGATGCTTGCAGCAGGAAGGGGTGGGTGGGCCAAGGGTGTATGAACACTGAGATCATGGGGATGGGATTCCATGATTATTGAGCCAATCTGCTTTGCATTCTGCGAAACAGAGGACCAGGGTAGATGCCCTGACCTGAGGTAGCCCAGTGTGGCTTATGGCTCTCCCAGGTCCTGGCTGGGCCTCACTCTTTGACCCCTCTGATCAGGTGAATGCTACATTGGACTGTGATATTCCTGGGACCTGCTTCCAGCATGCAGCCTCTATCCTGGTGCTTGATGGTGGTCAGCCCCAGATGACCAGTGAGTGACCATACTTAGACCTGGACTTTCAGGACAGGGCTATTCAGTCTACCATCCCATTTTGTCTATTGTCCCTCTCCCAAGTAATAGTCATCTTTCCTCCTCAGAATCCAGCAGGGCAGGGTTGTTTCCATTTCAGACTCCTACTAGTGTCTCTCTTAGACCTCCAGAAGGGGAGGGTTATTGCCACCTTCTCTCCAACTTTCTTCTTCCTTGGAGCCCCAGAGCAGGGCCATGCTTCCTTCCTCAGACCCCCAAGGCAGGGCTGAGCACCCAGACCAGCCCCTTGACTGCCAAATGGCCCCCAGCTGAAGTTCCAGTACTGGTGATGGTGACACCTGTCAATGAGTTCACCCCAGCCTGTGCCCCACGCACGTTCCGGGTTCAGGAAGATGCAGGGCCTCACACTCTGCTGGGCACTGTGGTGGGCACGGATATGGATTACCCACACAACAGCATTGAGTACTACACATCTGATGGATCCTCTATCTTTGCTGTGGATCATCTCAGTGGTATTTCCACACCAGGGGTAGGATGGAGAGGTGGGGCCAGAGTTGGCTTTGCAGGCTGAAGCTGTGACCATACCCTCTAGGAGACATTCACCTCCTGGGGACTTTGGATTATGAGCAGCAGAGGCTGTACAGACTCACTATTCTGCTGATTGACCATGGCCAAGACTGGGACCCCACTTACCACCGCTCAGGTTCCTGTACCATTACCATTGAGGTTGAGGTAATTGAACCCCAAGGCTTTGGAAAGACGTGGGGAGGCAAGATTTGCCTTTTGGCCTTTTGTTTTTCCACACCATGCCTCAGTTTCCTCCATTGGTTGGTTGGAATGGGTAAAGCCTCACTGGGGAAAGAAAGCATTAGGACCTGTTGCCTAGGCTCTGGTTGTGATAGGACAAGGCTGAGGTGCTGACTTCTGGGGTTTGGGAAGTGGGTCAAACTCACTCCTATAACTTGGTATCCTTTCTGCAGGATGTGAATGACCATCCCCCTGAGTGTGAGCCCCCATTTCAGGAACTTACCATCTATACTACTCTGGGCCATAGTGTGGAGGTGACCAAAGTATCATGCTGGATACCCCAGGAGCCACAGCGCCGGGCCTTCTCCTACAGCATCATAGGAGGTATGGATTGTAGAGGCCACTAACTTGTGGGTGAGGAGCAAGCCACAGCCAGCAATGGTCTCCTTCTGCCACTCTGATTTCAGGAGATAGCAAGAACCAGTTCAGACTGCAAGAGGCCATCCTGATGCACAATGACTCTATGTTGGGACCTCCTTGGCAAGAACAGCCTTGTACCTATGAGCTACTGATCCGTGCGGCTGTCGCGGGTCCCTCCATCCCCCACCTCAGCACCACAGTCACCATCATTGTGCATCTAGTTCCCTGGAGGGCCAGCACCGTGGCCATGAGCACCCAAAGAACCACAGTGAGGGGGCTCCTCAGGCCTGGGGGATAGGGCAAAAGGACCTTGAAGGATGAGGAGACCCAGGTTTTTCAAGTGAAATGATGGAGAAAGGCATTCTGGAGGAAGCTGCTAGTGCAAAGAACCTGGCAATATAGAAGAGCAAATCTGGGGTGTGGAGAGGTTTGAAAACTCAATAATCAAAACATTTTGGCAGGGCAGTGATGAGTCTGTGGTTCTCATTTCAGGTGCCCTCAGTGATGACACCCCTGCTTGTAACATATACAGAGACTTTCTGGCAGCCCGAACCCTGGTTTGTGGTGGTGCTCACAGCAACTGGTGCCCTTCTGCTTCTAGCTCTGGGATGGCTGGTCAGCAGGCTCCTTCAGAGGTAGGGTTGCTATCCCCATGCTCCCTTCCTCCCCCAGCTCACCTATGGACCCTGACTGTGATTTCCTAAATTTGAAAAACAATGCAAAAGTTGATGGGCATAGGGCTGGGATTGTGGCTCAGTGGTAGAGTGTTTGCTTAGCATGAGTGAGGCACTGGGTTCAATCCTCAGCACAACCTAAACATACATACATACATATGTGTGTGTATATATATATATATATATATATATATATATATATATATATATATATAAATACATTGTGCCCATCTACAACTAAAAAAATATTTTAAAAAAAGTTGATGGGCATAGAACTGATATGGAGGAGAAAAATGCTGAGTCTCCATAGGTCTTCAGATTAGAGTCAGAGAGACACTGAAAGAAAGTGTTCTTCAGGCAGAGCTTAGTCTTGGGATGGGTGTGGATGGCTCAGGGCTTGAGGCTCTGAGTCTGTCATGCATGGGGTATTTCCCTATTCCTGACCCCTGTTCTCCACTTAAAATCTGCCCTACTTCTTTAGACTGAACACTGAATTCCTTGTGGGCATAGAACTGAACCCAGGGGAAGTGGGAATAATAATGGGGCATCAAATACAGACAATAATCAAATACCAATAGATGAATGGTACTAATTCCTGGTGCCAACAGGCCTGTTGCCCTTACTGCTTGGTTTCTCTTCCTGGCATTTTAGATTGACCCAGGTACTTCAGGCTCCAAGCAAACCAGCCCAGGCTCTGAGGCTAAACAGGTCAGTCTCCTTTCCAGGCCTCTATGCCTGAGAGCCCACCTCTTAAACTCAGGTTGGGGCTCAAGGCCTTACCCTGTGCTTCTTCTCCTACTTTGCTCCAGCATCCAGGGGAATGAAGGATCCATTGAGTAGTTTGGAGGCACCAAGGATGGAGATGTCCCAGGCACCTAGCAGTGTCATGAACTGGTATGTCAACTGACTTTCTTGAGTAGTGGGCAATGAGGTTGTTCTAGGGTACTCCCTGTCCCTGCCAAGCCCGACTCCTTACCTGTAAATGGCTACTCCTATGGAAGTGTCCACATCAGCATCATCAGGATGGAGGAAGCATTTGGACTTCTGGCCCCTCCAGGGCCTGTCTCCATCTGCTCCCTGTGGGCAGGTTTAACTCATATTGCATCCTCTGGTTCTTCTCCTCAGGAACATTTTAATGGAAGAGCACAGGATGCCCTTGAGTCCCCACTTTTTCCAAACCATTATCTTCCTGGGGCCCTTAATGCCAGAATTCCTTTCTTTCCTCACAGTATCTCAGTATTTTCTCTTACCACCAAGTATCCTCCATCTACATTTTTTTGAATGGGATCTTCTCTCGCCCACACTCACCCTTCAGCCAATCTTTGTCAAACACTGGTGGAGCCTAGAGATGACTTAAACCTAGTTTAGTTCCCTCCCACAGGGGAGAGGGGAATGATGAGGGGAGTGCTTCCAAGATACTCCAGTGTCACAAGTGAACTATGGCAGAGTAATCTGGCAATGACCATAGGTGAAATGGTGTCCAGTTTTGGAGAATTGAGGTTCTTAGGCATTTGAATCAGAGAAGGGAGGGAAAGGACAGGTTGGATTCTAGTTAGAAGGGGGGGTTGTCACACTGTAGGTCCTGGAATGTATTCTCTTATAGTAAGGGGGGGAAGGAAGTTCTGCTGAGAGTTCTGACTCCTCTCTCTTCTGATTATCTGGGCTCAGGTACAGGCCAAGATTACCTGTTCAACATGAGTTCTAAAGCATCTCTAAGGCGCTGGCTGTAAAGCATCTACTTCACTGTGTGGAATTTCTTCATCACATGATCATGTACTATGATTTCAAGTTGATTCAATAATAAACAAAATTACAAACAGAATAGTTCCAGACTTGTAATCTATATGTGGGAGAAACTCAGATCTGTGTTTCCTTGTTCTTACTTGGAGAAAGTGCTACATTATGGGCATACCCTAGGGAGTGGTAAAGTTGTTTTTCTTCTCTTTTCTTTCTTTCTTTTTTTTTGGGGGGGGGGTGGTACTGGGGATTGAACCTAGATACACTTTACCACTGAGCTACATCCCCATCCCTTTTTAATTTTTTAAATTTTGAAACAGGGTCTCACTAAGTTGATTGAGGCTTCACTAAATTGCTGAGGCTGGTCTTGAACTTGCAATTCTCCTGTCTCAGCATCCTAAGTTGTTGGAATTATGGGAATGTGCCACCATGCCCAGTAGATTACTTTTCTTTAAAGAGACATTGTATGATGCTCTGATAGTGACTGACACTCTGCAGAAGTTAGATTCTGTTATTTTTGTCAGTGACTGAGGGGACCTCCAGTTGTCTTGTCCTCTCAGAAACTGATTGCTTCCTTTTCCTACAAAGAGGAGGACACTGCTGCTTTTTGAGGGTCCCACCAAATTTCAGGGCCATTTTCCAACAATGTGTAGAGGTTCTATTGGGAAGGATCCAGAGCTTTTGCACTGGGTTGAGGAGTGGTGAAGACTTGAAAAATCTGTGCATGGCTAGTCCTGGTAAGATTGATGGAAGCCCTCTTCTAATGGTGTTCTCATTTCTTTTTTCTTTTTTGGGGGGGACTAGGGATTGAACTCAGGGACACTCAACCACTGAGCCACATCCCCAGCCCTATTTTGTATTTTATTTAGAAGCAGAGTCTCACTGAGTTGCTTAGCGCCTCACTTTAAAAAAAAAAAAAAAAAAAAAAAATATATATATATATATATATATATATATATATATATATATTTTTTTTTTTTTTTTTAGGTGTAGATTGACACAACACAATGCCTTTATTTTCTTTTTTTATGTGGTGCTGAGGATCGAACCCGGGTCCCACCATGCTAGGTGAGTGCACTACCGCTGAGCCACAAAATCCCAGCCCTGGCATCTCACTTTTGCTGAAGCTGGCTTTGAACCCACGATCCTCCTGCCTTGGCCGCCTCCCAAACTGCTCGGATTACAGGCATGTGCCACCACGCCTGGCCCCTTTTCTTTCTGATTACTGCACCCTAAATGTTTATTCTGATTCCTCTATGCTCAGTTTTCCCTGTGCTCAGCTGAGATGCTCTATACAGCCAGCTGACCTACAGCAACTTGCAGGAAAGCCAGCCTTGCTGGATGCAGTGTTGATCTTTTCTCCACACCCACTCTGGCTCAGATGTCTGACTGCCAGCCCTCTAAGAAGACCTATTGTCTGGGTCGAGGCTACCCTCACTACGGAATCCCTAAATTATATCAAATCATCCCCTCCCTTTTAAGTCTGTGGGCCTGAATCGGCTCTGGGCACTAAACAACCTCCCTTCCTGATCCAGTATGATATCCCAAGCCCAGGAAGAAGCTGAGCACCTTCTGTGGGAAAAGAACTCTTAATGGGGCTTCCACCAAAGTGAGAGTGTAAAGAGCAGGTCTCAGGTCCAGCAACCCGAATGTGGCTATCAGTGGATTTTTCCTGAGTTGTTACATAGCTCTAAGGGCTCATTAAATCTGCATCTCTGAGAAGCTTGGCTTTTATCCTTGTTTTACAGATAGGGCAACTAAGGCTCAGAGAGGCTAAGGCTCAAAAGTTAGACTTAGCTAGTCCAGGCATTTGAGTGTACGACCAGACATGGAACCGCCGCATTTGGCGTCCTGACCCCTAAGCCAAGCCCAAGGTTAGGTGATCTACATGGAGAACAAGGGATGACCACTTTATGGGATTCATAATCTGCCTTGGAGGCAGGTCATGACAGTCTAGGGCAAAATGCTGTCACAGGAACTTAAGATGTTCCCGGGTAGAGAGGATATGCTCGCTGTGTGCCAGGGCTTGTGCTGGGGGACATCACATCAGGCAGAATAAGTATGGGAAATGGGCCAAGGTCTGTTGAGGCAGCACAAAAGGCTGCATGCACCTCAGGCCAAGCAAGGAGCAAATGTGGAAGCCGCTGAGAAGACACTCTTTATATTCTGGAGACATAGGAAAAGGCTAAAACCCAGTGCTTGCCTCCACTTCCAGAGGTGGCGTGACCTTGACCCGGCTTCCCTTCTCGGGCCTCAGTTTCCTCACCACAGAAAATGTGTCAACGCCCCCTCCAACTCCAGGGTGGCTGACAAAGAAAGCAAGTAGAATACTGCTGACATTTTCTAAGTGTGTGCGCGAATGTGATAAGATACGTTGGCTAGGCATCAGGGGGCTACGCAGGAAGAGAAACCAAGGGCGGTCAGGCCTGAGTCGCCAGCAAAAGCTCAGCCGACAGCAGGTCTAGAAAACGGCGCGCATGCGCCTACTCCCGCCGTCACAGTCACGTGCCCCAGGCGTTCTGCTCGGGGCGTGAGAGGCAGGCTCTGACTGACAGGCCATCCGGCCGGTCAGCAAAAAGTACTCCTCCGGGTGTCGGGCTAAGAGGCTGTTGATTGGGGATAGCCTCAGTTGGGGGCGGGTTCTTTGGCTTCTTGGTTACTATGACGCCCGGTCTCCGCCCCCTCGGCTGGCCGCCATCTTGTTGTTGATCCTTACCCAGTGGGCAGCGCCAGGAGCTGGACCGAGCGGCCGCTGCGGGGCCGCTGCTGCGGGGCTCAGCCACCTGCGCTGCCTTTCTGGGGCGGGCTGAAACCTGGAGGCCCGGGGGGCCCAGCTCCCGTGGGGAGCCTTGGGCGCCCGCTGTCCCGGCCGGGCCGGTGAGTGACAGGAGCCGGGCCGAAAGACCCGCCTGATGCCCGCGGGTAGGGTGGCGGTGGGCGCGGGATTGAAGTGGGCGCGCGTGGGGCCCGGGCTTAGGCTGAGCATCGCTTCAACATCATTCCAGTGTCCTGACTGGCAGCCCGTCAAGCCTCCCAGATGCTGGTGCTGAGGCCCGGAGGACAGCCGGGGTCGGGGTCCAAGAGCCTGGTGCCCTAGGGCGGGCCGGTTGGTTGGCTAGCCGGGCTATTGAGAAACAAGCTTTTCTGACCAAAGCCGAGGACTCCACTGATCCAGAGCTCTGAAACGTGTCCAGTGTCATTCTGATGCTCTCCAGGGCGTTGTGTTGCTCCCGAGTGTGATATACACGTACTTCTTTCTTAGGTATCATTCTTTTGCAAGTGATTTTTCAGGCTTTTTGAGACTAAGACTAGACAAACAGGCCAAAGCCCCCGCGAGCCTGGCAGTCTTGTGTCACGGCCCTGTAAGTCTGGTAGGGTGAAGACCCTCTGCCTGGCTTCTTTTCCTGAGACTCTTTCAGTACCTCACGTGTTCTTTGGAGATCCCTCTTGAAAGGCCTGGTTAAATGTCCATCATTTTATTTGGGGCATAATTTCCTTGCAGCTGAAGCCTCAGGTCTAGCAACCTGAAAGTGGCTATCAGTCCACTTTTTTGGACTGTTTTTGAGGAGAAAGATTATTATGGTGTTGACTTGATTAATTTTATTTCCTAAAGAGATTCCATTAGTTTGATTTGGAGACGGAGGAAATTTGGGAGTATGTTAGAATTGAAAAAAGAAATGAGACTTGTTTTTGTTGTGGATGTTCTTGAACTGCTAAATTAGCTTTTAGCAGTACTACATGTATTCACTTGATGAAAATAGACTATCAGGCCCTTTCCTGGGAGGTAAATAATGTTGGAAATTCTGGGCAGAGTATGCAGGTCTAGAAAGAGTTCTGTCGACCTTTGGCCTCCTCATACAGTCACTGTGGGTAGTCCTATAAAGCCTGCATAAGATGACTGAGAAGTCAAGTAACAATTTTTTATGCACTCCTGTTAGGATAGTGTCACTTCATTATATTTAATTTTGAAAGAAACCAGCTCCTTGGTCAGGAGATTCTTTTGGAAAGTAGATGCTGATGCCAGAGGAGGTAGGCAGCCTGTTGCTGTTCTCCTGTAAGAAGAGAGAAATTGAGTAGTCTTTATTTATTTATTTCGTTGTCCTCCCTTAGGGCAATTTTTTGAATCTTTAATGAGTTTTGACCTTGTTAAGACCAGTTCCTTGGGCAGTTCTTGGAAAGAAAGGAAGGATCTAATAAAACATTGTCAAAACTGTTCCAAGCCAAGCCTCCTTCCCCACCCCCCATTAATGTTCTTTTATTTTTTTTAGAATTTTTTAATATTTATTTTTTAGTATTCGGCGGACACAACATCTTTCTTTGTATGTGGTGCTGAGGATCGAACCCGGGCCGCACGCATGCCAGGCGAACGTGCTACCTCTTGAGCCACATCTCCAGCCCCATTAATGTTTTTTTAGAAAGTTAAGGCAGTCACAGGGTTAAATTCCTGCAGTTTATGTTAAAATAATAGTAACTCTAAGTGAGGATTTCTATCCTGTTTTGGATATTTGACTTCTTTGAGATATGTAAAGAAACTATCCTTAGTCAAGTTCTCAACACTGACTTTTACATACAATTTTAGGGATTCAGGGGCCATTAAAGTACATGGTTGGTATAACCCTAATAGAACAGTCATCTCAAGGAAATCAGAATATCCAAGAACTTTGTTTTTGTTTAATGCTTTTACTGTTTCATGAATATGAGTGGTGGATGAACACAAATAGCAACATTTTTTAAGTGCAAATGATGAGACTTGTTATAATAGCAGGCCCTTAATTTCTTTGGCTATGCATAATTTACCAATAACCGTCAGCACTTTAAACTAAAAAGGATAACAGATACAATTTAGACTGTGGAGCTCCTACGCTGAAGTTAGGAACTTTGACAAGCTTCTGGGATGAGATCTGATGTGGCGTTCAAGGTGCTGTTGCCCCAGCTATCCCAACCTACTACCATGCTTTATCCTAATTCCCCCTAACCAAATTATGTGCTTAATATTACATACATATTATTGATCTAGGTTATTCCTCTTGCTGGCTGAATGCATGACTTTTGCTTCTATTTGGGATATCCTGTTCCTTCACCTTAGTTTTATCTCTAGAATTCAGTTCAGGTCTTACCTATCTTCTTTACAAAATACCCATTAAAACATTTCAGCCTGTGCAGATGCTGCATTCCCTCTTAACTGTAGTGGCATTACAGTCCTTAAATAACAAAACAGAACTGTTCTTTTAAGAAGTTTTTGGTTAGTTGGGTGTAGTGTTGCATGCCTGTAATCCTAGTGAAATGTGTGGCTGAAGGAAGAGGATCACAAGTTTGTGCCTAGCCTCTGCAACTTAGACCTTGTCTTAAAATAAAAAAAAAATATAAAGAGCTGGGGGTGAGGCTCAGTGGTAAAGCACTCCTGGGTTCAATCTCCAGTTTAAAAAAAACAAAACAAAACATTTTTGGGGGGTGACTCCTCTGGGGTGGTGCACAGCTATAATCCCGGCTTCTTGGGAGGCCAGGGCAGGAGTATCACAAATTCAAGATCAGCCTTGGCAATTTAGTGAGACCTTCTTTTTAAATAAAAAATGAAAAAGCTGGGAATGTAGTTTATTGGTAGAGTGCCCTAGTTCAATGTCATAAAAGTTTCTTCTGGGGCTGGTGTTGTAGCTCAGTGGTATAGTACTTGCCTACAATTGTGTGAGGCATTGGGTTCAATTCTCAGTACCACATATAAATAAATAAAGATCCATTAACAACTAAACTTTTTTTTTTTTTTTTTTTAAGTTTTCTCTTGTAGAATCTAGCTCCTTTCTGGTAGGGATTGTATTTTATACTTTTTTTTTTGCTCCTTCTTGTGGTACATGAGGACTAAATGTTCATAAAGATGTACTAAATTTTTCTGAGTTGGAAACACCTTCTGTAATTACATAAGAAAATGGAGTGACAAGTAGAAATGGGGATTTGGTGGTCATGGGTCCCTGTCTCCTATCATTTTTGAGGTGCTTGCACATTTGACTCTAGTGCCTTATAAAGGCAGGCTCATTCTCAGTGCTGCAGAGGAGAGGCAGAACTTGCTGAAAGGGCTGAAACAAAGCCTGAAAACTGAAAATCCAAATCTCAAAAAGAGCTCTGTGGTCTACCTCCTTTCTTGGCTACAAAACTGCTGTGTGTGTGTGTATGTATGTGTGTGTGAATGTATCTATATATCTATATCTATCTATTTATCTATATATGGTTTATAGCAAAGGAAAAACAGAGGACTTCTGTTCCAGAGGCTGTTATTCTGCCCATCAGCAGGAACAGGTGGTGTTTTTTTTTTTTTTTTTTTGTAGTTGTAGATGGACAGAATGCCTTTATTTTATTTGTTTATTTTTGTATAGTGCTGAGGATCTAATCCAGTGCCTCATGCATGCTAGGCAAGCACTCTACCACTGAGCACTAAGCTTCGGTTCCAGCCCTATTTTTTTTTGGGGGGGGCGGTGGGGTTTGTTCCAGGAATTGAACTCAGGGGCACTCAACCATTGAGCCACATCCCCAGCTCTATTTTGTATTTTATTTAGAGACAGGATCTCACTGAGTTGCTTAGCATCTTGCCATTGCTGAGGCTGGCTTTGAACTTATGATCCTCCTGCCTCAGCCTCCCAAGCTGCTGGGATTACAGGTGTGCACTACTGCACCAGGCTAAACTGCTGGTTTTAACTCTTGGAAAACGTATTAGATGAACATGACACTGGTTGCTAATATTTTTGGATCCTCTTTTTGGTTAGGTCTTGGGCTGTTGTAAATGGAATTATTTGCTTTCCTAACATCATAAAGAACTATTATAGATAGAAATGGGAAAAGTTTACACTGTATACTCTTATCTCTGGCTTGGGGCAAGGAAGCAGTCAGGCATTTTGTTTGTTTTGTGGCAGGGAGTCTGTGATTTTGCACTGATTCTACCTCCTACACACACACACTTGGGATTGAACCCAGGGCCTCACACATACTAGGCAAGTGGTCTACCACTGAGCTACATCTCAGCCTTTTTTTTTTTTTTTAATTTTAGTTATATATGACAACAGAATGCATTACAATTCATTTTACACATATAGAGCACAATTTTTCATATCTCTGGTTGTACTCAGAGTCACATCATTCGTGTCTTCATACATGTACTTAGGGTAATGATAACCATCGCATTCCTCTGTCTTTCCTATCCTTATGCCCCCTCCCTTTCCCTCCCTCCCTTTTTCCCCTTTGCCCTATCTAGATTTCATTTAATCCTTTCATCCTCCCTGCCCAGCCCCCCACAGCATATTATGGATGAGCATCCTTATATCAGAAATCATTTGGCATTTGGTTTTTTTGGGATTGGCTAATTTCACTTAGCATTATCTTCTCTAGCTCCATCCATTTACCTGCAAATGCTATGATTTTATTCTCTTTTAATGCAGAATAATATTCTATTGTGTATATATATCACATTTTCTTTATCCATTCATCTGTTGAAGGGCATCTAGTTTGGTTCCATAGTTTAGCTGTTGCCAGTTGTGCTGCTATAAACATTGATGTGGCTGTGTCCCTGTAGTATGCTGTTTTTAAGTCCTTTGGGTATAGATCGAGGAGTGGGATAGCTGGTTCAAATGGTGGTTCTATTCCCAGTTTTCCAAGGAATCTCCATACTGCTTTCCATATTGGCTGCACCAGTTTGCAGTCCCACCAACAATGTGTGAGTGTGCCTTTTTCCCCACATCTTCACCAACACTTATTGTTGTTTGTATTCATAACAGCTGCCTTTCTGACAGGAGTAAGATGAAATCTTAGAGTAGTTTTGATTTGCATTCCTCTAATTACTAGAGATGTTGAAAATTTTTTTCATATATTTGTTGATTGATTGTATGTCTTCTTTTGAGAAGTGTTTGTTCAGTTCCTTGGCTCATTTATTGATTGAGTTATTAGATTTTTTGGTGTTAAGATTTTTTTTTTTTTTTTTTAAAGAGAGAGAGGGGAGAGAGAGAGAATTTCAATATTTATTTTTCAGTTTTCGGCAGACACAACATCTTTGTTTGTATGTGGTGCTGAGGATCGAACCTGGGCCGCACACATGCCAAGCGAGCGCGCTACCGCTTGAGCCACATCCCCAGCCCGGTGTTAAGATTTTTTAGTCCTTTATATATTCTAGAGATGAGTGCTCTGACTTGCGTGTGGTAAGAATTTATTCCCAATTAGAAGGCTCTCTGTTCACCTCACTGATTATTTCTTTTGCTGAGAAGAAGCTTTTTAGTTTGAATCCATCCCATTTATTGATTCTTGATATGGATTATTGTGCTATAGGAGTCTTATTAAGGAAGTGGGGCCTAATTCGACATGATGGAGATTTGGGCCTACTTTTTCATCTAATAGATGCAGTGTCTCTGGTTTAATTCCTAGGCCCTTGATCCACTTTGAGTTTTGTGCATGGTGAGAGATAGGGGTTTAATTTTTGCATATGGATTTCCAATTTTCCCAGCACCATTTGTTGAAGAGGTTATCTTTTCTCCAATGTCTCCAGTCCTTTTAAAACTTTATATTTTGAAAGAAGGGTTCACAAAATTGCCCAGGCTGTCCTGGAATTTATGATCTTCCTGTCTTAATCTCTTGAGCGACTGGGATTACAGGTTTGTGCCACTGTGTTTGGCTTACACTGAGTTTAAGTACAGATTTTCATTTCCCTTTTGCACAGTGAGGTCTGGATGTGAAAACCTAAGACTTCTTGATTCTTTTGTTAAAGATGACAGATGAATACTCTCTGTTTGCTGTATGGTTTGAAGTTGTATTTATGTTGAAACATTATAAATAATTTTTTTTTTTTTTTTTTTTAGTGTAATAGAATTTATTTGAGAAGAAGAGAGATTGACTCCCACAGGGTGAGAGGGCACCCAATAGGAGTAACCCATAAATGAGTTTTGATGGTGGCACATATTCACTTCAGTGCTGGATCTCCATTAGTGACTGTGTTTTGTAAGTGTTTAGAAAATCTGCTCTGATCTCTTCTGTAAAAGCTTTATGGATTTAGCTCATTTATATTTATCCCTAAGTTGGGCTAGGGGAATACCTATTCCCCTAGGACCAGACTCTTTTCAAGTCTAAAGTTTGATGTTAGTAAGAGCACCATCTAGTCTATAAAAATCTGGTGTATTATGATTGAACAGTTATTAGACAATTTATTCTGTAGTAAAAAAGCCAGATAATGACAATTGTCAATGCAAATGTGAAGAAATTGGAGCCCTCATACACTGCTAGTGGGAATGTAAAACAGCGCAGCCACCTTGGAAAATAATCTGGCAGTTCTTTAAATGGTTAAACAGAGTTACTCTTTGTCCCATCAATCCCTCTCTTAGGTTTCTTTTCAAGAGAAATGAAAACCTATGCATTCAAAATCTTGTACATGAAAGTTTATAGCTATTCATAATAGCAAAAAGAGAAGCACCAGAAAATGTTTATTAATTGATGCTTAGATAAGTAAAAATGTGGTGAACACACACACACACACACACACACACACACACACACACACACTGATATGTTATTCTTTAATAAAAAGGAATGAAGCATTGAAATAATGATACAATTTGGGTGAACCTCAAAAACGTGCTAAGTTAAAAAAAAATGCTAAGAAGCAAGACAAAAAAGTTTACAAAATTCTATATATATGAAATATCTAGTATAAGCTATTCTGTAGGGACAGAAAATAGGTTGAATAGTGGTTGCTTATTAGGACATGGAGGTGATTGGGGGGGATAGGGAATTAATGACTAAACAGTACAGGACTTCTTTTGGAGGTGATGAAAATGTTTTAAAATTGTGATTTTTTCATACATTTGTAAATATACTAAAAACCATTGAATTGTACTCTTCAGTGGGTGATTTGTGTGATGGGTGAATCATCATAAAGCTGAATATATATATTCACTAGTAAAACAAGAAAAAGTATGAGTAAGCAAGAAGTAAAAATGAAGGATTATCTGTAATTTCACTGGTAGTGGGTTTTTAAAAAATATTTATTTATTTATTTTTTTTAGGTGTAGATGGACACAACACAATGCCTTTATTTTTATGTGGTGCTGAGGATTGAACCTGGGACCCGCCCGTGCTAGGTGAGCGCTCTACGCTGAGCCACAGTTAGTGTTTTTGTTTGTAACCAAATTCCTTTTCATGACATAACATTTTTTAAATAGTTTTTTTTTTTAGTTGTAGATGGACACAATATCTTTATTTTAATGTGGTGCTGAGGATCGAACCCAGTGCCTCACCCATGCGAGGCAAGCACTCTACCACTGAACTAAAATCCCAGCCCCACCGTCATGAACATTTAAAAAAAAATTTTTTATAACTTTATTTTATTTGTTTATTATTATTATTTTTTAGATGGTGCTGGGGATTGAACCTAGTGTTTCACATGTGCTAGGCAAGTGCTCTACCACTGAGTCACAACTCCAGCCCCATATGTCATAATTTTTTTAAAAAATGGGATTATACTGTATATTCTAATTTATAACACCCCCACCCCCACCACCCCCAATGCTGGGGATTGAACCCAGGGTCTTGTGTATGCTAGGCAAGTGCTCTACTGCAGAAGTACATGTATAGCACTTACTTTATTTAGAGACAGGGTCTTGCTAAATTACCAGGCTGCCATAGCCTCCCAACTAACTGGGATTGCAGGTGTATACCACTGCACCTGGCTCTGATTTGTACCTTTTTTGCAGTCAGAAATATATTGTAAACATCTGTGTTGGTAAAGGATGGCATTTGCCTCAGAGGCCAGTTGGTAGTGAATGAGGAAGTACATTCTAAGGGTAGTAGGGAGTTGTGAGCAGGGTGAACTATCAAGTATATGCCTTATTAAAAGGATCAGTGAACTTGTGATTTTTGAAACCAGAAATTTGAATTTTAATGTGAAATTTTCTGATATTTATTGATTTTTTAAGAGATGGGGACTCACTTGAATGCCTAAGCTGGCCTTGAAATACTATTCTCAAGTGATCCTCCTGCCTCAGCCTTCCCAATTATGGGAGCTATAGATGTCTCGTTCATTTCCTGATTTTTAAATTTGGCACTGATTTAAAACAATTTTTTGCACCATTTTACTGATTTTAAAAATACTATCTGGGACTGAGAATGTGGCTCAGTGGCAGGGTGCTTGCCGAGCATGTGCAATGCCCTGCATTTGATCCCTAGTACCACAAACGCACACAAAAACAAAATATAAAAAAACACCATTGGGCTGGGGTATAGCTTAGTGGCAGAGTGCTTGCCTAGCATGTGTGAGGCACTGGGTTTGATCCTTAGCACCACATAAAAATAAACAAATAAAATAAAGGCATTCTGTCCATCTACAAATATAAAAAAAAAAAAAGAAAGAAAGAAAAATTCAGAACAAAAAACAAAACCCTGTCACCTACAGACCAGAAATGTCCTGCTGATGTCTGATTTTTTTTTTTTTTTTAATTTTAATTTTTGGTATCAGGGATCTGGGGATTAAACCCAGGGGGGAGCTTTGTCACTGAGTTATATCCCCCAGCTCTCTCTCTCTTTTTTTTTGTACCAAGACTGAACCAAGGAATGTTTAACCACTGAGCTGCATCCCTAGCCCTTTTTCTTTTTTCTTAATTTTTTTTTTAGTTGTATATGGACATAGAACCTTTATTTTATTTATTTACTTTTATATGGTGCTGAGGATCGAACCTTATGCCTCACATGTGCAAGGCAAGTGCTCTACCAATGAGCCACAACCCCAGTCCCCCCCAGCCCTTTTTCTTTATATTTTATTTTTTAAACCCAGGGGCTCTTAATCATTGAGCCACATCCTTAGTCATTCTCCTGCCCCTGCCCTTTTTCTTTTTAAAAAAAATATTTATCTTTTAGTTGGACACAATACCTTTATTTTATTGTTATATGGTGCTAAGGTTTGAACCCAGGGACTTGCACATGCTAGGTGAGCGCTCTACCACTGAGCCACAATCCCAGGCCTGCATATATATATATATATATATATATATATATATATATATATATATAAATATTTTTAGTTGTAGATGGACACAATAACTTTTATTTTGTTTTATTTGATTTTATATGTGGTACTGAGGATCGAACTGAGGGCTTCACACATGTGAGGCAAGCACTCTACACTGAGCCACAACCCCAGTTACCCCAGCCCTTATTTAGAGACAGGATCTCACTGAGTTGCTTAGGGGTAAATTGCTGGCTTTGAACTCAGTGATCCTCTTGCCTCAGCCTCCCGAGCTGCTGAGATTTACTGGTGTGTGCCACTATCCGCAGCTCTTTTTATTTATTATTTTGAGACAGGGTCTTACTAAGTTGCTTAGGGCTTCACTAAATTGCTGAGGCTGACCTCAAACTTGTGATCCTCTGCTTTAGCCTCTCAGGTCACTGGGATTATAGGTTTGTGCCACTTTCATTGTTTAAATAAAATTTTGAATATTATTGAGGCATAATTTTGGTATGGTAATATATGTTCATTTCTAGTATTCTTCGACTTCAGTGAGTGTTGACAAATCCATATATCTCTGCAACCCCTTCCATCATAGAAAGTTTCCTTGCTCTTCTTTCCAGTCCATTGCATCTTGCTTTCTTGGGCAGTCAGCCACTGATCTTTCTGTCCTTGTAGATTAAATTTGCATTTTTTAGAGTTTCATATAAATGCAGTTGTAATATATAGTCAATCTTCATTTTTCATGGAGTCTTTAATTTTGAGTGAGCCTACCTGCTAGAATTTATTTGTAACCTTAAAATCAATATTTTGAATGCTTTCTCCATCATTCATAGGTAAGTACAGAGCGGGGAAAATTTGGTGTTGCCTGTTCCCAGCTGAGTTCAAACAAGGTGAAACTCTTTTTTTCAGCTGTCATTCTGTAAATAAGTGTCCTTCTGTTGTTATTGTTTTTGCATTTTGGTTTTTTTTTTTTTGGTTGGAGATTACAGTGCTTGAAATGGCCCCCTAGTGTGCTATTTGATGTTCCTAAGCACAGGAAAGCTGTGATATACCTTATAATATATATGGTAGGTGAGTTTTATTCCAGCATGAGTTGTAGTACTCTTGACTATGAGTTCAGTATTAATTAAATCAGTAATATCTATTAAATAAGCAGACTTTGGGGCTGGGATGTGGCTCAAGCGGTAGCGCGCTCGCCTGGCATGCGTGCGGCCCGGGTTCGATCCTCAGCACCACATACAAACAAAGATGTTGTGTCCGCCAAATACTAAAAAATAAATATTAAAAAATTCTCTATCTCTACCTCTATCTCTCTCACTCTCTCTTTAAAAAAAAAAAAAAATAAGCAGACTTTATTTAATTTTCAAGGATTGAACCTAGGGACACTTAACCACTAAGCCACATCCCCAGGCCTTTTGTATTTCTTATTTTGAGACAAAGTCTTGCTGAATTGCATAGGGCCTTGCTAAGTTGCTGAGGCATCTTAGCCTCCTGAGCCGCTGGGATTATAGGCATGCTCCATTGAGCCTGGCAAATAAGCAGTCTTTAAACAGAAACATTCATAAAAAATTATATATTGATTGGTTGATGAAAATGTTGTGACTAGTTGGCACATGCCTGTACTCCAAGGCTGAGGTAGGAGGATTGCAAATTCAAGGCCAGCCTGGGCAACTTTGTGAGACCCTGTCTCAAAACAAAAAGTTAAAAGGACTGGGAATGTAAGGCCCCTGGATTCAGTCCCCCATACTGGGGAGTGAGGCTGTGGTGTGATCAGTGATTTGGAAGAACTTAACCATTTATTTCTTTTTGGTGCAGTAGTTCACTCAGTATTGGATAACTCAGTGTACTTAGTGCTTTATAGAACATAATTACCATTGATAAGGAGAATTGACTGTGAATAGTCTTTTGTGTCAAAGAACCCTTACTTAAGTGTTATGGATTTTAATTTCTGGGAGGTGCAGATAAGATGGCTGTTCATACTTAAATCCCAGTTTTATTAAAGGTCATTTTGACAGGTTGTTTATTAGGATAGTTTGGAATATTTCATTCTGTTTCACTATTGACTTCTTGGGCCAGTGTTCAGTGACTAGTTTCTTCATATA
The DNA here is from genome assembly GCF_047511675.1 of Marmota flaviventris. Taxonomy (NCBI): domain Eukaryota; kingdom Metazoa; phylum Chordata; class Mammalia; order Rodentia; family Sciuridae; genus Marmota; species Marmota flaviventris. The sequence goes on from NC_092505.1 coordinate 133,897,308, forward strand.
GTTAAGAACTTGGAGGGCTGGGGCTGTAGCTCAGTAGCAGAGTGCTTGCCTAGCACTGGGTTTGATCCTTAGCACCACATAAAAATAAACAAAAGACATGTTGTCCATCTACAACTACAAGGAAAAAAAAAGCTTGGTTATCAGAATCTCTGAAGGAATTAAATATTAAATTGATTCTTCCTTCTTTTTTTTTTTTGGTCCTGGGGGTTGACCTCAGGGGCACTTTACCACTGAACTAGCTACATACCCAGCCCTTTTTATTTTTGAGACAGGATCTCACTAAGTTGCTGAGGCCGGCCTCAAACTTGTGATCTCCTGTCTCGGCCTCCTGAGTCACTGGGATTACAGATGTGTTCCATCTTGTGTGGTTAAAATTGATTCTTATGGGGCTGATGAGATGACTTTTTTTGGAGAAGGTATGTAAGAGAAAACTTTCACATAGGAGTTGGTTGAAGTAAGAAATTTATTCTTTCGGGCTGGGGATGTGGCTCAAGCGGTAGCGCGCTTGCCTGCCATGCGTGCGGCCCGGGTTCGATCCTCAGCACCACATACAAACAAAGATATTGTGTCTGCCGAGAACTGAAAAATAAATATTAAAAAAAAAAAAAAAGAAATTTATTCTTTCAATACTGTTTTTCTGGAGGATGTTTTATTAAACATTTAAAATGTCTTTATTTTGCTTTTAATTCAGTTAAAATAGTTTATTGGAAGAAAATTGACATATAATATTCCTTTTATTTGATAGGTATCTTTATTTCCTGGTCTGCATGTTTTTTCTTTTGAATAATTAAGTCAGAAGGAATTCCTATTTTAATGCCCTATAAGACAAGTACATAAAAGGTTATATATTGTTAGGCTGGGGTTGTGGCTCAGTGGTAGAGCACTCACCTAGCGTGGGTGAGGTACTGGGTTCGATCCTCAGAATAATAAAGGTATTGTGTCTATCTACAACTAAAAAATATTTTTTAAAAAGGTTACATATTGTGTGTATGTGGGACACTGATTTTACATTTGAAGGGTTGAGGCTCAGTGGTAGAGTACTTGCCTGACATTTTACATTTGAGGAAACAGATGAAGATATTCAGCCAGGGCATATCAGTGCTTAGACAGCACCCATGTTTTGTCATGATAGAGAGTTCTGTCTTGGAGTGTTCATTTAAGCACTGATTTTTTTCTTCCCTCAAATGATTAGTTTGTCTTGTTGGATTTTTGTTTTCTTTTTAAATGACTCTTATTGAGACACAAAAATACATACAAAGCACCCAAAATTTGGTGATTTTTTTTAAACGTGTATATATTTTTGTAATGATCACCCAGATAAAAAGTTAGAACATTTAAAGAATTTTCTTAATAGGTTTTACTTTTTAGAGCAGTTTTAGGCTCACAGAAAAATTGAATGGAAAGTACAGAGTTCCCATGTGCTAGATGTACCAGATTTGTTACAATTCTGAATCTGCATTGTCTGGTTATTATCACTCAAAGTTCATAGTTAACATTAGGATTCATTTTTACTGTACGTTCTGTGACTTTTGACTAGTGTACAAAGACATGTATTCATCTTTATCGTATCATAGAGAATATAGTCACTGCCTTAAAAAATCCTCTATATTCCACCTGTGCATTGGTCTCTCCTCCTAACCCCTGGCAACCATTGGTTTCTTTTTAAAACTATGGAGATAGTTTTGTCTTTTCCAGAATGTCATATAGTTGAAATTATACAGTATGTAGACTTTTTAGGATTGACCCCTTTACTTAGGAATATGCATTTAAGGTTACTCCAACTCTTTTGGATTAATGGCTCATTCTTTTTTTTTTTTAGCCCTGAATAATATTCCATTGTCTGTGTACTACAGTGTATGCATTTATCCATTGAAGGATATCTTGGTTGCTTCCAACTTTTGGCACTTTAGAATAAAGTTGTTATAAACATCCATGAAATTAATTTTTTTTTATACAAAATAGATCTTGATGTTTGGGTTTTCCTTAAAATGAAAAGTTTTTTTTTTTTTTTTTAAAGATTTATTTTTTTGTTGTAGTTGGACAAGATACCTTCATTTTATTTATTTGTTTTTATGTGGTGCTGAGGATTGAACCCAGGGCCGCACACATGCGAGGCAAGCACTCTACCACTGAGCCACAACCCTAGCCCCAAAATGAAAAGTTTTTTTTTTTATATTTATTTTTTAGGTGTAGATGGACACAACACAATGCCTTTATTTTTATGTGGTGCTGAAGATCGAACCTGGGCCCCGCCCGGGCTAGGCAAGCGCTCTACTGCTGAGCCACAATCCCAGCCCCATGAAAAGGTTTTTAAAAATTATTTTTATATTAAAGGAAAGCTCTTTTCCCCTTTTTCATTCATTCATTTTCCAGGGGTGCTGTACAGCCGAACAAAACCCTTTATAATTTTTTTTTTTTTTTTTAGTTGTAGATGGACACAATGCCATTATTTTATTTATTTATTTTTAAGTAATGCTGAGGGTTGAATCCAGTGCCTCACATGAGGCAGATGCTCTACCACTGAGCACAACCCCAGCTCCAGCTTTTTAATTTTTATTTTGAATTAGGGTTTTATTAAGTTGCCAAGACTGTCCTTGAATTTGCAACCTGCCTGCCTCAGCTTCACAGTTGTTGGGTTACAGGTGTGCACCACGATGCCCAGCTGAAAGTTGTTTTTAACTTTGAAAACTGGGCCTTTATATTTGTCTTGAATTTAGATGGATGTTTAGATTCAGAATCTGTTATAAGGTAGGCCATATATAGCTGTCTCCTTTTTCTGCTTTAGCCTTTATTTGCTTATATTCTGTGTGCTTTAGTTTTTTTTTGTAATGGTTAGTCCTCACACATGCTCAGCAAGTTTTTTAACACAGATATACTGCCAGCGGAGTTTTTTTTTTTTTTTTTTTTTTTTTTTTTGTGTGTGTGTGTGTTGGGGTGGGTGGGTATCAAGAATTGAACTCAGGGGCCCTCTACCACTGAGCCACATTTCCAGCCCTATTTTATATTTTATTTAGAGACAGAGTCTCACTGAGTTGCTTAGCACCTCACTTTTGCTGAGGTTGATTTTGAATTCAAGATCCTCCTGCCTCAGCCTCCCACGCCACTGGGATTACAGGCATGTGCCACCACGCCTGGCTTAGTTTTTTCATGTATTAAATGTAGGTAACTTTTTATTTTAAAAAGCTTTGTACCCTGGGTGATAGCTGGGAAACTGGGCTATGGAGAGGTAATTGTTTTTCTTGGGAAAATGTACTGGGCTATGGAGAGGTAATTGTTTTTCCTGGGAAAATGTAGTCTATGCTGTTGTACAAGCTTTATTACAATCTTTGTAGCTCTAAATGAAATACTGACCCATGTCATGTAAAGGAGCTTACATTTTGTACCTGTTGGTAAAACGTGTGTGTGTGTGTGTGTGTGGTGTGCTGGGGATGGAACCCAGGGCCTTATGTGTGATAGGCAAACCACTCTACCACTCAGCTACACCCACATCTCTAAAACTTCTTGATGATAAAAATCCTAAGAATCTGAGGGTTAATATGATGAACATACCAATAAAGTATCATAAATTCCTTTTAGGTAAAAGAACTTAGAAGTGATAAAAATAAATCAAAACCATTTCTTTAGGAGTTTTGTCTTTTCAAGAATTAGAATGCAGGGTGCAGAATTATACCTGTAATCCCTGCCACTTAGTAGGCTGAGGCAGGAGGATCACAAGTTCCAGGCTAGCCTGGGCAATTTAGCAAGACCCTGTCTCAAAAAATAAAAAGGACTGAAGATTTACCTCAGTGGTAGAGTGCCCTGGATTCAATCCCCAGTACTGGCCGGGGTGCGGGGGGAATGGGATCATAACCTTTGAACAGAGCAGGTAAAATTTTTTTTTTTTCAGTTGTAAGTGAACACAATACCTTTATTTTATTTATTTATATGTGGTGCTGAGGATCGAATCTAGGGCCTCACACATGCTAGGCAAGTGCTCTGTCACTGAGCCACCATCCCAGCCCCAGAGCAGTTAAGATTTTTAGTTGTTGTTCAACCCAAAATTAAGATAAAATCCTTCATTACAAAAATGTTTGGTTAATTGTTTCTGCAGCTGTTGATATGAATAATAAATCATGAAAATCAGCCAAGGGACTTTGTTTCTCCTCTCTGCTAATTAAGAGCCCTTTGGTAGTAGTACCCTTTGATCCTTGTAGCCAATGTGATTGCTGTCACCACTGAAGACTGTGTGAGTGGCCCTGGTACACTGCAATCTTACTTTGCTGTACTTTCTCCCCATGTCAGTAAGTTTTTTGTTTTTTTTTTAATTTGTCATTACTTTAGCTTTTTATTTTAAAAAATTGAATTTCTGACTTAAATGTCGGTGGAGCCCATAGAGGCTCAGCTTTGGGGAAGAGGATAAACCCTCTCTTTTGAGTTGATTTTTAATGTAAATAACTATTGCTGGATGTAGATGTTACGCTTTTTCTCTTATTGCCTATGGAAATCAATCCTGCCCCCACCCCTTGTAATGAACCTAGGGAAATTCTACACTAAATTTCATTTCCACCCCTCTTTTTTTCCCCCTTTTCTTCTTTCTCTTTCTCTTTTTCTTTTTCTTATTTTGAGACAGGGTCTTGAACTTGACATCCTCCTGCTTCAGCCTCCCAAGTTGCCAGGATTGCAGCATGCTCCACCATACCAGCTCATGTTCAGTTTTTAGATATTGACTAAAAACTGCAAAAAGTAACTGATTTTTTTTTTTTTTTTGGTACCAGGGATTGAACTCAGTGGTACTTAACCAATAAGCCACATCCCAGCTCTTTTTCATATTTTATTTAGAGTCAGGGTCTCACTGAGTTGCTTTAGAACCTCCCTAAGTTGCTGAGGCTGGCTTTGAACTCTAGATCCTCCTGCCTTAGCCTCCCAATCTCCAAGAACCACTGCGTCCGGCCAGTAAGTGACCTTCTTAAGGACACACTGTGGATTAAGTCCAGCCTGGAGGCTGAGGCAGAAGGATTGCAAGTTTGAGGCCAGCCTGTGGAATTTTGCAAGATCCTGTCTAAAATAAATAAAATAATAAAAAGGGCTGGGAATGTAACTCAGTGGTAAAGTGCACCTGGGTTTAATATCCAGTACTGCAAAACAATCAAATGCCACCTGGTTTTGAAATGCTCGTGTCCTCACCATTCATTTTCTCTTCCTCACACTCTGGCTTTTGCTTCCTTGCAGTATGGAAAAGTGGAGTGTTGTCTCTGAAAGGTTTGGGGTTCCCACATCATTTTGCAGGGGCAGTAAACGGAGCAAATGATCTTATAAGGTGTGTATTGCATATACAAAGTGACACTTGCTTTTCTTTTTTTTTTTTTAAGTTGTTGCTGAACCTTTATTTTATTCATTTATTTATATGTGGTGCTGAGAATTGAACCTAGTGCCTCACACATGTGAGGCAAGCACTCTACCACTGAGCCACAACTCCAGCTCCTGACACTTGCTTTTCTAGACTAGACTGAAAAGACAGATCTTGGTGCTTTCCTGGCAACCTGGCAAGGAGAGTGAATGATAGTGTTTTAAGTGCTTTCTAGCTATGGAACCTTACTTATCAAGTCAGCTGATTTTTTTGTCTATACTTTCTTGTGATATTGGGTTGAAGAAACCTACTTTCCTGGGGCTGGGGTTGTAGCTCAGCGGTAGAGTGCTTGCTTAGCATTTGCGAGGTGTTGGGTTCGATCCTCAGCACCACATAAAAATAAATAAATAAGTAAAATAAAGGTATTATGTCCAACTACCACTTAAAAAAAACACACCAAAAAACCTACTTTCCCTACCTCAGAGTTGATCAGATGAAAGGGAAGCTTGTCAAGTGGTTAACTTATGGCTTACTTTAGTTTTTCAAAACTTATTGAGAATAGTTTGGTTTGTCAGTTGCAGTCTTGCCTTGCCTACATCAGTCCATTCCGCATTATAGCCAGTGCAAATATGAGTCATCGATCTTTTGTTGAAATTCTGCAGTGACTTGGGTTAGGACTCATCTTCTCATTTTGGTAGTTGAGACACTTCATCATCTGCTCCTGTCAAATATCTCTTGACCCTCCAGCTTCAGATGTTTCAGGTAACAGTCATTCTCTCCCTTTTGGGCCTTTGTCCATGCTCTTATCTTCACTCTTTGTTTTTTTCCCCCTCTTGCTAACTCCGGTTCTTTCGTATCTCAGTTGAGATGCCATACCCTTTAAGAAGTCTTTCTTGACCCCCACTTTTCATTTTGGTTGATGACACAGTATTATTATACTCATCACATCATTACTATACTCTATTAAAATTGCTTGTTAATATCTCATCTTTTCCTGCCCTCTATCCTGACTTAGTTCTTTGAAGGCAAGAACTAAGTATATTAATATAATATATAGTAGTATAATATATACAGTCTGACTCTTTGTAGGCATTCAGTTTATATATTTTTATATATATATAATTATATATGTTATATATATGTGTTTTATATATATATATATATATATATATATATATATATGTATGTATGTTAATATTTTTTTTTTAGTTGTAGATGGACACAGTACCTTTATTTATTTATCTTTATGTGGTGCTGAGGATCGAACTCAGGGCCTCACACATGCTAGGTGAGCACTGTACCACTGAATCACAACCCCAACCCTCATTTTATATTGGATTATACAAATTTTTTTTTTTTTTTGGTACTGGGGATTGAACCCAGGGGCACTCAACCACTGGGCCACATCACCAACCCTTTTTTATATTTTGTTTAGATTCAGGGTCTTGTTAAGATGCTGAGGCTGGCTTTGAACTTTTGATCCTCCTGCTTCAACCTCCTGAGCCTTTGGGATTATAGGCGTGTGCCACTGTTCCCAGCATGAATTCTTTGTTTTTTGGTACCCAGGATTTGAGCTCAGGGTCACTCAATCACTGAGCCACATCCCCAGCCCTGTTTTGTATTTTATTTAGAGCCAGGATCTCACTGAGTTGCTTAGCATCTGGCTGTTGCTGAGGCTGGCTTTGAACTCAGGATTCTACTGTCTCCGCCTCCTGAGCCACTGGGATTACAGGTGTGTGCCACCACACCCAGCAATGAATTATTTTTTTATAGTTTTTTTGGGTTTAATTTAATATGATTCCTAATTAATTTGGTGACTTTATAATTGCTATTTGGACAAAAAAAAATTGGTTTGGTAGTTTATTCTGATACCTGTTTATAAAGACTTGCACTCAGTTGGAGGATGTTGTATGGGTCAGGGCCAAGCAGCACACTAGATATTTCATGTAAGCACAGGATATACATAGGCCATTTTGGTTCACTGTTTCTCCCCCATGCCCCCTCGTGACAGTGCAGCAAAAATTAAAGTGAGTTCATTAGCATAGAAAATATGATGAATACACTGGGCATGGTGGTGTACACCTGTAATCTCAGTGACTTGGGAGGCTGAGGTAGGAGGATTGCAAGTTTGAGGTCTGCCTGGGCAAGTTAACAAGATCTTGTCTCAAGGTAAAAATTTAAAAAGGCTAGGACTGTAGCTTAGTAGTAGAGTGCCTCTCAGTTAAATTCCCATACCATACACACTAAATAAATAAATAAATAGAATAGAATTGGATTAAATAACAAGAACTAAGAGTGTGGCTTGATAGTAGAGGGATGTTAGAAGTCAACCCTCTAGAAATTGCTGTAAGTCTACTTTCTAGGATGTTGGAGAAAGCCATTTACAATATTTATCACTGAAAGTTCTTTGTCTTGAAACTGCTTGAGTGGGGTATCAGGAAACTGGTGGCTTCTGTACTGTGGGAATCAGAGGCTGAGCAGTGGCTGTGTGTCAGGAGAGTTTACTGAGTTGATGGGGGCCTGGTGAGAGGAGCATAGTGAAACAAGGTAGAGAAACTTCTTTTACATTATCATCCCTCTAATGTCCTCTATTGACAAGCCTTAACATAAGCTAACAAGGGGAAAATATTTGATGGTTTCATCCCCGTTTTTAAAGAAATATTTATTTATTTTTTTAAAAAATATTTATTTATTTATTTTAGTTTTCGGTGGACACAACATCTTTATTTTTTAAATTTTTATGTGATGCTGAGGATCGAACTCAATGTCCCGCGCATGCCAGGCGAGCGCATTACCACTTGAGCCACATCCCCAGCCCTGAAATATTTATTTTTTAATTGTAGTTGAATACAATATCTTTATTTATTTATATGTGGTGCTGAGGATCGAACTTGGCCTTGCACATGCTAGGCAAGTGCTATACTGCTGAGCCACAACCCCAGCCCACTTCATCCCCATTTTTGTTCAGGGCAGTGATGGGTTGAGTTTGGAGGCAATATAGTAATAACTGACAAACTCTATTATTAGAGTTAAATGAACAGCTTAATAATATAATAATAAGCATTTTTCTGATCAGGCTCCTCTTTTCTTTAATATAGGGATTGGTTTAAACTGCCATTATATTCTAGCCAGGGATAACCTATTCTCTGTTTTTTCCTCATCAGAGTTTAGTTTGTACTGTTGTAAAACTTCATAAAAGTGGAATCATACTGTACGTACTCTTACACATTCGTATGCATTCATATACTTTTGTACAGTATGCTGCTTTAATTTATTCATGCTATTGAATCAGTTTAATTCTTTTTATTGCTGTATAGCATGTCATTGCATAAGCATTCAGTTTGTTTAAGCTCTTGTTTATGGAATCCAGGCTGTTTCCTGTGTTTGACATATGAGTTAAACTTCTGTGAACTAACTCTTTTCTACAAGTTTTTTTTTTAAATTTTTTTTTATAATATGTCTACTTCTATAAGAAAGTTTAACACCTTTTTCAAAATGTTTTATACTCCCACCAATAATATGAAAGTTGTAGCTGTTCTTCATATTCAACAACATTTAGTATATTGTCAGTGTTTTTAATTAAAAATTTTTTTGTAGTTGTAGATGGACAGAATGCCTTTCTTTTGTTTTAATATTTATTTTTTAGGTGTAGTTGGAAACAATACCTTTATTTATTTATTTTTATGTGGTGTTGAGGATCAAACCCAGTGCCTCACACATGCTAGGCAAGTGCTCTGCCACTAACCTATAGACCCAGTGTTTAACCATTTTGGTAATAGCATAGTAATATATAACTGTAGTTTTAATTGACTACTAATGATGATAAGCATGTTTTCCCATACTTTTTTTTTTGTGGTACCAAGGATTGAACCCAGAAGTATTTTACCACTGAGCCCCATCCTCAGTTCTTTTTTTTGGGGTGGGGGTGGGGGCGGGGGGAGGGGACAGGGCTTGTTAAATTGCTGAGGCTGGCTTTGAACTAATAATCCTCTTGCCTCAGTCTCCTGAGTTGCTGGGATTACCACCGATATGTACCACCATGCTTGACATTCCCAATCTTTTTTTTTTTTTAATATTTATTTTTTAGTTATAGGTGGACACAATATCTTTATTTTTATGTGGTGCTGAGGATCAAACCCAGTGCCTCATGCATGGTAGTTGAGCGCTCTACCTCTGAGCCACAACCCCAGCCCTCCCAATCTTTTTTAATTTTTTGAGAGACTACATCTTGCTAAATTGCCTAGACTGGCCTTGAATTTATGATCCTCCTGCATGAGGCTCCTGAGTTGCTGGAATTACAGGCATGCTGCTACCTTGCTCAACCCCTGAATTTGTATTATTTTTCTTTGTGATATATTTATTTAAATCTTTTGCCCATTTAAAAAAAAACCTGATTTTTTAAAAAAAATTAGTACTGTTTTAGAAGGTCTTTATGTATTCTGGGTACTATTCAGTGTTTTGTGATTATTTTCTCTCAGTTCATGGTGGTTTGCCTTTTTATTTATTTATTTATTTTTATTTTATTTTATTTTTTGTTACTGGGAATTGAACTAAGGGGCACTCAGCCACTGAGCCATATTCCCGGGCCTTTTTTGTATTTTATTTAGAGAACTTTCTCAGTGAGTTGCTTAGTGCTTTGCCATTGCTGAGGCTGGCTTTAAACTTGTGATCCTGTCTCAGTCTCCTGAGTTACTGGGATTATAGGCGTGCACCACCTTGCCTGGCACTTTTTTTTTGTTTTTGTTACATTTTAAAGATCAGATGTTTTCAATTTTGATGAAGTCTGATTTATCAATTTTTTTGTGGTTATGTCTGAAAATCCTTGCCTATCTCTAGATCTTGAAGAATTCTAGTAGGTCTTTAAGTCAGATAATACAAATCATCTGTTTTTACCTAGAAGTTTTATAATTTGAGCTTTTACATTTAGGTCTCTGATCCACCTTAAATTAGTTTTTGTGTGTTTGGTGAGATTGGGATTGCATTCATCTCCTCCCCCCCACCCCCACCAATATCTGATTGTTCCAGTACCAGCAACACTTGTTGAAAAGACACATTTGTTATCTGTTGCTGTGTAACACATTTGTCCCAAACATAGTAGTTTAAAACAGGAAACATTACTTTTGTTTCTGAGAGTTGGAATTCGGGAACAGTTTAGCTGAGTGGTTCTGGCTCACAGTCTTATAAAATTGCAGTCAAGATGTCTTCTGGGGCTGCAGTCATATGAAGGCTTACCTGGGGCTAGAGGATCTGTTTGGAAGATGACTTGCTCACATAGCTGTTGGCTGGAGGTCTCAGTTTATACCTGTGCCTGCCTCAAACATAAGGCTCTGGGTATCCTCATGGCATGTCATTTCTTCTGCAGAACAAATGATTCAAGACAGAGTAGGGAATAAGCCATGATGCTTCTTATGAACTGGTCATACACTTGCACTTTTCTTTCTCTTCTCTTCTTTTCTCTTCTCTTCTCTTCTCTTCTCTTCTCTTCTCTTCTCTTCTCTTCTCTTCTCTCTCTCCCTCCCTCCCTCTCCCTCCCTCTCTCCCTCCGCCCCCCCCTCCCTCCCCTCCCCTCCCCTCCTCTCTCTTATAGCATCTTTCTGTATTGTCCACGTTGCCCCTGAACTCTGGGCTCAAGTGATTCTCCTGCCTCTGCCTCCCAAGTATCTAGGAGCAGCCGAGACCATAGGCATGTTCTACCATGCCATGCTGCTGTATTCTTTTCATTCAAATTGAGTTACTAAGTCAAGAAAAAGGGGGGGCTCCACCTTTTGGAAGAAAGAATGTTTAAAAAAAGTGACATAGTTTAAAACCACCAAAATTTTCTTTCCCCATTGGTTTGCTTTGATATTTTTGTCAAAAAAAAGCAGTTGACTGTAGGGCTTGGGATGTGGCTCAGTGGTAGAGTACTTGCCTAGTGTGTATGAAACCCTGGGTTCAATCCCTAGTACCACAAAACAAAAACTACACATCTTGATTCTCAAGTTCAAGGCAAGCCCCTGTAGTTAAGACAGACAGACCCTCGGTAACTTAGAAACTGACCCTGTTGCTGACTCAAATAAAACATAAAAAGAAGTGGGGGTATAGCTCAGTGGTAAAGTGCCCCTGGGTTCAGACCTCAGTACCCAAAACAAATATATACCCGAAACCGAAAACCAATTGACTATGTATATGTGGGCCTGTTTCTGAAATCTGTTTTCTTTCATTGATCTATTTACCTATTATTCCAAGATACTAGATTTCTTGATGCTATTATAATTGAACATCTTATTGTGGTAAATACACATAATAAAATTGAGCTTTTTTGGAGCGGTGATACCAGGGATTGAACTCAGAGGCACTCAATTATTGAGCCACATCCCAAGCCCTATTTTGTATTTTATTTGGAGACAGGATCTCACAGAGTTGCTTAGCACCTCAGCCTCCCAAGCCACTGGGATCATAGGGGAGCGCCACCATGCCTGGGCAAAATTGAGCCTTTTTTTAATTTTTATTTTTTTTAGTTGTAGATGGACACACAATACCTTTATTTTATTTGTTTATTTTTATGTGGTGCCGAGGATCAAATCTAGTGCCTCACTCATGCTAGGAAAGCACTCTACTACTGAGCCACAACTCTGGCCTCAAAATTCAGCTTTTTAATCACTTTCCATTATATAATATACAGGCATTAATAAATACATTCAAATGTTGTGTAACCATTATGGCTGTTTGAGAACATTTTTATCTAAAATAGACACTCTGTATCCATTATAAAAATGCTCCATTTTCCTTTCCTGTACCTCCTAGTAACCTCTAAATCTACTATGTATTTCTTTGTTTCTTTCTTTTTTTTTTTTTCTTTTTCGGTACTAGGGATCTAACCCAGAAGCACTTGCCACTGAGTTACATCCCCCGACCTTTTTATTTTTTATTTTGAGACAGGGTCTTGCTAAATTGCTAAGGCTGGTCTTGAACTTGAGATCCTCTTGTTTTGCCCTCCCCAGTTGCTTGGATTATAGGCTTGCCCTACCACACCTGGTTTGTTCTATATATTTCATGAAAGTGAAATTATTAGTGTCTGGCTTATTTTACTTAGGAAAGTGTTTTCCAAGTTCATCTGTGTAATGTACATTACTAGAATTTCATTCCTCTCTAACTCAGGTACTAGGGATGGCACCCAAGGTCTGGCACATGTTATTAGGCAAGTGCTCTACTATTGAGCTACACTCCCAGCCCCATTTCTTTTGGATACAGACCTAAAGGTAGAATGGTTGAATCATACAGTAAGTCTTTGTTTAGCTTTTTTTGTGTGTGTGATGCTGGGGTTGAACCCAGGTCCTTAAGTATACTAAGCATGCGTTCTACTATTGAGCTACAATCCCTAGCATGTATGCTTAAGCTTTTTGAGTTTTCCGTAGTCATATCTTTTTTCATTCCCACCAGCGTTGCACAAGTGTTAATATTTCTCCACATTTTTGCTAACACTTATTTCTGATTTTTATTTTATGTAACATGAGGGTGAAGAGGTTTCTCATGGTTTTGATTTGCGTTTCCCTAATAACTAATGTCATTGAGCATCTTTTACATTTTGTTACCATTGGTGAATCTTCTTTGGGAAAATGTCTGTTCGATTCCTTTGCCCTTCTCACTGAGTTGCTTAGTTTGCCCAGTTTTGAGTTGGATTGTTGGGTTTTTTTTGTTTGTTGTAGAAGTACTTTATGTTATGAATATTGGCCCGTTATGAAATGTATGGTTTGCATATATTTTCTCTGAACTAAGGATGTATATAAGGTCCTGTGTTCAGTTCCTAACTCTTGAAAAAAAAAAAAAATTTTTTTTTTTTTGTAGTGCTGGGGATCAAACCGAGGTCCTTGCACATGCTAAGCAAGTGTTCTACCTCTGAGCCACATCCTGAGTTCTAAAAGTGTTTAATTTTGATGAAGTTCAGTTTATCTGTGTTTTGTTGTCTGTGCTTGTTGGTGTTATGTCCAAGAAGTCATCGCCCAAACCAATATCATGAAGCTTTTCCTCTACATTTTCTTCTAAAAGTTTTATATTTTTAGTTCATTTTTAGCTTTTATGTTTATGTTCTTTGAGTTAATTTTTGTATATGATGAGTTATCCAGGTTCCCCAGGACCATTTATTAAAGATTGTCTTTTCCCCATTGAATGTGTTTGGCACCCTTTTCTAAAATCAAATGTTCAGATATGTCAGAGTTCATTTCTGTGCTTTCTATTGTATTCCATTGTTCTTTTATGTATGTATTTATGTTGGCATCCTATTGTTTCAGTTACTGTAGCTTTGCAGTGAGGTTTTTGTTTTTTGTTTCCTGCTGAGGATTGAACTCTGGGGCTTTGCACATATAATGCACATGTAATGAGTTTTTTTTTTTTAATATTTATTTTTAAGTTGTAGTTGGATACAATATCTTTAATTAATTTATTTATTTTTACATGATGCTGAGGATCGAACCCAGGGCCTCGCACGTGCTAGGTGAGCGCTCTATTGCTGAGCCACAACTCCAGTCCCCCTGTAATGAGTTTTAAAATTACAAAATGTGATTTCTTCAGCTTAGTTCATTTTTCAAGAGTGTGTGGCTATTTAGGTTCCCTAAGATTCCATATGAATTTCTGGATGGATTTTTCAATTTCTGTTTAAAAAAATACTGTTGGAATTTTGATATTGTATTTGATCTGTAAATCTCCTTGGGTGGTGTTATCATTTTAACCATTAGAAAATTTATCAACAAGGGATGTTTTTCCAATTATTTAGATCTTCAGTGTTTTTTTTTAATTTATTTTATTTTTTAAATACACGACAGCAGTGGAATGAATTACAATCCTTATTACATATATAGAGCACAGTTTTTCATATCTATATATAAAGTATGTTCACGTCAATTTATGCCTTTATATATGTACTTAGTTTTTTTTTGCATTACAGTTCTTAATACACATATACCCCAATTTTTCATATCTCTGTTTGTATATAAAGTATGTTGACACCCAATTCAAGTCTTCATATGTGTAACTTTGTATAATGATGTCCATTACACTCCACCATCCTTGCTAATCTCCTGCCTCTTCCCTTTCCCTCCCACCCCTCTTCCCTATCTAGATTAATCTAATCCTCGCATGCTCTCCCTCCTTACCCCACTATGAGTCAACCTCCTTATATTAGAGAAAACATTCAGCATTTGGTTTTTTTTGGATTGGATAACTTCACTTAGCATTATCTTCTCCAGCGCCATCCATTTACCTGCAAATGCCATGATTTTGTTCTTTTTAATGCTGAGTAAAATTCCGTTGTGTATATATGCCACTTTTTTTTTTTTATCCATTCATCCACTGAAGGACATCTAGGTTGGCTCCACAGTTTAGCTATTGTAAATTGTGCTGCTATAAACATTAATGTGGCCGTGTCCCTGTAGTATGCAGTTTTTAAGTCCTTTGGAAAAGGACTTTGGAAAAGTCCTTTGGAAAAGTCTGAGAGGAATAGCTGGGCCAAATGATGGTTCCATTCCCAGATTGCCAAGGAATCTCCATACTGCTTTCCAAATTGGCTGCACCAATTTGCAGTCCCACCAGCAATGTATGAGTGTACCTTTTTCCCCACATCCTTGCCAACACTTGTTGTTTGTCTTCGTAATAGCTCCATTCTGATTGGAGTGAGATGATATCTTAGAGTAGTTTTGATTTGCATTTCTCTGATTGCTAGAGATGATGAGCATTTTTTCATATATTTGTTGATTGATTGTATATACTCTTGTGAGAAGTGTCTGTTCAGGTCCTTGGCCCATTTGTTGATTGGGTTATTTGTTTTTTCGGTGTTTAGCTTTTTGAGTTTTTTATATACCCTAGAGATTAGTGCTCTATCTGATGTGTGAGGGGTAAAAATTTGCTCCCAGGATGTAGGCTCTCTGTTCACCTCACAGATTGTTTCTTTTGCTGAGAGAAAACTTTTTGGTTTGAATCCATCCCATTTATTGATTCTTATTAAGGAAGTTGGGGCCTAATCCCACGTCATGAAGATTAGGGCTTACTTTTTCTTCTATTAGATGCAGAGTAAATTGTTTAATTCCTAGGTCCTTGATCCATTTTGAGTTGAGTTTTGTGCATGGAGAGAGATAGGGGTTTAATTTCATATTGTTGCATATGGATTTCCAGTTTTGATTGATTTTTATTTTATTCATTTATTTATATGAATCAAACCCAGTGTCTCACGTGCTAGGTGAGTCCTCTATCACTGAGCCATAGCTCCAGCCCCCTCTCTTTTATTCTTTTTTTTTAAAGGGTACTGGGGATTGAACTCAGGGGCACTCAATCACTGAGCCACATCCATAGCCCTATTTTATATTTTATTAGAGACAGGGTGTCACTGAGTTGCTTAGCGCCTTGCTTTTGCCGAGGCTAGCTTTGAACTTACGATCCTCCTGCCTTACTCAGCTTCCTGAGCTGCTGAGATTATAGGTGTGCCCCACTGCGCCTGGTTCTTTCTTTTATTTTTGAAGGCAACAGAATTCTTTTGATGATTTTTTTTTTCCTTTTAGGACTCTAGATATGTTATCCTACTGCTTTCTGGAGATTTCTGGGGAGAAATTAATTGTTAATTTTATTGAGGAGCTCTGTACATAAGGAACCACTTCTGCTTTAAATATATTCTCTGAGTTGAGGTTGTAGCTCAGTCTAAGAGTGCTTGTCTACTATGTGTGAGGCCCTTGGTTCTATCCCCAGTACCATCAAAAACCAAAACAAACAGACAAAAAAAAACTGTCTGTTTTGGGCTTTCAACAATTTTATACTTTTGAAAAAATTTGTGGTGTTGGGAATTGAACCTTGAACCTCATGCATGCTGGGTAAGCACTGTACCACTGAGCTATATTCACAGCCCTATAATATGTTTTTTATTTTATTTTTTTTGATTTTTTGAGTAGTGTCTCTGAGTTTATCCTGCTTTGGGTTCATTGGGATTCTTAAATGCATGTTTCATATCTTTCCTCAGATTTGCAAAGTTCTTGAGTATTTTTTCAGATTTTTTTTTACTCCTTTCCCTCTTTATTCTCCTCTTGCAATTCGTATAATATGTATATTGGCATGTTTGATAGTGTCTGCTTTAGTTAGCTTTGTGTCCCTGTGACCAAAATACCTGTCTATTAGAGCAGGAAAAGTTTATTTTGGCTCACAGTATCAGCTGTCTCAGTCCATAGATGGCCAACTTCATTGTTCTGGGCCCAAGGTAAGGCAGAACATCATGGGGAAAAGGCAGGATGGATAGAAGCTGTCCCCTTGTGGCAAAAAGGAAAGAGAGATTGAGGGGGAAGGGGGAATAGGCCACAGAGAATATGCACCCTTCTGGGGCATACCCCCAATGACCCACCTCCAGTAGCCGTGCTCCACTTGCTTTAGTTACCACACAGTCTCTTCAAACTGGAATGGACTAATTAAGTTACAACTCTCAAAATTGAATCATTTCACCTCTGAACATTCCTGTATCAGCTCAGGAGATTTGGGGAGACATCTCATATTCAAGCCATAACAGTGCCCTATAGGTCCTTCAGATTCTGTTTATTTGCCTCTCAGGAAGCAAGTGATATTTATGTTGTAGGTTTGATGATCTTTTGCTTTGCCTGTTTACATCTAGTATTGAATCCCTTTAATGAGTTTTTCATTTCAGTTATTTTACATTTCTGCTCCATAATTTACTTGATTCCTCTTTTGTAAATTTTTTTTTAGAGAGAGAGAGAGAGAGAGGGAGAGAATTTTAATATTTATTTTTAGTTTTTCGGCGGACACAACATCTTTGTTTGTATGTGGTGCTGAGGATCGAACCTGGGCAGCATGCATGCCAGGTGAGCGCGCTACTGCTTGAGTCACATCCCCAGCCCTTTTGTAAATTTTTTAAAAAATATTTTTTAGTTGTAATGGACCTTTATTTTATTTATTTATATGTGGTGCTGAGAATCAAACCCAGAGCCTCACACATGCTAGGCAAGTGCTCTACCACTGCACTACAACTCCAGCCCATGTAAATTTTTTTTTAAATTTATTTTTTAGTTTAGTTGGACACAATACATTTATTTATTTATTTATTTGGTGCTGAGGATCGAACATGCTAGGCGAGCACTCTACTGCTGAGCCACAACCCCAGCCCCCTCTCTTTTGTAATTTTTATGTCTTTATTGATGTTCTCATTTTGTTCATACACCCTTTTCCTCATTTCTTATAGTTCTTTTTTCATGGCTTTCTTTAGCTCATTGATGTGTTTAAAGCAGTTGATTTAATATCTTTGACTAATAATTCCAATGACTGCTTCCTTAAGGATTTCTTCTTTTTCTTTATTTCTTTCTCCTCCTCTTGGCTAAATGCTTTTCTCTTAAATCTGCAAGCCAGCTATGCATGTGGTGTACACCTGCAATCCCAGTGATTTATCAGGCAGGAGGATCACAAATTTGAGGTCAGTCTGGGCACTTTGACCCTGTCTCAAAAAAATAAATAAGTAAAAGGACACTCAGTGGTAGAGTGTCTATGGATTCAATTCCCAGTCCAAGATGGGGGAGAGTTGTGTGGTGAGGGAAAAGTCCCCAATAGAAAGGTGTGTGCAACCTGTTTCCCATTCCTCTTAGAGTTTGTTTACCTTGGTCCTGTCAGTTTTCTTCCATTGGTCTCAGCTTTTCTTTTAGTTGAGCTACTGTAGAAAAAAGGTGAAGAAAAGAAATCAGTATTTATCCGTTAAGCCAGAACCTAGACTGTGAGGGCAGGTCATTGTGGTATCTTTTTTTTTTTTTTTTTTCAGTTGTGCCTAAGCTTTTGTCTGCACCTGGCTAGGTACAAGAAATGAGTTCAGAAAGTACCCCAGTCTATATGACAGCAGTTAAATAGTTTTAAGTATTCTGTGATTTTGTGTTTATTTTGTTACTATTTATCCTGTCCTTCTACATGTGTGCTTTCTAGATTTGACCATACTTAGATTCCGGACTTGGCTGATTCAGGTATGGCTCATTTTTACTGACTAGTCACAGCACAGGTTTTCCTGTGGCTGCTTGTTAAAGCATACTTGTAAACAGAATATTTCAGGTGAGAAGGATGGGCACCTTTGTTTCTCCTTTCTTTTGGTTCTTTCATTTTGATTTTCCCTGTATCACTTTAGACCTCTCCCATTTCTGCTTTTTAAGACAGGGTCTCACTAAGTTGCCCAGGCTGGTCTTGCACTCTTGGGCTTAAGCCTTCCTCTTGCCTCAGTCTCCTGAGAAGCTGGTACTACAGGTGCATGTCACTGTATCCATCCTCCTTTCCTGAAATTCTGTCCTTGAATACCCTGTCCCTGACTTTGAAACACAGTTGAAATAGCTGTTTTTGAAAAGATCTTTACTAAACAATATATCTCAGGAAACACAATTTTCTAATCTTTAGAAATCCAATAAAATAAAATCAGGAACAAGGGTCACTGGACTCTAGATTCCTTGCTTCACCTAATTTAATGCCATTCTGGCTGTTTCTTGATAGGCTGGCACATTTCAGAGTTTCTTTTCCTTCTAGCTCCTTATTCATCCTGGTGGCTTCAGGATGTTGTTCATTAGCTCCTGGGCTAAGACCTGGGAATGTTAAAACAGTCCTCTAATCCTAGTGATTTGGGAGGTTGACCAGGGGGATTGTGAGTTCAAAGCCAGTCTCAGCAACTTAATGAGGCTCTGTCTCAAAACATAAAAAAGCAGGGCTGGTGTTGTGGCTCAGCGGTAGAGTGCTCACCTAGCATGTGCAAGGCCCTGGGTTCGATCCTCAGCACCACATAAAAATAAATAAATAAAATAAAGGTATTGGCAACTACAACTAAAATATAAATATTTTTAAAAATTGGGGAAATCCCTTAGAAATACATATTTTAAAAAAAAATCATAAAAAGGGATAGGCTCAGTGGTTAAGTGCCCCTGGGTTAAATCCCAGGTATCAAAAACAAAAACAAAACCAAAACAAAAAATAATCCTTCATCTCTTATCTGGGAATAAATGGTAAAATAATTTCCATTACATCTTTTCTCTTTCTTGTTTCAAATCTCCCAGATTGTGCCAGGCTTCTATACATTCTTCTGATATCTTGGTAAGGGATGTGCCAGTCCCTGGGAGATTGGAAGGGCAGGCTCACATTGGCAGCCTTAGGTCAGGGACAGTTCCTACATTATCCTCCTCCTCAAAGGAGAGGTCTGTGAGTATCCGTTGGACATGGACCATGAGGTTGGGGGAAGGAGGACCGCCTTCTCATCCTCATAACGTGTGTGTGTGTGTGTGTGTGTGTGTGTGTGTGTGTGTTGGGGGGATTACTGAGAATTTAATCCAGGGCACTTTACCACTGAGCCCTTTATGTTTTTCATTTTGAAACAAGGTCTCATTAAGTTGCTGAGGCTGGCCTTGAAGTTGAACTCCTCCTGCCTCAGCCTCCTAAATCGCTGGGATTACAAGCCTGCACCACTGTGCCTGGCAAGAATAACTTTTATATCAGTATCTACAGTCTTATACGCAAAAGGCAAGAATGGACTTCAATTTAAGAAAGTATTAGGGCTGGGGTTGTGGCTCAGCAGTAGAGCGCTGGCCTAGCATCTGCGAGACCCTGGGTTCAATCCTCAGCACCACATAAAAATAAGTAAATAAAATAAAGGTATTGTCCAACTACAACTAAAAAAGATAAATAAATAAATAAATAAATAAATATATATATACACACACACACACACACACACATATATATATATATATATATATATATATATATATATTTTTTTTTTTTTTTTTTTTTTTTTTTTTTTGTAGAGCTGAAAAATACCATACCAGGTATACTGGCTGGCATTTACAGGTTCAGGAGTGATCAGTGAACTCAGTAACACTCAAAATAAATTTAAGTTATGATTGAAAAATTGTGAACACTAAATAGTATTAACATAAATGTAATTAGCAACTCAAAGAGGGAGGAACAGAAAAATATTTGAAGGAATAATGAATGACTAAAAATATTCTAAACTGTTTTTTTTTATTTAATTTAATTTTTTTTATTAGCTACACATGACATTACAATGATCTTGGCAATTCATACATTTGAATCATTGGGGTATAATTTCTCATTTTTCTAATTGTACAGATTGCAGAATCACACTGGTCATAGAGTCACCTATATACATACACAATCATAATGTCTATTCTATTCTGCTGCCCTTCCTATCCCCCCTATTTATTAAAAATTTATTTATTAAAAATTTTAATAAATTAGTATTTATTTTAAAAAACAAATATTAAAAAAAGCATTAGATTAAGTTCCCTTGGTTATATGCTTTTGAGAGCATACATACTTTCAGGTTTGTTTTTGTCTGTGAATTTTCCTGACTGTATCACTACTTATTTATTTCTGAAATTAATTAGAATTAATCTGTGGAGAGCCATCCTCACGCGTGACGGGGCGACTCCCGGTTTGGGTCTGAGGCTTCTGGCTGTGTCGGAATTTTCCCGGCCCTCTCCTGATGAGAGAACCCGTCCGTGTGGGGGTGTGACTGACCACTGACCCCAGGGGCCCAATCACTGACCCTGACCTTGGAGTGCGGCCCCCCCTCAACCTTCATTGGATGGAATTCTCCCCTGAATTTCTTGTTCCCCAATAAAAGGCTACTCCCTGGCGTGCTCGCTCTCTCTCTCCTGCTAGCCCTGAGTAATCCTTGCTGCCCTACGGGTGGTTCGAGGTTGGAGCCAGAGAGGGGAGCCGTCTCGGACCTGGTCATAGAAAAAGGTAACTGAGTCTGTGTGTTTTATTTCGATCTCTGCTAGCTAACTTTTATGCCAAGAACCTCATTAATGAAACCAATGCGCAGGCCGCATGGTGGATTAATCGTCATAAAATCAGGAGCTGTACAGCTGAAACTGTGTGTGTGTGTGTGTGTGTATATGTATGTGTGTATGTGTGTTTCTGTCAGAGTGACTTAATAATTCTTTGTGGGGTGGGTTTTTTTGTTTTGTTTTGTTTTTTGCTACCAGGCATTGAACCCACGGGCGCTTAATCTCACTGGGTCACATCTCTAGCCCTTTATTTATATTTTATATAGAGATAGGGTCTAACTTGCTTTAGGGCCTCACTAAGTTGCTGAGGCTGGCTTTGAACTTGCGATCCTCCTGCCTCAGCCTCCCAAGCTGCTGGGATTAAAGCCTGATCACTGTGCCTGGCTATTGTGTTCTTTCAGTTAGAATAATTTTGCTGTTTTTCCCTTGGATTGTATCAAACAGTAAAAAGCAAACCTAAGACCAAAAATCCCAAATACTGTTGTCATAATTTTATTTAGCATGAAGTGCCTGTAATTTCAGTATTTGGAAGCTGAGGCAGGAGGATTGCCAGTTCCAGACCAGCCCGAACAACCCAAATTTCTTTTATTTATTTATCTATTTATTTTTTATTTTTATTTTTTGGTGGTGCTGGGGATTGAACCCAGGGCCTTGTGCATGCGAGGCAAGCACTCTACCAGCTGAGCTATATCTCCAGCCCACATTTCAAATTTCATTATTTTTTAAAGAACATGATACTTGCCAGGTTGGTGGCACACACCTGTAATCCCAGAGGCTTTGGAGGCTGAGGCAGGAGGATCGAGAGTTCAAAGCCAGCCTCAGCAAAATTGAGAGGCTAAGCAACTCAGTGAGACCTTGTCTCTAAGTAAAATACAAAATAGAGCTGGGATGTGACTCAGTGGTCAAGTGCCCTGGGTTCAATCCCTGGTACCATTAAAAAAAAAAAAAAAAAAAGTACATGATACTTTTAGCACTTAAGTGGATGTATTTAGTTTACTTAGTTTTTGTTGTTCTTGGCAGTCCTAGGGATCAAATCCAGGGCTTTGTGCATGCTATACAAGCATTCTACCACTGAAATATACCCCCGGCCCTGATATATTTAGAAAGATAATAGAAATACTGGATTTATAGACCAATTTTTTAATGAGATTTTGAGGAAATTTGCAAAAATACCTGTGAAATATGAAGGTACTAAGAAAGCTTCACTTACTAAAAAGATTGCTTATCAAACCCAGGTGAGACTATAAAAATATGTTGGCCGAGGAATTTAGAATTTTGACCAAGCTTCTTAGAGTGCTTGCCTTTTGAGTGTGTCTGTACCTGCTTGACTAAAGAATGTGGTGACTAGATATTGTCTTAGAATTGCTGTGGGGACAGTACTTTCCTAGTTTAATAGTGTTGACTTTGTTCACTACCATATCTGATAGCAGTCTCATTCTTTGCCAAGACTTTTTCTTCATTGCCACTTTATGGGCTTGCTGTATTGTTGAATTAAAACATAAACCAAAAAATTACTTATATTATATCTCCTAAATTAGGTTCAACATGTTCTTTGATCTGGTTCATTGTTTGTAGTTGAGACTGTTTGTCTCCTTGATTTCTTGCAGCCTTGTTTCTCTTTTATATCATTGAAAAAAAGAACTCTTCTTTATGGTTTCTTTTTTCTTCCAAATTTTGTTTAGGTTTTTGTTGTTGTTGCTTTTCTTATCTAGGTACATTTAATCTTGTTTTTCTTTAATATGTCAAATCTTTTTTAGAGTCAAAAAAGAATTTTATGTTCCCTTTATTTGCTGATTTGGAATTTTGTGACATGGCCAACATCCTTTGTTCTTTGTAAAGCCACATTACCTCTTTGTTCTAGCTTTGGTAGGCCTAGATTAGAAGTTTATAAACATTTTTGGTTTACAACCCTAAAAATTAAAAAAAGGGGGAGGCCTTGTTACTTCATGAACATTTTTCCTGTTACGTATTTGTCCTACTCTCTCTATATATCTGTTTTGTACTTCATAAATATACATATATTCATTTATTCAGCCATATTTATTGTGTGCCTGTACTGTACCGGGTACTGTTCTTGTCACTTAAAATAATATATAGTGAACAAAATAGACAAGGACCCTTATCTTCATGGAGCTGACATCATAATAATAAATAGTGGACATCAACAGTAACTAATGTGTATCAAGTCCAAAGTATACTGAAGAAAATTAAAGAGTGGTGCTTGAGATCAAGTGAAGAGTTATAACAATTTCTTCTTACCTCTCACGGGACTGTGATGGTATTCATAGCACACATTGGAAGCTTGGTAGTAGTGTTCTTTCCCTGTTGTTTGCTGTTTGTTGACACCACGCTTTTAGTACTAATAGAGGTTTTGTTTTGTTTTGATTAAATGTAAATTCAAAGAATAATATCAATACACTTGACACAGATTTTTAAGTGTGTATATTTTATCATATTTGTTTCAAACTCCCCCCTTCCTCCAGGGATTGAATCTATGGGTGTTTTACCACTGAGCTACAGCCCTAGTCCTTTTTATTTTTTGAAACAAGGTCTAACTAAATTGCTGAGGCTGGCCTTGAACTTGTGATACTCCTGCCTCAGCCTTCCACGCTGCTATAGGCATGTGCCACCATGCTAGGCTTTTTAAAAAATAAAAAATTATTGATATAGCTAATATTTTTGTTTTTTCCTGGATACCAGTTCCTTTCCTTCTCTAAAGTTGGTGCATATCATTGTTATCAATATATAGGTAAATGTGTTTGAATATTCATGTATACTATTTTTTTTAAATATATTTTTTGGTTGTAGATGGACACAATACCTTAATTTTATTTATTTATTTTTATGTGGTGCTGAGGATCGAACCCAGTGCCTCACATATGCCAGGTGAGCACTCCACTCCAGCCCCATATATACCATTTTTGTATATTAAAAACCACCGTGAGGGTGGGGTTGTGGCTCAGTGGTGAAACACTTGCCTAGCACGTGTGGGGCACTGGATTCAATCCCCAGCAACACATGAAATAACTAATGAACAAAATAAAAGTATTGTGTCCATCTACAATTAAAAATATTTTTAAAAATCTAAATGACATCATACTAGAAATGATTTTTTTTTTTTTTAATATTAGGGATTAAACCTAGGGCCTCATACATGCTAGACAAAGGCTGTGCCACTGAGCTACATCCTTAGTCCTTTTTGTTTTGAGATTGGTCTTGTTAAATTGCCAAGGCTGGCCTTGAGCTTGCAATACTCCTGCTTTAGCCTCCCATGTAGCTGAGAGTACAGGCATATGCCACCATGCCCTGCACAAATACCATTTTTTAGCTTGCATCTCCAGTTTGGTTTCAAATTTTATTTATGTTGACATACATGGATCAGTGATTCAATACTGTGAACTTTATGATTACACCTGTTTATCCATTTTCCATTTTGATGTAGTACATTTTAAGCGGTTTCCCATTTTTCTTTTACAACAGTGTGCAGTAAACATACTTGAACTTGATATCTTAGGTATGTACTGGGTTGTGGCAGTTGTGTCTTTAGTTTTGGATTGCTGAAAACAATGGAGAGGAGATATTTCTCCCTGACTGGCCAGTGTTTGTTATGTCTTAACTTTTTTTTTTTTTTCCTTTGCCAGCATGAGTTAAAACGGCTCCTTATTTTAATTTGCATTTCCCTGATTACTTGTAAAGGGGTACATGTTTATTGGCCAGCTTCTCTTTTATGAATTGACTTTTTCCATTATCTTCTTTTGTAATTCTCTCATACAAAAAATAATTTTAATGTGGTTGGTGGTAGGAATGTGGATTTTAAGTGAGCATAAGGATCTTTTGGGATGATAGACGTGTTTTAAAATTGGATTGTGGGGATGATTGTACAACTTTGTAAATGTATTAAAAGTCATTTCACTGTCCACTGAAAGTGAGTGAATTTTGTAGTATATAAATTTATCTCAATAAAAGATGTTAACATTTAAATAATTTTAACACAGTCTGATTTGCCAGAGCTTTCCATTTTGGTTTGTGTGTCCTATGTCTTGTTTATGGAATTTTCTCTAATGTTGTCAAAAGGCATTACATTTTCCTAATTACCCTAAAGTAAGTTTTATTTGTACATTACATTCCTTTGTATGTTGGGAAATTATTACTGTTGGAAGTAGTCCAATTTTCTAGCTCCATTTGTGACATAAATGATCTTTTTCTGGTTGATGAAATGGGGTTTTAAATACCACCTCAATTTATACACACCATTCCCAATATTTGTTGAATCTCTTTGCTTGTCTTCCAAAATGTCACGCTGGTTTTTGTTTTTTGAGGTGTTGGGGATTAAAACCTGGCAAGGATTTTACCACTGAGCTATGCCCCCATCCTTCACCCACTGTTTTTAAGTCATGAGACCCTGAATTCAGTCTTCAACACTGCAAAAGAAAGGAAAATCCTCTTGGATTTTAATTGAAATTACATTGTATTTCAATATTGAGTGTTCCTTCATACAAATGTCTTCTTTTAGATCCTTCAGAAACATTTTATTGTTGGTCTAGATTATTTTTCAAGAAATTACAGCGAGGTGCAGGGGCCGTAATCCCAGCAGCTCTGGAGGCAGAGGTAGGAGAATCTTTAGTTAAAAGCCAGGTTCAGGCATTTAGAGAAGGTCTTAGCCACTCCATGAGACCCTATCTCAAGATACAAAATAGAGCTGGGGATGTGGTGCAGTGGTCGAGTCCCCTTGAGTTCAATCCCTGGTGGGCCCCCCAACACCACCCCCTGCCAAAAAAAAAAATAATAATAAATTAAAGCCAGTGGCTTGGAAGACTGAGGCAGGAGGTTTGCAAGTTGAAAGTCAGCCTCGCAATTTAGCAAGGCTCTAAAGCAACTTAACAAAACCTTGTTTCTAAATAAAAAATTTTAAAAAGTGCTAGGGATGTGACTCAGTGATTAAGTGCCCCTGGATTCAATTCCCAGTATCAAAAAAAAAAAAGAAAAAAATTACAGATATTGTATGTAGTTTTGGTTGCTGTTGTGAATGGGATATATTTAAATGGCTTTCATTTCTAATTTATAGATATATATAGAGGGGATGCTGTTAACTTATAGTAACATTTCACAAATCAGTGTGCATAACTTAGTGAATATTTATAGTATATAACAATATGTCACGTGTGCCTCCTCTCAATCAGTATTTTACCTAGAGTACTACTGTTGTTTTGAATTTTGTATAAGTAGAATTATACTACATGACCTGATGTCTAGAATATTTTCTTTTTTTAATATTTATTTTTTAGTTTTAGGTGGACACAATATCTTTATTTTATTTTTATGTGGTGCTGAGAATCAAACCCAGTGCCTCACACATGTTAGGCGAGCGTGCTACCACTTGAGCCACATCCTCAGCCCCTAGAATATTTTCTTGCTACATCATGCCATGCGTGAGGTTTTATTTTGTACATTTAGTTCCTTAATATGATTGGAAATTAGTGGAGTATTGTTGGAGGTCGTAATGTAATTTTATACATTAAAGATTCAGTTTTCTAGCTTAATTTACAGTAACATTTCAAAGATTCATCTGTATTGGGTAGTGGCAGTAGTTGATTCCTTTTCATTTTTTTTAAAGTATTCCACTATATGTATTAAAAAAAAAAAAAATATATATATATATATATACACACACATACACACATACATACATACATACATATATAATCACAGTTTATTTTCATTTCTTTTACAGAATTACATATCCCATTTATTAGTTTGCAAACCATAAACCATAAAGCCTAAAAGTCATTTTATCTCACCAACAGTTCTTGCTTTGAAAAAGGAAAGCAGCTAGGCATTGTGGCTCATGACTTTAATCCCAGTGATTTGCGAGGCTGAGGTAGGAGGAATGCAAGTTCAAAGCCAGTTTCAGCTACTGGCTCAAAAAAAAAAAAGGGCCAGGGTTGTATCTCAGTCTTTAAGTGTCCCTGTGTTCAATCCCCAATACTAAAAAAAAAAAAAAGGAAAGGAAAACAAATTAATATACAATTTCAGCAACATTTAGAAACTTCATTTTGCTTGAATAGAGATAATTCATTTTGGAGTTCAGTTGTGTATTCAAGGAGTTGGTTGCAATAATTAGAAAGTCAACCTAACTGCTGTAACTAGTATTTTTGTAATGCAAATTTATTTCCATTTGTTGCAATTTATCAGTGAGAAAAGCCAATAAGCAAGTTCTTTTTGTAATTAATCTCCTTCCTTTTATATGCGATAATTATGTTAAAACGTGGAACCAAAGTGTTTGAAAACAAACAGGAGAAACATTGTACGTAGGTTAGGGAGCTTAAACTAATAGGCACCATGGTAGAAATCTGGAACTCCAGAGGAGTAGACTGACAATTTTAATATAACCTTCTGGTAGTCAAAATAACTAATTGAAACACTTTTCCTTTCTGAATGGGGGAACATCAGTCACCAGGATCACTCTTACCTGAGCCATTCTTACTCTAGCATCAACATTTGTAGAAAAAAATCTGCCCTCCAAACACACCCCCAATAACCCAATCAATAAATGGATAATACAGGCACTTCTCAAAAGAAGAAATACAAATGGGCAACAAGTATATGAAAAAATGTTCAGTGTCTTTAGAAGTCAGGGAAATGCATATCAGAACTACACTGAAATTTCATCTCACTCCATTTAGAATGGCATTCATCAATAATACAAATAATAGTAAATACCAACAAGGATGTGGGGGGAAAAGGAACACACATATACACCAGTGGTATTGTAAATAAGTACACCCATTATAGAAATCAATATCGTGGTTCCTCAAGCCTGGGAAGAGAACCACCATATGACCCAGCTATACTATGCTTTGGTATTAAGAATTTTAAGTCAGCATAGTATATTATGCTTTGGATATGAGGTGTCCCCCAATAAACTCATGTGATGGACAATGCAGGAATATTCAGAGGTGAAATGATTAGATTATGGGATCCCATGACCTAATCAGTGAAATAATCCATATGATAGGTTAACAATTTTAATCGATTACTAGCTTGTAACTCTAGGCAGGTGGGGTGTTGTTGTAACACACAACTAAATTGGTCAGGGTCACTCCAAGTGAATTTTAGGTGATTAAATAAAGACAGACACAGAAAGTGCCTTTTTGGGTTCAGTGACTGCTCCTCAGCTATAGCTCCCACAAGGGTGGCAAGGCAGGCTTGAAAGAGAGGGAGCGTGCCTAGAACCTGGGCTTTATAGGAGAGATGCCATTCAGATGAGGCAAGGGGTAGGGTTACCACAAACAAGTGGGTGTAATCCAGCCCCTTGAGTGATGCCTATGCCTGGAGCTTCACCTCTCTTGTCTGAGCAGAGGTAAGGTCCAAATGCATTGCAATGGGTGCAATACTTCTACAGTACCTCTTTACTCAGGACTTAAAGTTGTGTACATAGCTTCTTTCCAGTGCGGCTCCCGACAGAGTATGCCCTTTGTGATTATATATTTTGTCCTTGTCTCCCCTCTTTGCTTCCTGGCTGCCATGAGCTAAGCAGCTTTCTTCCACCATGCCTACTCTTCTGCCAGAGTAAGGATGCTGGCCAGTCTCAGGCTCAGAGTAATGGAGCCAGCAGACCATGGACTGAGCTTCTGAAACTGTGAGCCCAAATTAAACTTTTCTCTCTCAGTTGTTCTTATCAGGTATTTTGGTCACAGCAAGGACAAGCTGGCTAACACAGGATAGGTACATATCCATATTTATTCACATAGCCAAGTTATGGAACCAACTTAGGTGTCCATCAACAAAAAAATGTGGTATAGCCAGGCATGGTGGCATATGCCTTAATCCCAGTGGCTCTGGAAGCTGAGGCAGGAGGATCGTGAGTTCAAACCCAGCCTTAGCAAAAATGAGGCACTAAGCAACTCAGTACAAAATAGAGCTGGGGATGTGGCTAAGTGGTTGAGTGGCCCGAGTTCAATCCGAAAAGAAAAGAAAAGAAAACATGGTATGTATACACATTGGAGTTTTATTCAGCCATGAAGAAGAATTAAATTATGTCATTTGATGGAAAATGGATGGAACTTGAGAGCATTATGTTAAGCAAAATAAGCCAGACTTCAGAAAGTCAAGGGTGGTTATGTTTTCTCTCATGTGGAAGGCAGGGAGAGAAAAAGGGAAAAAAGAGAGTAGGAGTTCTCATGAAATTAGAAGAGAGATTCAGTTGAGTAGAGGAAAGGGACAGGGGAACGGAGGAGGGGAGCGAATACGGAGATAGTGGGGAATGAAATTGACCAAATTATTTATGTGTATGTATGAATAGATCACAGTGAGTCCCACTATTATGAATAATTATACCAATAAAAATTAATTTAAAACATCTGTCACTCTGCCGGGCACGGTGGCACATACCTGTAATCTCAGCAGTTTGGGAGGCTGAGGCAGGGGATCGTGAGTTCAAAGCCAACCTCAGCAAAAGTGAGGCGCTAAGCAAATCAGTGAGGCCCTGTCACTAAATAAAATACAAAATAGGGGGCTGGGGTTAGGGTTAGTGTGGCTCAGAGATAGAGCACTCACCTAACATGCGTGAGGCACTGGGTTTGGTCCTCAGCACCACATAAAAATAAAATAAAGATATTGTGTCCACCTATACTAAAAAATAAATATTTAAAAAAATACAAAATAGGATGGGATGTGGCTCAGTAGTTAAGCGCTCCTGGGTTCAATCCCTGGTTTAAAAAAAAAAAGAAAGAAAGAAAGAAAAGAAAAAAGAAAGAATATCTGCCACTTCCTCTCCTCAGAAGTCATATCTCTGTTTTATTCCTGAGGCTATTGACTGTGTTGAAGAAAAGGAAGCTATCCCTGAAAACCCCACAAGCGAAGCCCATTGGTTCTTTGGAGCATGGTCCTTTGGTGATGAGGCAGATAAGGATTGAAACCACATCATGTATTTAGTGTGTAGGAGTTATCTACTGGGTGTTATTTTAATTGCAGTATGATTTTACCAAGCACAAGATAATCTATTTTGGCAAACCGAAGCCTAGATTGGTGATATGCTTTTCCTGCCTCCCCTAGGAGATCAGAACCTAATGTGAATGATCCAATAAAAACAGACATGCTAATCAAAACACAGTGGTCTAGGGACTGAGGCTGTAGCTCAGTGGCATAGTGCTTGCCTAGCATGTGTGAGGCACTGGGTTCGATCCTTAGCATCACATAAAAATAAACAAAGGGGCTTGGATTGTGGCTCATTGGTAGAGTGCTTGCCTAGCACGTGCAGGGCCCTTCAGCACCACATATAAATCAATAAAATAAAGGTATTGTGTCCAGCTACAACTAAAAAATAAATATTTTTTTAAAGAGAGAATTTTTAATATGTATTTTTTTAGTTTTTGGCGGACACAACATCTTTGGTTTTTTTTTTTTTTTATGTTGTTTTTTTTGTATGTGGTGCTGAGGATCGAACCCAGGCCGCATGCATACCAGGTGAGCGCGCTACCACTTGAGCCACATCCCCAGCCCTAAAAAATAAATATTAAAAAAAATAAAGGCATTATGTCCATCTACAGTTACAAAAAAAATTAAAAAACAGTGGTCTAATGGATAAATATTTAATGATACTCTTGATTCATTTCCATTTTTAAGATTTTGATCATTATACAGTTTTAATACTAAATATGGACATGTTTTAGGCTTTACTAGTGGAAACTTTATTTTTTTGGACTGGGAATTAAACCCAGGGATGCTTTACCACTGAGCTACATCTCCAGCTCTTTTTATTTTTTAAATTTTGAGACAGGGTCTCAGAACTTAGGATCTTTAGGGCCTCTCTGAGTTGCTGAGGTTGGCCTTGAACTTGCAGTCCTCTGCCTCAGCCTCCTGAGCCATTGGGATTACAGGTGTTCACTACCATGCATGGCAGAACTTTATTTTTTTAGAAGTAAAAGTTTAAAAGTAAATACTTTTCAGTTCAGTACATGCATAGTACAGACTATTCCACAGAAAAGAAAGACTAAGATTTTTTTCACCAAATACCCAAGTCATCACAGAAATGGTGAAGAGAGAGCAAGTAATCTGAAAGCAGAGCTTAAGATACTGAACATGATTTCCTATGAATGCTGCTCCTATATTTTTTTTGTGTGTGTGTGTGTTTGTGTTTGTTTGTTTGTGGGGAGGGTACCAGGATTGAACTCAGAGGCATTTAACCACTGAGCACGTCCTTAGCCCTTTTTATATTTAGAGACAGGGTCTCTCCAAGTTGCTGAGGCTGTCTTTGAACTCGTGATCCTCCTGCCTCAGTCCCTGAGCTGCTGGGATTACAGGCATGTGTCAGCGTGCCCAGCCTATAGTGACTTCTTTTAATACTCCTTAGTGCCCCAGTGAAGAAAGGAGAAATGTCCTACTTCTGACAATGGAAGAAAGGGGCATCGAGAAGAGAGAATTACAAATTTCGCTTCAGCCCTGAATCTGGACAAGTGCTGCTTCAGATTTGTATGTCTTAAGAAATTGGGCTATAGAAATCAGTTACAGTTGCTGTTCATTTGTCATATGTTTTTCATTTGTCATAACACATGGACATCAGGATGACTGGGGAAAGTATGGGGTCCCTTTGTTTCTGGAAATGTTTTTAAATACAAGATTTTCACCAGTTTTAGAAACTGGGTTAAATCTCAAAAGATCCTAGACACATTTGAGCAGTGAAATTAAAGTGGCTGTTTTGTAAAGTTCAAGCACTACCCTCCTTGACACTCAAGAAACCCTTCTGGCCTGCTCAGAGGAGAAAATTTTATTAATCTTATATAAAAAACAGAGTAAGATAGGTAACATGAGTACACATTAC
Source organism: Marmota flaviventris (assembly GCF_047511675.1). Lineage (NCBI taxonomy): Eukaryota > Metazoa > Chordata > Mammalia > Rodentia > Sciuridae > Marmota > Marmota flaviventris. The sequence goes on from NC_092505.1 coordinate 133,929,241, forward strand.
TTGGGACTAATTGTACACAAGAGGGTAGAATTTGGCCATGATTTCTGTAGTGACACAACTCTCAGATTATGGACTCCAGGAAGAAGAAGCACATCAAAACCAAGACTCCAATCTAAAGATTCCCCTCTACCCACAGCTTTTAGCTCTCTTCATTATAGGCATGTCCTCCTATTCTTGTAGTCAGGATTCCCTGTGTGAAGGAAGTATTCAGGAGGCCTGGAAACCCGGAGAGACCCTTGGTTATTATATACCTTCTCCTCATCTGAATTTAATAAATTTTTCCAGTGCTGCTAGGAGATTGGTGGAGGACCAAACAGACTCCCGTCCTTTAGGCTCTGTGCACCATAATGATTTGCATTGGGGATTTGAGTAGCTCTGTTGAACATACTGAAAGGAATCTGCTAAGTGTTGTCTAGCCAAATTGATGTTTCTGTGCTGGGGAAAATACTGCCTTTCTGAGATTTCTCCAATGAGTTCTGATATCATATCTTATTACTCAAGTCTTTAGTAATGACAAGGATAAAGTACTTCTTGCCATGTTTGTATCATATTTGGCTATTTGGTCATATTGTGCAGGAAAATGCCCAGGATGGCTGTTGTCATGCTAGGATATTAGTGCTATTGGCCATGTTTCACAACATGATCAGGAACACTGTGACCATGATCTTCATGTTGGCATGGGACCCAAAAAAGCTCAGAGAGCTGATGAGGTTTAAGATATAGAAGGCAGTGGCATCATGGGGAAAGCTCCAGAGCCATTGACAATAATAGGAACATCCATGGTCACTGGAAATATAGTATAGAAGGATCACCGTTGTAACGGAATCTTCTAGAGTCTTCCTAACTGTAGTTAATTCTAGAGAGGGTAGAGGATAAACCTGGCCATCTCTTTTTCTTCTGGTGCTTCTATGGGAGAGAGACTTCCTAGTCTCTCTTGAGTGGAGCTGCAGGTACTTAAAGTTCAGCAGGGGCTGTTGGTGATTGGAGTGCTGTCCAAGGAGGGCTAAGCCAGCTTAAACGTGGGCTCATTTGGGACATAGGCTTTTTTTTTTAATATTTATTTTTTAGTTGTATTTGGACACAATACCTTTATTTATTTATTCTTAGGTGGTGCTGAGGATCAAACTCAGGGCCTCGCACATGCTAGGTGAGCACTCTACCACTGAGCCACAAATGCAGCCCTCATTTGGGACATAGGTTTTTTTTTTTTTTTTTTTAAAAACCCATGACCTCACATGCTAGCCATGTGTTCTACTACTGAGCTGTAGCCCTTCAGCCTGGGGCCCAGATTCTTGCTGAAGGATTTGAAAATATTGCTTATGTAAAGTACTTTTCTCACAGAAAGTTGGGGAAATGTAAACAATCCAATTCTTTTAATATTATTATTATTAGATGTTGATGGAGCTTGATTTTATTCATTTATTTATTTATACATAGTGCTGAGAATTGAACCCAGTGCCTCACACTTGCTAGGCAAGTACTGTACCACTGAGCCACAAATCCAGGCCCCAACAGGTTCTTGATTTGCCTTTTGCTATCATTCTTCCTTGTCCAGCTTAGCAGTAACACAGGAGGCTGAGGTGGGAGGATCACAAGTTCAAGGACAGCCTGGACCACTTAGCCAGACCTTTTTCTCAATAGCTCAGTGGTAGAGTGCCTGTGGGTTCAATCTCTAGTACTTGGATAGGGGTGAGGAGGTGGCATAGGAATCAGTCTTTCCCTTTATTCTCTCGTGGTCTTTCTTTCTTTTTTTTTTTTTTTAATTTTTTTAAAGTTGTTGATAGATCTTTACTTTATTTATTTATTTTTTAATTTTTTTTAATATTTAGTTTTTAGTTATTGGCGGACACAACATCTTTGTTTGTATGTGGTGCTGAGGATCGAACCCGGGCCACATGCATGCCAGGCGAGTGCACTACCGCTTGAGTCACATCCCCAGCCTGATAGATCTTTTTTTATTTTTTAAAATTTATTTATATGTGGTGCTGAGAATCAAATCCAGTGCCTCACATGCCAGGCAAGTATGCTATCACTGAGTCATAGCCACAGCCCCCCTCCTGGTCTCTTGACATGGTGTTAAGCTATTAAATTCCTTTCTGTTCCTGTTGTTCTTATAGTATTTATATGCCTTAGAAATTACAGAGGAAAGGAAGAGTCTGTCTGCTCCTGTGCCTTAGGTCTGAAACAGATGTCATTCACTGCATGAGTCCCTACTGCCTGATGAGAGGAATAGATGACAGGTTTAATGAAGAAACAGCAAAATGAGGAACTGAAATTGTACTGCAAGAAAAAATACCTTGAGGAATAAGGGAGAATTTCTTTTTTTCTGAGATGTATTAATTACAAAGTGATTTACACAGAAAAAAAAGATAACAAATCCTAATATATTTAAATGAATGGTAAATTTGTGAAATATTTACCATATGTAGATTGTTTTATCATACTTGTTTTTCCTCCTGTGATATTTGCAGGGGGCAATGCCTAGTTGTTCCTCCTTTTTAAAATGGAAGAGTTTTTTTTTTTAATTGGTATTAATCTAACAACCACCCTATTACTATTGTTATAACCAAAGATTTTGTGGAATATTATTTACTTGAAATTCATATTGAATTTCAGATAGCAAATGTATAAGAAACACCACTATTTATAAACCACATAGTTAACCTCCTATTTATGCCAAGTAGGAAATAGACTACTATTTGTAGTTTCCCCAGGGAAATTTGTGCCCAGTCTTTGGAGTCATTTACAAACCCCCAAAACCTCCCAAAACACATACTTTTCTTTTTTGTTACGTTTAAATCATGGTCAAAAGAAAACAAACCAGAGTCCCCCATGATTTTAGTTATTTGACATTATTTTTTTTGAATACTTTGTAGCTTTTAAAGAATTCTCAAGTTTTTCTTTATGCTGTGCTTTAATCTATTTTTGTGTAAGTCTAAAAAAGATAGGAAAAGATGGGCATGGTGGCCAGGCCTGTAATCCCAGTGGCTCAGGAGGCTGAGGCAGGTGGATCCCAAGTTCAAAGCCAGCCTCAGCAATTTAGCGAGGCCCTATCTCAAAGAAAAAAAAAAAAAAAAAAAAAAAAAAAAAAAATATATATATATATATATATATATATATATAAAGGGCTGGGGATGTGGCTCAGTGGTAAAGTGACCCTGGGTTCAATCCCACTGTATAAAAAAAAAGAAAGAAATCCTTCCTTAAGTCCACTGGTATTCTTCCTCATCTGTAGGCTCCTGCTTGTAACTTTCTCCCTTTTCCGTTGTTTAAGTGGGGGGAGGTAGATAAAGGGACGTTGGATTTGATTGGTGCATGCCCTATGGCGTGTGTGGAAGTACCACACTGAACCTCTTTGTGTGTATAATTAATACATGTCAAAATAATAATGAAGATTCTAGAGCTACATCTTTCATTTTGGGGATGAGGAGGGTATCTTTCTTGTTGTCAGTGAAGGGTTTGTTCTTCAGTTGTCAGAAATTTCAAGTTTCCTTGTCATCAGAAAACACTTATTCACCTGGTGATGTGCAAAATGAATTAGGTGGAGATCTGTGGATGTTGATGGAACTCTTTTTTTGTCCTTTCAGTTAGAATGGTTTTGAAACTAATTGAACTGGCTTAGAGTATAGGGATATTTATTTATTAGGTATTGGGGGATTGAACCGAGGTACACTTAATCACTGAGCTACATCACTAGTCTTTAGTTTTTTGGGGGGGTTGGATACTGGGTCTTGAGCCCAGAGGCACTTAACCACTGAGCCACATCCCCAGCACTTTTTTATTTTATTTTATTTTTTTAGTTGTAGTTGGACACAATACCTTTATTCTGTTTGTTTATTTCTTTGTGGTGCTGAGGATCGAACCTGGGGCCTCACACGTGCGAGGCGAGCGCTCTGCCGCTGAGCCACAACCCCAGCACCCCCAGCCCTTTTTTTATATTATATTTAGAGACAGAGTCTTGCTGAGTTGCTGAGGGCCTCACTCAATTGTTGAGGCCAACTTTGAATTCACGCTCTTCCTGCTTCAGCCTCCTGAGTCATTGGAATGTGTGCCACCACGCCCCACATATTTTTTATTTTGATACATGGTCCAGCCTCTAATTTGTCATTGTCTTGACTCAGCCTTCCGAGTCACAGTGTGTGCCACTGTTCACAGTGGGAAATTTATTTTGCTATATAACCAGACTTTTAGTACCTCAGTGATACCAGAGGGGGCCCTCATTTTGGTTTTCTGTTCGGCATATTGGCTTTTTCTTCAGGGTGGTATCTTTTTAGAGTGACAAGGTATCTGCAGTAGTCTCAAACATCACACCTAGGCAGAGCAATATCCAAAGGAAGAATAAGAACAACTCTGTGATGTTTCTATAGGAGCAAGGTAATTTTTCCCAGAAAACCCATGACCAATTTCCCCTCATATCTCATTGAACACGAGGTGCCACATGCCCTTTCCTAAATCAGCCTCTCGTAAGAATGGGGTTACTGTTCAAGATTATTCCTGAGTCTGAATATAGTTCCATGTTTCCTGGATATTTGGCTACCTGAACAAGATTGGGACTCTTAGTGAGAAAGCAGCAGAGAGGAACTTATTTAGGGAACCAACACCAGCATCTAGAGTGTTCTCAGTTAGTGGTTTCCATGGTAGCCTCTGTGGTCACCAGACTTCAGGGACAACTTCTGGTCAGATGAGTCAGAACTCTAGCTGTTTCTGATGTGTCCAAGACTGTGCCCTAGGTGAGTCAAGACCCAGCTCCCTCTGCAGATCCCACAGAGTTAGCAGTGGGCATGTCTTCATTTTATAGGTTAGGAAACTTGGAAAAGTTCACTGACTTACAAAGCTCTACACCCAGTAAGCAGGGCTTCATGGAGGGTGAGACTGTTCTGGGCACTTGTTTTTCTTGCTAGGTTTGTTTAAAAAGTAATTCCAAAACAAAGTTATAAAAAAGTGACAAATTTTTTACTTTTAGGAAAATATTTCAAATACTGAAAAGCTACCCATGGCTTTTTGTGGACATCATATGGAAACAAAGTATCAAAAGTATAGATCTGACTGGAGATTGGACTTCTGCCTCTCAGTTCTGTGGAAAGCAGTGGAAGTTGCCTTGCGTTTCTGAGTCAAGGGAATACCTGTTTCCTTTAACCTTCCTCCTGCCCGGTTCTTCAAGAGACTCTCTTTTTCCCAGCCACCAGTAACACAAGCTAGGAAAGTTTAGCACTCTTCCTGGTAACCATAGATCCCAGAGAGAAGCTCAGCCACAGAGAAGTCTCTTTTAACCTGACCAGGGCCAGGGCAGGAGCCTGTGAACAGTACTGACTAGAGTCTACTGTCACAGTGGATGCCTTCAGAAACCCTTACCAGACCTCCCTTAGGGAGCAGGCCCTCTACAATTGCTTCCCCACTTTCTGCTACATCTGCTCTTGGAGTTTCTGTTATTTTTATATTGTGCTTTACTCACTGTTGTGGCTGGAATTATTTAATTCATTCAGACAGATCTTTCTTTCAGCATTTATTATGTGCTAGAAAATGCCTTGGACCCTGGTTGGAATAAAGAAAGAATGGTTTGGTGGTGATGATAGATGAGTAAATGACAGTACAGTGGTGTATTGCTGTGGTGGAGTTAGCACATTGCACCATAGAAACCTGTGTGCACCAGACTTGGGTTTAGAGAGAATGAAGACTGGGAGAGCTCCCTGCAGCAGGGAGATGCTTTGCTCTGAAAAGAGGACTAGAGAGTAGATAATTGGGCTAAAACATGTGGGAATACAGGTGTGTACCACCACATCTAACTTAGGCAGGCAGCTTTGGATTAAATTCTGTGGTTTGACAGTGATGTTCCTATGTAGCCCATTGTCCGTAATTATGAGGTCCAGAAAATAATGTTTTATACTTCCAACCCTACAAATAACTTTATTTTTCTCTTTTTATCTTAATCTTTTAGATGTAGTCTTGCTTAGTACATTCCCTAATACTGAAAATACATTCAGTATTAAGGAATCTGGTAATGTTTTAATTTTCTTAAGAGAGAATTGACATTTTTATTTGGGTACAAAATTTTTTTCCCTGTTCCATTGGTTGGTATAAGTGAGACAGAAAAGTGTTAGACATGGTTATAAATTGACAGCCATAGATTTAAGGTAGAAGAAATCTGAAATCTGAATTCCTCTGGGAAAAGAAACTCACTAAATGACTTTTCCTCCTTGCCACCTTTAGTAGAGAAGTTTGGATGCTAATATGACCTAATTCCTTAGGCAAAAACCCTTCTCTTGAGTTAGGAAGAGCCCCTAAACAGAATAAATTTCTATTTGCTTTTTCTAATCCCTTCACCTTTCAGTGAGAAGTAAACTGAGGTAGTTGCTTTCCTGATAGCTGTTTCCTTGACCCTTCTCCTGCTGTACTGTAGCTGTAAAATCAAATCCAAGAAAGTAAGAAGGGATCTAAGGAAAGAAGAGAAGATAGGACTCTGTGCACAGAAAGATAGATGGAGAAGACTAAAGTTGCATTATTCAACAAAAATTTATAACTGCCCTCATGTTCTAGGCAGGGTTGTATATGCTGGGATACACAGAGTAGGGAACAAAACAGGCTCTGCTCTCGGGTTGCTCTGAGGACACTGTGACTTGCCAGATATTTTTTTGGTTGTGGCTTTGGTGGTGCTAGGGATCAAACCCAAGGCCTCATATGTGCTAGGTAAGTGCTCTGTCACTGAGCTATATCTCTAGCCTTTGGCAGATGTTTTGATTCCCTTTTCCTGTCTTCTTTTCTGTAGGCTAGAATAATAAGCTGAGTGGACTCTAACCATTGGCCTTCAACTTGCCAGCACCTTGTACCTAGCTCTCCTTTTGTGGCTCATGTGCTGCATCCTCTGCCCTCAGTGTGCAACTGGGCCCCAACGCAATGTGTGTTTGTCAAACCATGGAAGTGGGGCAGTATGGCAAGAACGCAAGTCGGGCCGGAGACCGGGGAGTCCTCCTGGAGCCCTTCATCCACCAGGTGGGAGGACACAGCAGCATGATGCGCTATGACGACCACACTGTGTGCAAGCCCCTCATCTCCCGGGAACAGCGCTTCTATGAGTCCCTCCCTCCTGAAATGAAGGAGTTCACCCCTGAATACAAAGGTCAGTCAATGGCCATTTTTGTGAGAGTAGCAGCTGTGGCCTTATAAACTCAGTTGTCTGTTTTGTTTACCATGTGATATGATCGTCGTCTTCTGGTGTCAAAGCAGCTAAGTTACTTTAAACAAGGCAAAATTAGAAGCTGAAAGTGTCATAAAGGTCTTTAGACCTTGACAGTTGAACTCACTAATAGGTAAAGCTGAGAAAAAGTCAGCTTAAAGACCCAGTGCTGCCTTCAAGATTTCCTATTTGGAGGTAGATATGGTGGCACATGCATGTAATCCCAGTGACTCAGTGTTAAAGTGCCCCAGGGTTCAACTGCCACTAATAGAAGGGGGAAAAAAAGTTTTTAGATAAGGAAAGAAGCAGACAGAGAAAAAGTCTCTGGCCCTAGAAAAGGACAAATTGATGCTTTCCAGGTTAGGGCAGTTGCACAGCTAGCAAGAGGCTCTGTTGATCCTCTGTTGTGCTGGGGGAATGGATTTATGGAAATTTCTGGGACTTGGGAGTCCTTTAACATTTTATGGAAGAAATAATGTTTTAAAATGTGAGTTAATTTTGTAGAAAGAACCTGTGAATACTATACTGGAATGAGTCACTTTATTTTAGCATCTGATCCTTATGCATTTTTTATATTTATGCATTTTTATGATTGCCCATTGTAAACTATTTTTTTCTTGTTTTCTTTTTTTTTGATACTGGAGATTGAACTCAGGGGCACTCAACCACAGCCACATCCCCAGTCCTATTTAGAGACAGGATCTCACTGAGGTACTTGGAGCCTCACTTTTGCTGAGGCTGGCTTTGAACTTATGATCCTCCTGCCTCAGCCTTCTGAGCCGCTGGGATTAGAGGCACATGTCTCTGTACCTGGCTAAATCTTTTTTTTAGGTTCTGTTTTTATAAAATCCCCTTTTCCCCCCACTGGTGTTGGGAATTGAAACAAAGGCCTCATGTCTGCCAGGCAAGTGCTCTACCACTGAGCCCTAGTCCTGTAATTTTCTTTTTGAGGAATTGTCAAACTTTTTTTCCACAGTGGTCATACCTTTTTACATTCTTAGTAGCAGTGTATGAGGTTTCCTATTTCTCTATAGCTTTGCCAGCACTGTTCTGTTCTTATTTCTCTTTTCTTAGCTGTCCTAGTGGTTATGAGTGAACTCTGATTAGGCCTATGATTTGCGTTTCCCCAGTGACTGATGTTAATTAAGCATGTTTTTCATGTGCCTGTTGACTATTTGTATAATAAATCTTCTTAGAGAAATGTCTATTCAAGTCCTTTGATCATTTTTTAATTGGGTTGTTTCTTAAAATTTTTTTGGTGGGGGGTTACTGGGAATTGGATCCAGGTCATTCTGCCACTGAGTTATATCTCCATTCCTTTTTGTTTGTTTGTTTGTTTGCTTTTTGAGACAGGATCTTGCTTGATTGTTGAGGCTGGTATTGAACTTGCTATCGTCTTTCCTCAGTCTCCCGAATAGCTGGGATTGAAGTCTTCTTAACTACCACACCTGGTGTTTCTTAACTCTTAATTGGCCAAAAGAAGTTTTTAGAATACCCCAAGCTTTTTTTTTTTTTTTTAATCTTAGGGTCTTAACTTGGAATGTTCTTTGTCCACAACTTCTCCTCATCCTTCAGTCTACCCAGATACTCCTTCCCTGATCATCCTATATTAAGTGTTCTGCTCTGTAAATATTTCCAATTTTCTTTCTTTTTTTTTTTTTTTTTTGGTGGGGGGGATACTTGGGATTGAACCCAGGGGTGCTTAACTGTTGAGTCACATCCCCAGCCCGCCTTTTTTAAAAAATGTATGTTTTAGTTTTTTGTTGTAGTTGGACACAATATCAATTTTTTATTAATTTACTTTTAGTGGTGCTGAGGATCAAATCCAGGGTCTCACATGTGCTAGTCGAGCACTCTACTGCTGAGCCACAACTCCAGCCCCTCCCCAGCCCTTTTTTACATTGTATTTAGAGACAGGTCTTGTTGAGTTGCTTAGGGCCTCACTAAGTTGCTGAGGCTGGCTTTGAACTTGCAATCCTCCTGCCTCAGCTTCCCGAGATGCTGGGATTATAAGTGTGTACCACTGCACCTGGTTTCACTTAATTTCTTCATAGCACTTAGCAAAATCTGTAATTATTTTGTCCATGTTTACTCTTTGTTTCTCACATTAGCATATAAGCTCTTTGAAAATATAGACCTTAATTTGTCTTTTACACTAGTAAGCAGAAGACCTAATATCTAGTAGATGCTCAGTGAATACTTGGTAAATGAATGAGACAAATCTTATTTGCATAAATATACAGAATCTTTGACATTCCCCCTTAGTACAACAAGCAGTAACACTAGATGATTGTGGTTGATATACTAATAAATGAAAATCTGTTGCCAAGATATGGAACATTATTGGTGGGTTTTTTTTCTTTTTTCTTTTTTTTACTTTTTTAAAAGAGAGAGTGTGAGAGAGAGAGAGAGAGAGAGAGGGAGAGAGAGAATTTTAATATTTATTTTTTAGTTTTTGGAGGACACAACATCTTTGTTTGTACGTGGTGCTGAGGATTGAACCCGGGCCGCACGCATGCCAGGCGAGCGCGCTACCGCTTGAGCCACATCTCCAGCCCTCTTTTTTCTTTTTCTTTTTTTCTTTTTTTGTATCAGGGATTGAACCAAAGGTGCTTAACCACTGAGCCATATCCCAGCCCTTTTTTATTTTGAGACAGGGTCTTACTAGGTTGTGTATAGCCTCTCTAAATTGTTCAAGCTGGCTTCAAACCTGTGATCCTCTTACCTCAGCTTCCTGAGCTGCTGGGATTATAGGCATGTGCCACTGTGCCTGGCTCCTTATTGGTACTTTTTTCTTAGCTTGGTTGAGTTTTAAAACACCTATATTGGGGCTGGGGATGTAGCTTAGTTGTTAGAGTGCTTGCTTCTCGTGCACAGGGTTCAGTCCCCAGCACTACAAAAAACAAACAAACAAAAACTCTATGGCAATAAATAGGTGGGCTAGTATTCATACATGTATTTCCTAGCTTTGTCTGCTAAAAGGGCTTAATAGCAATGATACGTCTGTAGCAATCAATATATCTAACTCTATCATCTTGATTTTTCTAATTACCATTTCCACAATTACAAGAAGCAGAGCTTCTTGGTAAAATGATTGGCTTCTAAGTTGAGACAGGAAAAGTAATTCCTGTGATAAAAAGTTTAAAAAAAATTTTTTCAAAAATAATGGAAGTGCATGTCAAAAGTACTTAAAGAGCCAACTTTAAAAGAGTTCCAGTGGCCAACTCAAGAAGAATTTAAACAAAATATTCATAAATCCACGCGAGTATGAAGGGACTGTTCTTACTTATGGAACTCTAATTCCTTTTAATTAATAAATATAGGAACAATGATGAAAACAAAATGTCCAGTAGGCATACAACACAGTAATAATTGTAGCAAGCAAGAGCCATCATGGATCCTAAAATTACTGGGCTAAAAGTATAGTAAGAAACAGGATATTTAGAGAGTCTCAAAGCATCTACACATAAAATGCTCATAAATTACAACAGGAAAAAAGCTGTATAGTGGAAAAGTCCAACATATATCATCTTAACTAAGTGATCAAAGTTAAATCACCAGTAACAAGACATGGGACCTGGGTTGTATCTCAGTGGTAGATCTCTTGCCTAGCATGTGTCAAGCACTGGGTTCAATTCTCAGCAATGCATATAAATAAATAAAAGGTTCATTGACAGTTAACAACAAGCAAGGCATATACCTCCTGAAATGATGAGGACTCAGGTTGCTGCCCAGAATAAATGGCCTCAATTTAATCATGAGGAAACACAAGATAAACCAAATTCAGGAACATCTTAGAGAAAAACCACTAGTATTCTTCAAAAGTGTTGTGGTCATTAAGGACTGAGGAATATTTCCAGATGGAAGGAGACTAAGGAGAATTAATGTGAAATCCTAGACCATAAACAGAATTAGTGTGAAAACTGCCAAAATTTGAAGATTAGTTAATATCATTATGTCTGTGTAATTTACTGGGTTTTTTTTATTTGTTTGTTTTTAATACTTATTTTTTAGTTTTAGGTGGACACAACAATATCTTTATTTTACATTTATGTGGTACTGAGGATCGAACCCAGTGCCTCGTGCATGTTAGATGAGCACTCTACCACTGAACCATAATCCTAGCCCCTAATTTACTGTTTTTGATATTGTAAATTGTGCTATGGAGCAGGCACATTGGCACATGCCTGTAATCCCAGCAGCTCTATAAAACAGATTGAAATTGGAGTTTAAAAACATTCCCACAATGGGGACTGGGACTGTAGCTCAGTGGTAGAGCATTTGCCTGGCACATGTGAGGCACTGGGTTTGCTCCTAGCACCACATAAAAATAAATAAATTTTTGTGTCCATCTACAACTAAAAAAAATTTTTTTTTAAGAAACATTTAAAAAGGACTGGGATGTGGCTCAAGTGGTAGCGCGCTTGCCTAGCATGCGTGAGGCACTGGGTTCGATTCTCAGCACCACATAAAAATAAAATAAAGATATTATGTCCACCTAAAACTAAAAAAATAAATATTAAAAAAAGAGAAATATTAAAAAAATTCAGGCCCAGATGCCTTCACTGCTAACTTATGCTAAATATCAAAACCAAATATTATCTACGCAAGCTCTTCTGAAATTTTCAAGAGGGACTACTTCCAAACTCATTCTAGAAGCCCATTATAAAAAATATAAAATATTTTTCATGAACCTACACATATGAACAAAATTTTAGCAGATCAAATCAACAATATATTAAAATGATAATACAACATGACCAAGTGGGATTTATCTGAGTAAACAACAGATCAGGGTAGAGGTGGTAGTCATCTTCTTTTGGAAAGATGATGTCTGCTGGCTGCTATTCCTCTATCAGTCAGTATTTGGTTAAGGGAAAGTAAAGCCTGTGTGCAGTGGAAATGCAGATGCTAATAATCTGTGCTACATGGAACCAGCCTGTTGACATTTGTTTACTGGCTGCCTTTTTTTCAACAGGTGTGGTATCTGTCTGTTTTGAGGGGGACAGTGATGGTTACATCAACTTGGTGGCCTACCCTTATGTGGAAAGTGAGACCATGGATCAGGATGACACATCAGAACGGGAGCAACCTCGGCGCAAACACTCCCGACGGAGCCTGCACCGGTCAGGCAGTGGCAGTGACCATAAGGAGGAGAAAGCCAGCCTCTCCTTTGAGACCTCTGAGAGGTAAGAGGATGGCAGGCAAAGCTTCAGTTATAATCTTTTCCTGCTGGCATAAGTACTCAGGACATATTTAGAGACCTGACACATCATGGGGAAGCATTTTCTAAAATTCAGGAGGATGATTAGTATTCTTGGGTTACCCTTGCAGGTGTGGCCTCCCCTGTGTGTCACATAAACCCAGTGATGCATCTTTCTGGAGATGGCCATAACTAATTAAGAGAGACTGAAACTCTCTCAACCCTTTGGAAGCAAGGATGCCCTGTACTGGTGACAATAGGTTCTGTGGTTTTCTGCTATGTCTCATACACATAAGAGAGAATGTTGAAAAGTATTGGTCTACAGTGAGATTGCAAATGCTTTCTGACTTACAGGATGTCCAAGCATGAGACCCATGATAGGCCATGCAGTCTAATATTACCCTAATGGTTTTGTGTCTAGCCTCTGTAAATCTGATATCAGTAATCCTATCCCTGAACCTAAAACTTATTGTATTGGGATTTGATTTTTCTCAAAGATTTGGAAATCCTTGTATTTCTTGCAAAAATTAATGTGAGCTTCCACTAGGATGGATATAATCAAAAGGATGGACAGTGAAAGTAATAACAGGAGTATAGAGAAATTAGAATCCTCCTCCATTGCTGGTGGGGAAGTAAAGTGGTGTAGCTGCTTTGGAAACAATCTGGCAAGACTTCAAAAAGTTAAACCCAAGCCAGGCACAATGGCACCTGCTTGTAATCCCAGTGATTGAGGAGATTGAGTGAGACAGGAGGATCTTAAGTTCGATGCTAACCTGGGCAACTTAGTGAGACCCTGTCTCAAAAAGGGGGTTAGGGAATGTAGCTCAGTGGTAGAGCGTGACTGGATTTAATCCCAAGTACCCAGGGTTGGGGGGAAGGTAGTTAGTCACTTAACTCCTAGGTATTTACCCAAGAGAATTGAATAGTATATTCATACAAAACTTGTACATAGATTTTCTTAGCATTATTCCTGATAGCCAGACCATGGGAACAACCCATGTCCATCAGTGGGTAAATGGATAAGCACAGCATGGTACGTATATCTGTACACTGGAATTTTATTCAGCCCTTAAAAAGGAATAGAGTACTGATAAAACATACTATACAGATGACTCTTAAAAACATTAAGTGAAATAAATCAGACACAAAAGACCATATACTACATGATTCTATATATATATAAAGTAGTTAGAACAGGCAGAACCATAGAGAGCGAGCAGTTTAGTGCTTGCTTTTGTTAGTAAACACAGTGGTAGTGGCAAATAGAGAGTGACTGTTAGAGGTGACACAGTTTGCTTTTGGGGTGAATAAAATATTCTGAAAATTAAGTAGTGGTTATATCCTCAACCTTGTGAATACAGTACTAAAAAACCACTGAGTTGGGGCTGGGGATGTGGCTCAAGCGGTAGCGCGCTCGCCTGGTGTGCGTGTGGCCCGGGTTCCATCCTCAGCACCACATACAAACAAAGATGTTGTGTCCGTCGAAAACTTAAAATATATATATATATATATATATATATATATATATATATAAAAATTCTCTCTCTCTCTCTCTAAAAAAAAAAAAACAACACCACTGAGGAGTAAAATTAATAACATTAGTATGGACTGAAAATAAAGTGAACTTCCTAAAATAGTGAAATAAAAATTGTACAATTAAATTACTTCATATTTAATTTCATTTAAGTAAGTTTCAGTGAGTAGGGTGCTCTATGACTTGATTCAGAAGTTGAAATTGGGGCGGGGCTGGGGATGTGGCTCAAGCGGTAGCACGCTCGCCTGGCATACGTGCAGCCCGGGTTCGATCCTCAGCACCACATACAAACAAAGATGTTGTGTCTGCCGAGAACTAAAAAGTAAATATTAAAAAAATTCTCTCTCTCTCTCTCTCTCTCTCTCTAAAAAAAAAAAAAAAAAGAAGTTGAAATTGGGGGTTGGAACTGTTTCCCAATGGTAGAGCTCTTACCTTGCCCTTGGTTCTGTCCCTAGCACCATGCACACGAAAAAAAAGTTGGGAATTTTCTTAGATGTGGCAGTAGTTCATCCCTGACATCAGATCAATTCACCAACACTTGCTGTCCACACTAGCTCCCAGCACTTTGTTCAGGGCCTAGGACATTCTAGCCCTCTTCACTTACCTTGTGAATAGTTCCCATTTATGTGAGGAAGCACAGAAACCCAATAGGACTCTGGCTGGGTGTGTGATGAATCATTTCCTGCGCCCTCAGTCAGTGGTTCTCTCTGGCCAGGTCAGCAACTGTGATGTAAGGAGAGTGCTACATATCCACTTCTTAAGTAAGCATTGTCTCCATATGTTGAACATTCTGTGGACAGATTAACTCTGTCCTGTGGAAGCACTTCTGTGTTCTTTTCATTCCCTAAGGAACTTCATCTTAACTAGATAATTGGGACATAATTTGCTCAATGACAAGGAATGTTCCCCAAGTCTGTAGCTGGCAATGGGTGTTTCTCTCCCAGAAGCTCTTTAGAGTGGGCTTGCTTTTTTTTTATTTTTTATTTTTTATTATGTATTTAGTTTTCAATGGACCTTTGTTTGTTTATATGTGGTGCTGAAAATCAAACCCAGTGCCTCACACATGCTAGGCAAGTGCTCTACCACTAAGCTATGATCCCAGCCCAGAGTGGGCTTTCTTTTTTCTTTTTGTTTTTGGTGCCAGGGATTGAATTCCCGACCACTGAGCCCCATCCCCAACCCCATTTTGTATTTTATTTAGAGACGGGGGCTCACTGAGTTGCGTAGCGTCTCGCAGTTGCTGAGGCTGGCTTTGAATTTAGGATTTTCCTGTCTCAGCCTCCTAAGCCGCTGGGATTATAGGCATGCACCACCACGCCCGGCCAGAGTGGCCTTTCTTTTTGTCCTCTTAAAGTACAGAATTTACTTCATGAGTCATCTGGTAAAAAGCCAGTGAATATAGACTCACATTAAGTTATGTTCATGTTCAGGAACAAGGCCCTACTCTGAAAGTGACGGCTCTACCTGCAGTGATCATACTTTTGTTTTGGCCTATTAGTGGACACTCAGTCACTCCAGGGGTGAAACTTGTTTCCTCACCAGAGCTAGGGCTGCATCTCTAAGGGTGATGCCAGGTGCCACAGAGGCCCTGCTCAGACACTAAATTTGATTGGACTTATTTGACAAATAAGTTGCCCTTGTGGTTTCCCAAAGGGAATCACAAAAAAAAAAGTGTCTGTAAATGGCCTCAACAGTGCTCTCTGCAAAAGAAAATGAGGGTTTTGACAGGTAGAGGGTTTTGTCAGGCCTAGATGGGTTCCTCTAGTTCCAGTTAAAGGAATTAGGGTCTCTTATCCAATGTTGCAGAGCTTTCCCAAATTCTTGACCCTGGGAAGAAGGTCAACATTTCCAGCATACAGTAATCCTTTTGGTCAGCTTAAGTCTGTGTAACTCCTTGCCCAGTGAGAGAAAAGGCCAGCAGTTCTGAAGAGGAGACTGGCATTTGAAATTGCTGCAGTGCTCCACTTCTGTTCTAAGCTGCAGACTTGCTCTCCAATTTCCAGGCCATATTGCTTTACCAGTGGTTTGTTTTTCTGGGCTTGTCAGTGTGAAAAACAGTACTGCCATTTACTTAAAGCAAAGATTTTTATGTTGGAACATAATAAAATTGTGGTATAATTTCATCAATTGGTGTCCCTTCTTGCCAAAATACTTTTGTGGTTTGATTTATTTTAGAAATAAAATTCTCTGTAGGCTTGATGCTTTCCACAGGCACAAACCTTACCCTGAGAAACACAGGTACCTTTGGCACCTGCTGGCCTGTTCCTAGTAGAATATATCTTGCTTTTTTTGTTTTTTCTTTGTTTGTTTGTTTGTTTTTTCCCTATGATGATGTTTTCCTCCTCCACCTCCTCCTCTTTTTTTTTTGGGGGGGGGGGGTGGTACTAGGGATCCTACACAGGCCCTATGCTTGCTCCACAAGCATTCTACTATTGAGCTACAAACCCAACCTTGTTTTTAAGTTTTTATTTTAAGACAGGGTCTCACTAAGTTGCCCAGGACAGGCTCGAATTTGTGATCTTGCCTCAGTTTTCCCAGCTACTGGGATTAAAGGCATGTACCACTGTGCTGCTACCAGGCCTCATGAAGAGATAGACAATCATTCATAAGCACAATGCCAGCATATGCTTTTTAAAATCCCATTATAGGAAGCTTTTCTAAATGTTCTGGACCAAGGTAGGACAGTTATTCACATCCATGAAAGTGGCAGCCCATGGTCCGCCCTGTTTGCTTAGTGTGAAACTGCACCCTCATCACGTTTTCTTTCTTTTTCTCTCTCTTTTTTTGTTTTTTGTTTTTTGTTTTGTTTTGTTTTTGTTTGGGGTGTGTGTGTGTGTGTGTACTGGGGATTGAACCCAGGGCCTTATGCATGCTGGGTAAATGCTCTACCACTGACCTGTAACTGCATCCCTTTTATTTTACTTTTAGTTTTTGAGATAGAGTCTTGCTAAGTTGCCCAGGCTGACCTTAAACTTGCAATTTCCTGCCTCAGCTCCTGAATAGCTAGCATTCTAGGCATGCACTACCATACCTGACTTTGTTAATTTTTTATTGTCATAAAATGAACATTTTAACCTTTTTGAGTATACAATTCAGTGGCATTAAG
The DNA here is from genome assembly GCF_047511675.1 of Marmota flaviventris. Lineage (NCBI taxonomy): Eukaryota > Metazoa > Chordata > Mammalia > Rodentia > Sciuridae > Marmota > Marmota flaviventris. Next base: position 133,946,255 of record NC_092505.1, read on the forward strand.
TACATTCACAGTGTTGTGCAACTGACTTCTCATTCCTCCTTCCCTAACCCTTAGAAACTATTATTCAACTTTGTGTTTTTATGAATTTGCAGTTACCTCATGTAAGTGGAATCAAATGATATCTGTCCTTTTGTGTCTGTCTTATTTCAGTTAGCAAAATGTTTTCAAGTTTATCCATGATCTAGCATGTATCATAATTTCAATCCTTTTTATAGCTGAATAATATTCCATTGTATATATGTGCAATTTTGTTTAGCTGCTCATCTGTTGATGGATACTGGTGAGTTATTTCTATGTTTTTAAAATTTTTTGTGATTAATGCTTCTATGGACATTGGTATAAAGTATCTGTTTGAATCCATGTTTTCAATTCTTTTGGGTATATGTCTAGGCACAAAATTGGGTATATATCTAGTCATGTAGTCCTATGTTCAGTTTTTTGGGTGTGTGTGTGTGTGTGTGTTTTGTTGTTGTTGTTTTTGGGTTTTTTTGAAATGGTGTTTGCTCTGATGCCCAGGTTGGTCTCAAACTCCTGAGCTCAAGTGATCCTCCTGCCTCAGCTTCCTTAGTAACTGGGACTATAGGCATGCACCACTTATGTTTAACCTTTTGAGGAATCACCACTGTTTTTCACATTGGCTGCATATACATTTGTACCTGCAATGTATAGGGTTTTAATTTCATCACATCTTGATTAGCTGTTGTTCAAATTTTTTCTTCTGATTATAGTATCCTATCCTAGTGGATATGAAATAGTATCTTCATGACATAATCTGACGTGAATAATTATTTTTGGGAGATATAAGGAAGAGTACTACTCATATCATTTACTCACTTTTATTGCCACACATATCTGAGACCCCCTGCCATCTGTTAGCAGGGTCTGTGGATGGCAGGTTAGGCCTGATACAATTCTTCTCTACCCTGTGACCTCAAAGATAACTTGCCTGAGTCCCATAGTGATGTGTATGTGTGTGTTTTTTGTTTTTTGGGTGTTTTTTTTTGTTTGTTTTTTTGTTTTTGTTTTTTTTTTTAGTTCCCAGGAGGCAAAGAGTCCGAAGGTAGAACTACACAGCCACTCAGACGTCCCTTTCCAGATGCTAGATGGCAATAGTGGTCTGAGTTCTGAGAAGATCAGCCACAACCCCTGGAGTCTGCGTTGTCACAAGCAGCAGCTGAGCCGCATGCGCTCTGAATCCAAGGACCGAAAGCTCTACAGTATCCTTGACACCCCTCCTTCACTAGTGTCTTCTGGGACTGTAGGGCCCATGTCAGGGCCCCTCCAGACCATTCCTGAGGTCCCCTGTCCAGGGGCTTCTCTTTGTTCTCATCTTTGTTTTTATTTTTTTTATTTTTTTATGTTTTTTTTTTTTTAAAGAGAGAGAGAGAGACAGAGAAAGAGAGAGAGAGAGATAATTTTTTAATATTTATTTTTTTAGTTTTTTGGCGGACACAACATCTTTGTTTGTGTGTGGTGCTGAGGATCGAACCCGGGCTGCACGCATGCCAGGCGAGCGCGCTACTGCTTGAGCCACATCCCCAGCCCTCATCTTTGTTTTTAGACTCCTCTTCTTCCTTCTTTTACTTTCATTAACATGTTGTTTTTTCTGCCTTTTCTTATCTACATGATAAGATTGAAACTTAAAACTTGGCAGTCTAGAACAGACTATTGTGAGATATGTTTAAATTTGTACTTCACTATTTTGGAATTTAGTGAAAAAATGACAAGGTAGATTTTTTTTTTTTTCTTTTTCTTTTGGTACTGGGGATTGAACCAAGGACTTTGCACATGCTTGGTAAGCACTCTACCATGGAGCTACATCTCCAGCCCCCAGATAGAAAAATTTATTCAGCATTTATCTTAGAATTCTAAAGGGCAATAGAATCTTATCTCCACATTTTTATAGTAATGCTACAAACGTATCTTCCTTATTTCTTAGGGCTGGCTGAGGTGCTGCCTTGAGTAGGACATGGTTTATTGATGGTGTCAGGAATGTGTCCAAATCTGCTATATCTTTAGTTTATTGCTTGTAAAAAGCAAAACAACACATCAGTGGGGATGGTATATACCTATAATGGAAAATTATATAACCACAAAAAGGGATGAAATGCTGTGACATGGATGAACCTGGAAAACATTTTGTTAAGTGAAATAAGCTAGGAACAAAAGGATAGATACTGTAAGATTCCACTAGTTTGAGACAACTGGAATTGATAAATTCCTAGATACAGAGGTAGAAGAAAAGTTTCCCAGGAGTTAGGAGAAGAGAGAATAGGGAGTTAGTATTTAAAGGGGACGGGATTTTACTTTGAATAGATGAAGAAATTTCTGGAAGTAGATAATGGTGATGGATGCACAACAATGTAAATATACTTAATGCCACTGAAATGATACACTTAAAAAAAAACTGGTTATAAATAGTAATTTTATTTAATACATTTTACCAAATTTTTTTTTTTTTTTGTACTGGGGGTTGAACTCAGGGGCACCTGACCACTGAGCCATATCCCCAGCCCTATTTTGTATTTTATTCAGAGATGGAGTCTAACTGAGTTGCTTAGCACCTCACTTTTGCTGAGGCTGGCTTTGAACTTGTGATCCTCCTGCCTCAGCCTCTCAAGCAGCTGGGATTACAGGCATGCGCCACCATGCCTGAAAATTTTTTTGTTGTTGTTAAGAAATAAGCTAGGTATGGGTACCACGGTGCACACCTGTAATCCCAGCGGCTCAGGAGGCTGAGACAGGAGGATCTCAAATTCAAATCCAGCCTCAGCAAAAAGTGAGGCACTGAACAACTCATGAGACCCCAAAAATAGGACTGGGGATGTGGCTCAGTGCTCGAGTGCCCCTGAGTTCAATCCCTCTACACACTCGCAAAAAGAAATAAGCTGGGCACAGTGACACACACTTGTAATCCCAACTATTTGGAAGACTGAGGTAGGAGGTTCACAAATTCAAGGTCAACTTCAACACGTTATACCCTTGTCTCAATAAATAAATAAATAAGGATGTAACTCCATAGTAGGGCACCCCTAAGTCAATTCCCAAGACTGAAAAATAATAGTTACAAGCTAGAGGTGTAAAACCCACATTTGAGAGGTGTGAAACCCACATCTGAGAGTTTGTGAGGTGAACACATTTTGCATTAGACCAGAATGCTCTTTTTTATAAAAAACCTTTCTTGTGCTGTCCTGGATGGACCAGACAGTGAGTGTGGTTGTCATTCTTGACCTTGGACCAGAATTTCTCCTGCTTGAGAACGTGGTACACCACTTCAAGTATCCCTGTGTTCTGGACTTGAAGATGGGCACCCGGCAGCATGGGGATGATGCATCAGCTGAGAAGGCGGCCCGGCAGATGAGGAAGTGCGAGCAGAGCACATCTGCTACACTGGGGGTTAGGGTCTGTGGCATGCAGGTGAGTCACCACTTGTGAGAGCCTCAGTGCTGTACTTGCATATTCTAGGTTGTGCCCATACCTAGAGGACAGTACCAAATGTCCTCCCAGTAGACATTTCTCCCCTTCCCTGAGACCTCCTGTCCCAACTATTGACCTGGATTTGGGTTCCAGGTTCAGTGCTGCTGTGAGAGTCTGCTCCCTCCACAGTGGGGCAAGTAAGACCCTTGTCTAATAGCAGTATGTTCAACTAAGCAGTATGTTCCTAGTTACAGTCTAGCGGGGGCCCAGAGCAGCTTGGAGGAGGGCTCTAAAGGTGATGACCATAGGCCCAGTAATTGCCTTTCATAGCTCTTATGATGGCAAAACCTAGAGAGAATGTGGCCTGCCTCCTTCCAGTTGGAAGAGCAATAAAGTGCAGGTTGGTTATAGAGTGCTTTCCAGATGGTGCTTGCCCGGGGTACCACAAGTTCATCAGACTTACCTGGTGTTCACCCTGTCTGTCTCCTGGGGTTTCAGGTGTACCAGCTGGACACAGGGCATTACCTCTGCAGGAACAAGTACTATGGCCGTGGGCTCTCCATTGAAGGCTTCCGCAATGCTCTCTACCAGTACCTGCACAATGGCCTGGACCTGCGACGTGACCTCTTTGAGCCTATTCTGAGCAAACTGCGGGGCCTCAAAGCTGTGCTGGAGCGGCAGGCCTCCTACCGCTTCTACTCCAGTTCTCTGCTTGTCATCTATGATGGCAAGGAGTGCCGATCTGAGCTGCGTCTTAAGCACCTGGACATGGGGCTCCCTGAAGTGGTACCACCCTGTAGCCCCAGTACCAGCCCCAGCAGCACCACCTCCGAGGCAGGCCACTCCTCTCCACCTAAGGTGGATGTCCGCATGATTGACTTTGCACATAGCACATTCAAAGGCTTCCGGGATGACCCCACTGTGCATGATGGGCCAGACAGAGGCTATGTGTTTGGCCTGGAGAATCTCATCAGCATCATGGAACAGATGCGGGACGAGAACCAGTAGGCCCAATTATGGGCCCCCCGAGACCCCTTCCTCTCCACCCGCAGGCAGGGACCATTGCTCTGAACTTGCCGTGAGGACACACAGACTTGCTTTTAAAGGGTTATATTTCTCTTTGGTGTAAACTAAAAGAAATGTTTTTAGCTGTAGCCTGGAATCCATATATATAAAGTGAAGGAGGGCAGAACATGCGTCCTCTTGGCCAGGCTCCGTAGCTCTGTGGCTGTGACTGCTGTGTCCAGGTTGACTTAGGAAGGAAGAGGTGCCCCTGGTGGGCTTGGCAGCAGAGACAAGATGCCCTTGGACTTTGGTTTCTCTTACCTAGGTCTTTAGGGTCTGTGTCTGCAGGGTCCTGCTGATTGTGTAATGAAGCCCTGGGCTGGTACAGGGCCCCTCCATGCCCACTCATCCTTTGTTCCCCCAATATAAGAGGGGATTGGTCCCTATCTCTTGGGAGCTTTTCAGTTTTGTGCTGTGGGTGTCAGCCAGCTCTTGAACAGATGCCCTTGTCATCAGAAATCTGACTGCACACAGCTGGACCCATGTTTCTTGGGTCTGATTTTGGCATGGGGCTACATTCATGAAGCTGAGCTGAAGCCAGTTTATGGCAGCAGGCAGGCCTGGTTTCTCCATGGACCTAGCACATAAACCTGCTCCTCTGCCCAAAACCCCAGCCAGCTTCTCTCAACAAGATCCCCTTGCCTGAGGAGGCCAACCCCTTCTGTCTCACTGAAGGGCACCACTCTGTTTGCTGAGAAGAGTGTGTTCTGGTAGGCCATGGGGCCTGTAGGGGCCCTGGACCATACAGTATTTGCAGTTCTTGTACTGTGGGTGGGAGTCTTCCTCTTCTAGTTTGGGCAGCTGTGCTGCCTCTGGACGGGCTGCTCCTCCCAGGACTCAAGGGCTGTGGTCTGCTCAGGGTCTCTCACTTCCCCAGGCAAAGCTCAAGGTTGCAGCCCATTGTGAGGGAGAATTTTAAGCTTGTCTGCTCTTAGAGACATTGGGCCCTGGGTGCATGCAGGTGCCCAGATTATGCTATTGAGAGCTTTGTCTGAATAATCCTGGGGTCCATCAGTTTGTCCATTTGTCCACCTGCCAGCCCCTATACTGTGGGGAGCCTTCCTTTGGGGTGTTGCCTTGTTTGTTAGTATATTGATTTCCTTCGTACTTTCCTCAGCAAAATAGTCTCTCATTTCTGAGGTGAGCTTTTGCCCCTTTGCCCTTCCTCAGCAGGTGCTTTTTTTTTTTTTTTTAAACCTGGTTCCAGAATGAATTAGGGTTATTTCCCTGCTGGCCTGGCACCCTTCCTATGGGCCTGGAGTGTGGCCCTCAACACTCAAGGGGTAGCCCTTTCACATAGTTTTAATCATTCTTGCTGCCACCTTTTAACGGCATGTAGTTTTGCTGCCTCTAACACAAGGTGGCCAGCAGGTGACAGGCACCACACTCAGTCATTGCCAAGGTTAGCACCCTTTCCTATAAGCTTAGGGCCACTGTCATTGTCTCTTTTGACATGTCCCTATTTGGGCATTAAAGGTAAGCCTGCTGGCCTGTGTTTGTGAGAAGCCTTGGTAACTGATGACCTGATTCCTGGCCTTTAGAGATGTAGTCTCTGAAATGGGGTCCTTGATGGATCCTATCTCTCTAAGCCCTCCAACCCTGGTGCCAGTGGTGGGCAGGTTCCCATTCCTTGGGGCTGGGAGGCACAAATTTGCCTGTCTCTGGTAATAACCACCTTCTCTCCTGTACTATTCTGTGGTTTCAGCCAGAGGGAAAGGTCATTGTCAGTGTAGCTGATATTCCCTGGCAGTGGGGAGGATAAGAAGAAGGATTTGGGGCCACTGCCTGGGGACGAGATGCCCCCCTGTTCTGGTACTACTCAGCACAGGAGGCTGTACTCATTTATTGTGTTTTCCTGGCACTAGAAATAGTGGAAGGGCTAGAATTTGCTGCTTCTCCCCCAGGGCAGGGCCTTTCTTATCAGCACTTTTGGTACCTGGAAACCCAATCATTATTTGATGGGTGGTGGCAAGCTTGTGCATGCACATTTTCTGCCACTGCTCCTTCTGCCTGGCCCAGGCTAGAGTCCTAATGCTGCCAGGCCCTGCCTTCCCATCCCCAAATCAGGACCAAAGTGCAACTGGGGATCATGGGTTGGGGTGCTCAGGTCACCCTTCTCTGTTATTTTCGCTGGGCTGGGCCAACGCCAGACCCCGCCTCCAGGGTTGGGGTGGAAAGGGACTGGTGGTGCTTAAAAAGGAAGGGGACCAATGTAGCAACTTGCCAGGAACCCCACCCTCTCTTTTCTGGGTCTGTGCAATGGGTGTGGGGATTCCCACCAAGGGCCAGAGGCCTGGGTTAGTTTAGTAGCTGCTACTCACGCGCTCACCTGGCCATGTGCACGTTCCCTAGATGCAGACTGCTTTTAACTTTACGGCTGTACAATTTGGTTATGTTTGTGCCGATTTAAAAAATATTTTAATGAAGAAAATGGCGACCCCCGGGAAGGACGTGGTTCCTTTGCTCCTCGGGGACATGTAAGACTTCGCATTCTGGGAATCACTCTCCGCTCTTCTTTTTCCTGGAAGCTAAACCTGTCGACGCCACCCGAGGCCTGCGCCTGGATACTACAGGTGACTCCGGCCACGACTCGCGCAGTTGCATTTCCTTGGACCTTGCGTGTAAGGGAGGGGTGCCCGGGCCGAGCCCGCCCCTTTCTGTACACCCAGCGCTGCCCACCCCGCTTGTGTCTGAGGTCATATATGTCAAAATAAAGCCGCTAGAAATTGTAGCTTGTCCGTATCTTTCTGAAAACTTTGCAGCTCCAGGGTGAATCCACCCAGCCCAGCACCCCCAACGACCTCCGTCCGCGTGATCTGCTCCTTCAGTCCCCTTCTCCCAGGGTCGGAGCGCAGGGGGCGGGGCCCTGGACAGCAAAACGTGGCCACAAGCGTCTACCCTGCAGCCAATCTAGCTCCCGTAGGGAGTGAGGCCTCGCCCTTGGCGCCAGTTCCGCATTCGGTTCCGCCAATAGACAGGTGACCCGCGAGTCTCTTTCGGGTCCCCATAGCAGCCTGGCGCCCTCAGGCTCTCATTGGCTACGTCTTTGGTAGTGCCGCGCCCAGCGCTTCCACGCTGGCGGCCGTGCCACGTAGACAGCAGCTGATTGGCCCGCTGGGGTCACGTGCCTAGTGCGGTCCGCGTACTCTGCCAGCCGTCCACCGCCCGCTAGGTAACTTGTGTTCTTGCGGCCGGTTCCGGCGTCAGGTTAGGCCAGGCGAACAAATTGAAACCAGAGTTGGTCAGTCTGACTGGTGAAGGGCGTGGGGCAGGACATAGCGGGTGTAGTTCGTGGCCAGTGTTGGCCAGGCGGGGTGCAGGCACCTTGGAGCCTAGGATTGACTCCCGTCGCCCACAGGCGAGATGAAGGCACTGATCTTGGTAGGCGGCTATGGAACTCGGCTGAGGCCACTAACGCTGAGTACCCCGAAGCCGCTGGTAGACTTCTGCAATAAGCCCATCCTGCTGCATCAAGTGGAGGCCCTTGCTGCGGTAAGGCCCGGGGTCTGTCCTGGGCGGAGGGACGTCTAGCGACTGAAGGTCAGGGGTGCCCGTACCTACCGGCTGAGCCCGCCTGTTCGCTGGCTTTATCCTGTCCGACAGGCAGGCGTGGATCACGTGATCCTGGCTGTGAGCTACATGTCGCAGGTGCTGGAGAAGGAAATGAAGACTCAGGAGCAGAGGGTGAGGCACGGACTCTTAGCCGGTTCCGTTGGTCCACCTTCCTGCTCCGGAGGGAGAACCTGACGAGGTGACTTCTCCTTTCCAGCTGGGAATCCGAATCTCCATGTCTCATGAAGAGGAGCCTTTGGGGACAGGTCAGTGGATACAAGAAGGTTCCTTGGGGAGGGTTTGCATCCAGAAGAGGGTGGTACCTGCTGAGCCTGAATTCAGGGATTCAGATCCCCAGCGGGATTCAGATCCCCAGCAAGGCCGTGATCTGCTCCCTTCCCCCAGCTGGGCCCCTGGCATTGGCCCGTGACCTGCTCTCTGAGACTGCAGACCCTTTCTTCGTCCTCAACAGCGACGTGATCTGTGATTTCCCCTTCCAAGCCATGGTGCAATTCCATCAGCACCATGGTCAGGAGGGCTCCATCCTGGTAAGAGACCAGGTCTTCCTTCTCCTTTGACATTCCCTGCAACATCCCAGCCCAGCTTCCCTTGCCCCCCCCCCAACCCTTTGATCTTTCTCCTTATAAGAGAACAGCTAAGCAGTATCTTCTAAGTATTTGGGACAGAATCCCTGAAACTTGGGACAGCATATGTGTAAAGGTTTAGGAACACTGGACTAGGCCTAAGTCCCCCTGTATTCAGGTGACCAAGGTGGAGGAGCCTTCTAAGTACGGTGTGGTGGTATGTGAGGCTGACACGGGCCGCATTCACCGGTTTGTGGAGAAGCCACAGGTATTTGTGTCCAATAAGATCAACGCAGGCATGTACATCCTGAGCCCTGCAGTGCTGCAACGCATCCAGGTGTGTAGAAGACAGCTGCTGGGTGGGCTAGGGTGGGACAGGCCATTACTACCATGACCCTGCTCACAAGCTGCCCACTCCCACAGCTGCAGCCTACGTCCATTGAAAAGGAGGTCTTCCCCATTATGGCCAAGGAGGGGCAGCTATATGCCATGGAGCTGCAGGGTGAGGCAGAGAGGTCATGGGTGGGGGTGGTCTGTGGCTGGGCTGAGCCCCTGATGCATCCCTCCCTACAGGCTTCTGGATGGATATCGGTCAGCCCAAGGATTTCCTCACTGGCATGTGTCTCTTCCTTCAGTCACTGAGGCAGAAGCAACCTGAGCGATTATGCTCAGGCCCTGGCATTGTGGGCAATGTTCTTGTGGTGAGGCCTTTGTCCAGCCCATCATTCATCCCTTCAGTCCCTAGGGGACAAATGGCCCAACTGTATTTTCCCCATTGCTCTCAGGATCCAAGTGCCCGTATTGGCCAGAACTGCAGCATTGGTCCCAATGTGAGCCTGGGTCCTGGTGTGGTGGTGGAGGATGGTGTGTGCATCCGGCGGTGCACAGTGCTGCGGGATGCCCACATACGTTCCCATTCCTGGCTTGAGTCATGCATCGTGGGCTGGCGCTGCCATGTGGGCCAGTGGGTAAGCCAATGAGCTGGGCCAGATGGGGAGAGGGCCAGAAAATGCATCTGCCTCACTGACAAGGTCTTATTCCCCCTCACCCAGGTGCGTATGGAGAACGTAACTGTGCTGGGCGAGGATGTTATAGTTAACGACGAGCTCTACCTCAACGGAGCCAGTGTGCTGCCCCACAAGTCTATTGGTGAATCAGTGCCAGAGCCTCGTATCATTATGTGAGGGGATGCCTGGGGCTGGCTGAACCCGTATTTCCCCATCAGCAAGAGGAGCACTGGCTTGACACACAAAAGGCCCTGGACTTGGTGCTATTTGTCTGGGGAGGATTGGATGAGGATGAAGCTGCTGAACACCTGCCTTCTCACTTGGACATAAAGTAGCAGAATCCCTGCTGGGCCACACCCCACAAACCCCACTCCCTTAAAAAGGGCCAGGCCAGGGCTGTATGGAATAATAATTTAATGTTTACTGTGGCCCTGATTGAAAGTCAAACCCAGACATTATTAGGGCCACGGCCAGGCTCCTACCAATGGGGCTACACACAGACAAAGAGGTTGGATGTGGTGGGGGTGATAGGGAACAGGGTAAGGGAAGCTCATAAATAGGTCTCTGCCTGGGTCTGGGTTTGCAGGTGGAGGTTTGGCAGGCCTAGGCAGCTGAGGAGGTGGTGCTTGTATTAGCTGCCTTGTCCCAGTCCTCTACAGACACGATGGTGGCTTTGCAGAAGAAGCAATCCTTGTTGTTCATCAGGTGCTGGTTGATGCAGGCTCTGCAACGGGGAGGGGATAAAGACTGTCTTGGATGTTCCTACTGCCCCTTCCCAAAGCCCATGGGGCCCCACTTACTTGCAGGACTTGTGTCCACAGGGCTGGAACACAGCAGAGATGGGGTGGGCGTAACAGATTGGGCAGAGATCTTCCTCACTGGTGGGCTGCAGGGAGGGAAGTGAAGGGTAGTTGGATATGCTATGCCTATATTGGTGTGCACACATGTATTCAAGTAGCATGGGATGTGCTGTGGTCCCACTCACCAGGGATGCAGCTGCTGCCTGGGCAGATGCAAAGGTCAGATGTGTCAGCATCTGCTCCACTTGTGCCAGCTCCTCAGCATTGATATAATCAGTATCTGGGATAGTGGTAGGTGTGTCAGGCCAGATGTAGCCTAGAATCTGGTGCCTTTTGAATAATCCCAGGCTGGGGATTTGCTGTTCTTGGAGGTCCTGACTTCAGACAGTCCCAGATCTTTTTTCCCTTAACCACCCCTGGCCCACTTACAGCTCTGCAGGGAGAAGCGCTTCCGGTCTGGGGCAGGCAGGACAGTGCCAGGTGCTGGGGGCTCTGGCTGCCCCAGAAGATAGCATATGGATCGGAGCTGGAAGCAGGGGTCAGCCAAAAGCACTGATGTGGCTCTCTCTGTCCTAGGTAGGGAAGGGTATATAGTGTAATCAGAACAGTGGGGGACTCCTGGGGTTGTGTGACCGTCCAAACCTAATTGCATTAATACCTTTATTTCCACCTCCCAGCCGCAACCTTCTAAGTCCTGGGGGGTCTCAGTGAAATCACATGCAGCCCAGGTACCAGTTTTGTGGGCTACCATAAAACACCTAAAGTCCACCTGCCCCATGATACAATAATCCTTCAAATAAAGAACATTAGGAGCAGTTTACCATTCTCCCCTGGCTGCCCCTTTTACTCTTCTGGTTTGTTGGCTAAGGGAAAGCTGGGTATTGGAAGTGAATTCATACCCCCCCCTGGTGGCCATAGGGGTTCTTAAGCGGCAGGGGATGTGATTTCCCCGCCCCTTGCAGCGGGAGCCAATAGAAGCCCGATGCCCCGCCCCCTGGGCCGGCTTCTGTAAGCGACTATTTAGAAGTCGACCAGGAAAGTGCTGGGAGAAAGCAAGGGGAGACAGAGCTGACTGCAACGTCCATCTGAGCTGAGTAAAGCCAGCATTGTGCCTCCTCGGCCGTGGACCATCCGGCACCACGCTTGTTGGGCCAGAACAAGAGTGGGTGAGTCCTGGATCTGTGACCCGCACAAGGCTTCCCTCATTCTTGATGGTCGCCGTCATGGCCTGGCTAGGGCTGCTGGGTGCCCTGCTGTGCATGCTGCCGGTCGCCACGTTAGGCACCCGAGACCCTGAGGGCTTTCTGCCCGCTGTGCCCCACAACTGCCCCAGCAAATGTGTCTGTGCTGCTGATCTGCTGATCTGCGCAGGCCTGGGGTTGCAGGACGTGCCAGCCACGTTACCTGCAGCTGCTGCTGAACTCGACCTGAGCCACAACGCACTCCAGCGCCTGCGCCCCGGTTGGCTGGCACCCCTCTCCCGGCTGCGCGCCCTGCGCCTAGGCCACAATGAACTGGATGCGTTGGGTCACGGAGTCTTCAATAATGCCAGCGGCCTAAAACTCCTTGACCTATCATCTAATGCATTGCGGGCACTTGGCCCCCACGACCTTGATGGACTTGAGGCACTGGAGATGCTGTTTCTGTTCAATAACCGCCTAGCACACTTGGATGAGCATGCCTTCCACAGCCTGAGTGCACTCAGCCGCCTCTATCTGGGCTGCAACGAACTCATGACCTTCTCTTTCAACCACTTGCACGGTCTGGGTGCGATCCACCTGCGCACCCTGGACCTCTCCTCCAACCGGCTGGGACGTGTCTCTGTCCCTGAGCTGGCCACACTGCCAGTCTTCCTCAAGAATGGCCTCTACTTGCATAATAACCCGTTGCCCTGCAACTGCCGACTCTACCACCTGCTGCAGCGCTGGCACCAGCGGGGCCTAAGTGCGGTGCGAGACTTTGCGCGTGAGTACACGTGCCTGGCCTTTAAGGTACCCACATCCCGCGTGCGCTTCTTTGAGCACAGCCGTGTCTTTGAGAACTGCTCAGCTGCCCCAGCTACCAGCCTAGAGCAGCCTGAAGAGCAGCTGCATGCACAGGTGGGTCGGTCCCTGAGGCTTTACTGCAACACCAGCGCCCCAGCTGTGCACATTGCCTGGGTTTCACCTAAGCACGAACTGCTTGTAGCACCAGGATCCCGAGATGGCAGCATTGCAGTGCTGGCGGATGGCAGCTTAGCTATAGGCAAAGTGCAGGAGCAGCATGCTGGTGTCTTCGTGTGCCTGGCCACTGGGCCCCACCTGCACCACAACCAGACACTTGAGTACAATGTGAGTGTGCACTTCCCACGCCTGGAGCCTGAGGCTTTCAACACAGGCTTCACCACACTACTGGGCTGCGCAGTGGGCCTGGTACTGGTGCTGCTATACTTGTTTGCACCACCCTGCCACGGTTGCTTCCGCTGCTGTCACCAAGCCTGTCGAAGTCGCCGCTGGCCCCGGGCACCCAGTTCACTCCAGGAGCTGAGTGCACAATCCTCAGTGCTCAGTGCCACGCCACCAGATGCACCCAGCCGCAAGACCAGTGTCCACAAGCATGTGGTCTTCCTGGAGCCTGGCAGGAGAGGACTCAACGGGCGTGTGCAGCTGGCTGTAGCTGAGGACTTCGATCTGAGCAATACCATGGGCCTACGGTTCATGGCTGGCTCTGAATCTGCTAGCTCCACAGGCTCAGAAGGTCTCATGATGACCTAGGCTGCCCAGTGCCCTCCACTCAGGCCATGACCCTCCTGCTGCTTGCTCTGTTCCCTGCTACCATACTGAGAACTGCCAGGTGTTAGTGGGAAGCATTGTACCTGGTCCGCCAGCTTCCTTTGTGGTTCTTACCTGAACCACAATGGCCCTATTCATAGATAGAAGAATCAGAGTCTCTTAATTTCCTCCTGCTCTGCCTAGCATGGGTCCCCAAGGCCCCAGACCCCAGCAGAACCTGCTAGTGTCTTCCTTTCCTGGGACCTCCTACTGTCCCAATGTCCCTTAAGGATGGGGGACCAAGTCCATCTGGAAAAGCTCTTACATTAGAGCCCTAGGAACCCCTTCAGTGGCTGAAGCAGATATGAAGGAGTGATACAGAACAGTCAAAGCACACCACCTTCCCCTTCCCATACCTGGGGCAGGGGTCTCACAGGGGAAATGATGGAGAGCTCAACTCCAGCCCGTGTTCCTGGAGAAAGGAAGAAACATCCTCCCTCTGATGACACAGCACTCCCCCAACTACCAGCAGCCAACCTTCTGAAAGCTTCACAACTGCATGCACAGTCTGGTGGGCAGGCATTAGGAAGGAGAACCCCTGGGGACCTGGCCTGAGCCCCAGCCACAGTGGCCCTGCTTTCTCCATCAGTCATTTCAAGGCAAAGTTCATTCCATGGCCTCACGGCACAGCAGTAAAAAGCCTGGCAAGCAAGGCCAAGCTGAGAGGGCCCAGATGGAACTTGATGTCCCTGAGGGCAGGAGCCTTTTAAAGGCTGGCACTGTTCTCAGCCTAATGGTTTAAGGCGGTGCCCTGGCTTCATGTGCACCTCACCACTCCCACTGCAGAGAGGCAGGGAAGGGGTTCTGGGAGCCCCTCAGGTGTGGGGGCTGAGCTACGAGTCCCCATGGCTGTCTTGGACCCTGCTGTTAATGGAATTTTGTAATAAAGGTAATCCATGCTCATTGAGGCCTTCACTGACAGGCAGCATTGTAATGTGCTTGGCTCTTGATCTAGCAGTGTTGCCCTGGCCATTAAAGGATGGTCTGCCCTATACCCCCACTGCTACCTGAGGAATGGCCACAAGCCAGGGCACTTTGTCCTGCTTGGGTCCTTGATTCTTCAACCCAGAGCAGCTGCCACTGTCACCTACTTAAGCAGTTTACATCTCACCACCTTCCCTCTACCTTAAAACCTGATAGTGAGGCCCATTTATAAGATAAGGAAACTGGGGTACAGGGAGGTCCTGCCCAGCTCCCATGGGAGCCCATAGTCTCCAACACTTACTCTGAGGCTTGACCACGCACCAGGAGCTGTACCAGGATGCCTGTCACTGCCACAAGGATAGGGTAGTGGTCCACACTTTCTAGGCCTAAGGGGAGGGAAGGAAGAAAATGAACCTCCCTCATGCTCCTGTGGCAGAGGCTCCAGGCCTGCCTGATGCCATCAACCCTTCTCTCTGTCCACTCTACAGAAGGGCCAAGCTGGGTTCGGGGTGCTGAGCCTGGCTGTCATGGTGCAGAATAGAGAATCGGGCATCATGCTCCTGGCAGAGGACTCAAGGCCTATTGTACAGGGGTGCAGGGCATCTAGGTTCTTACCAGGTAGTCGTAGGGTGACCACACGGTCAAACAAGTTCCTCTCAGCTGTCACACGGTTCAGCACCTGATTCAGCAGCTGTGGGGGCAGGAGCCTGTTGGTACATGGACAAGCTCACCAGTGGGGTATCCCCAGGATCCTACCCTCCTTGCCCTAGATGGACACACCTGTGCAAGACGCCGCAGCAGCATCTCAGAGGTAGGCCGGGCCCAGTCAAGGAATATCTCAGGCACCAGTGTGATGGTCATTTCCAAGACACGCAGCAGGCTGACTGAGAGGTCAAAGCAGGTGGCACATACCTTGAGCTGTCTGCTGTCCACAAAGTTTCGTTCCAGGCGTTCAGCAGCCTGCTGAATCTGTGCAGCCAACAGGTAGGCAAGCAGCAGTCAGAGGCCTGGCTACAAGCCAGGTCCACACCTTGGTCCCTTTACCACCCTGGCCCACAGGGCCCCACCATGGCCTACCTCCTGGATCATGCCAATGAACTCAGAGAAAGCCCAGTTGAGTTGGTTGAGGACGCTGTTGAGGAAGCTGGGTGCCACATCAGAACCCTGCCGCAGCAGGTCTGCCATGTGCTGCTGCAGTAGGGTAGAGGGGCAGGGTTCTGCAAGCGGATGGGAAGGCACATTATCAAGGACTTCAGGACAGTATTCCTGCCTGTTTGCCTTTGTCCTCACCCACTGGTATAAGAACAGAAAGATGGCTCCTGGGAAACATGCAGGTCAGGGTACAGAACTACCTGAGGATTAGAGCTCAACTGTCCCCTCCCTCTCTGGGGCAAACCAAAAGCTGCAGGTGTGTCCAGCCCCATACCACATCATCCACCCTAGGCCTAGGGCAATTATACAGCTGCAGCCTGACCCCAGCAAGTTCTGAGTCACATGCCCATCAGACAGGGCCAGACATAGAGCAACTTAGACTTTTCCCCACTAGCATTGAGGCCAGATTCTCCAAGAATCTACTCTGGGCCCTGCTGTCCTCTACTTTCCTCTGCTGCCCTTGGCCTCTCCTTGACACGTGTCTGAGGTGGTGGGTGCCAAGTCTGGGCTGACAGACAGTGGTAACTAGAGCTCTCAGCTGCAGCTGTCTCAGCATATCTCACCACTCCTCTAGATGCAAATCAATAGTTCCTTCAGCCACAGAACAGATCTGGCCCCCTTGCTATTCTCCACTTGCAGCTCAGTTCTGCCTTAGAGGCAGGTCTGAGATATTTGGCAAGGACTTGCTGTGTGACTTTGCCTAAGGCATTCAGCCTCTCAGAGGTCATTTCTCAGACCAAAGCACAGGCTGCAATGGGAGATAGGCATGGTGAGAACAGTGGCTATAGGCTGGTCAGACTAAGGCCTTGGGCCAGGTCTAATGAAGGTCCTCTAGCTCAAGAGACTGCAGGACACAGGAGAGAGACCACACATTGGCTCTGCTCCCAACCAAACGCCTCTTACTCCAGGAAGCCCCATGATCATCCCTTGGGGCTCTGGCCAATCTCCAGCCTATGCATATCTTGCCTCAGGGATGCAAGGCCTAAACTAAGCCCTTTGGCACCAGCAGATACCAAAGAAGGAGCAGAAGCACACAGTGCTGTGACAAGCCTGGAGGTCAAGGAGCTGGCATAGAGGGCAAGGGACAGAGTGTCTACTCCAGCAGCCTGGGTAAAAATGGCACCTTTTCACTGTGACACTTGCAAAGCAACAGGCCCAAAGGGTACAAATGGAACTGTGGAGTGAGGGGGAGTAGTCCCAGAGCATCCTTAAGCTGGGAAGAAGCAGGAAAAATGTAAGCCCCAAGGGACAAATGGAGTTTGGAGCCAACACAAGTCCAAAAGAGGGGCTGGTAGGAGCAGAAGAGTCTGAAAGAATCCAAGAGCAATGGGCAATCCAAGCTTTTTTGCTCAGGAGGCTGCCAGGCAGAATATGCCCAACCTGGATACTTACTCTGGAGGCTGGGCAAATTGGCATCCTCTGGCTTGGTTTTCAGCAGGTGTGGCAGCCGTGTATAGCGGTACCCGAACCCACAGCCCTGGGGGTGGGGCCAGCTGAGGTCAGTGGGAAAGAGCTACCTTCCCCCCAAAGGCAGCCTCAGCAGCCCCCCTAAGGTCATGCTTACCCTCCAGAGCCGCACTAGGATCCAGTTGGTCTGGGCCCAGGGCCGCTGCTCATAGGGTGCCAGGAGATTCCTCACCATGGCGATACGCCTGTAAGGGTGAGGGGTGGCAGACACATGGTGAGGCGGGGAAAAGTGCTGTGCAGGACAGGGTGTGATTCCCCAACCCCCTACTCACTGATCCTCAGGGATTCTTTCCACAGCCCGCAGAGAGTGTGGGTAGCACACGTAGCTGGCCAGGGCCTGCATCAGTGAGTCTCGAATGTCTGCCACAACAGGCCATGCCTTAGCAGGTGCCCAGCATAAGCCCTATCCCCATGCCACAATATACACAGAAAACAGCCCACCAGAGGTGCCATCCCATCCCCACCTCCCTGGGCCCTCTGCAGGGCACCTCACCAGTGCCTACTATGCGTGTGTCAGCAAAGTGTTTGGCAAGGATGGCAGCCAGGCGAGTCAGGGTCTCTTCATAGCCTGTAAGGGTGGGCAGAGAAAACCACTGGCTGGGAGCAGGGGCTCTGGGAACAGACATGTCCCTTGGCAGAGTGGGTGGGCTTGGGTAGTAGGCTCCAGAGCTAGCTCCAAAAGCCAATCTGGACCTGGGTTGGCACCTGGGGACATTGGGTAGAGCACTCAAACTAGCAGTTGGGGAAGGTAAGGCACAGACTCACTGTGGGGGGAGGGCCTAAACTGGACTCAAACTCATCTTAACACACACATTTGTTGACTCAGCAATCAAAGTCACTGGACACTCACAATTGTGTCTTTGAAGACAAAGCCTGCACCAAGGCCTGGGCAGGGCAGGGTTGGGGCCTGGCAGCTCACACAGCCTGATCCAGAAACCAAATGCCAGGCCAAGCCTAGAATCAGTATCTTGAAGAAGCACAGGATCCTCTGTGGCTATAGCAGGGCCCCACCTCCTGCTATAATTTACAAAGATAAATAGTCTGTCCTTGACCCACTGCCACATACTGTGACTAGCGTCAGGGTGCTTGGGTGAGGAGCCACAAGGCTGCTCAATAGCATCAGGAAGAAGAAACCAAGGGTCCCACTGCACCATCTGTTTTCCCTCCATTAGCAGGGAGAAGCAGGTTCCAAGGCATAGTGTAAATGTGAACTTGATACAGGGAGGACCATGGGATAGAACCAACCTTCCCTCTGTCCTGTGGATGTATGCTGCAAGGCCACATATGGCTTAGATCAGGGCTCCTGAGAGTCACACTAAAGGCCCCTTTCTATCCCCTCCCAGCCTGAATGGTCCCATCACCTGGGAGCTCCTCCATGCTGTGCACAGGACCAAAATAATTCTTGAGAGCACTGTAGCTGTTGATGGCCACACTCAGGTAGAACTCAGGCATGAAGGCAAAGAGGGAACCTGTGCGATCACCATGCTCAATGGTCCGTAGGCAGACACGCAGTAGCCAGTAAATGTCTAGCATTTTCTCCTGCAGGAGGCACACAGGGTGTTAGGTTTTTTACTGGAAGGGTCCTGGATACATTATCTGGTCTGGGAATTGGTAATGCCTCACTAGGACAATGACATCAGAACTGAGAGCTGGACTGCAGAAATGTGAGCAGCAGCTCAAGCAGGGGTGATCAAGTCCTCAGTAGGCAAGAGGAAAGCATCCAAACTGGAGAGTGCAGCACTATGACCCTGACAGGAATTCTGGTTTGCTAGAGGATGATATGACCAAGTCTGAGTTGAAGCACTGCCCAGTGCACAAAGGGGCTGCAGGGACAAGTGGGGACAGCTTAATGAGGATACCAGTCTCGCCCAGGTCCAAAATGGTAGAGAAAATGACTGCATGACAAGGGGAATGCACTAATAAAATACGGAAGCAAAGGACATGTCACACCAAGAAGGGGACCCACACATCTGGTGGTAGTAGAGCCTCCATGGAGGTCAAAAGTACTAGAGGAGAAGCAGGTCTGGTGCAGAGCACAGGGGAGTGTGGTTTAGGAGAAAAGGAGCATGAGGCACCTGGTGGTGTCCCGAAAAAAATTATGTAAAGAGGCAAGTAAATTTTGGTTTGGAGATCAAAGAAGAAAAAGTGGGGAGCAACATAACTGCTAGTGGAAGAGTGGCCACAGAAAAGAGATGAAACCTGCTGAGGGCACTGTTCCCCACAATGTGGCTCCCATAAGTCTGTGTTAGGATCATAGGAAGGGACATAGGCCAGAATGAGGCCCCCAGCCCCAGCTCAGACCATAGCAAATACACCTCTTAGAGTGGAACTACAGTATCTGCACTTGATACCAGCTCTCTGAGGTGCTCCAAAACCCAACAACCCAAGGAGATAAAATCAAGGAGTCAGAGGTATGCGTCTGGGCCCACTCAGGGCAGTAGGCATCTTGCTACCACAGATGGCCAGGGAAGATGGAATCTGAGGTGAGGATGACAATGGCAATAATATACCTAAGGGTCTAATCAATGGAGAAAGAAATTGCCAGCAAGGTTGGGGGAGAACTTGGCAGGACTATATTAGAGGAGTCAAAGAGCCTCTGCTGGGCCAAGAGGTGGGGGAAGATAAGGTGACTAAGACAGAGAAAGAAGAGAGGGGATTGAAGGTAGGTACAAGGCCAAGGACCTTTAATAATGAAAGGAACTTCTCAAAATTACAGATGAGTGAGTCTAAAGATGCAAAGGTAAAGAAGACAGCTCAACATAATAAAGACTCTGTATGAAAAGCCTACATCTGCCAGCACACTCAATAGTGAGCCTGGCATCAGTCCCTCTCTAAGACCAAGAAAAAGACAGGGTTGCCACTTTTGTCACTTCTATTCAACAAAGTACTGTAATCTTAGCCAGAATAAATTAGGCAAGAAAAGAAATAAAAGGCATACAAATTGGAAAGAAAGTGGTAAAATTATTTTACATGTATAAAATCCTAATGATTTTACACATACATACACCTGGTAGAATTAATAAACAAGAGCCAGGTGCGGTGGTGTACACCTATAATCCGAGTGGCTCGAGAGGCTGAGTCAGGAGGATTGTGAGTTCAAAGCCAGCCTCAGCAACAGCGAGGCACTTAGCAACTCAGTGAGACCCTGTCTCTAAATAAAAATATGAGAAAAGGGCTGGGAGTGTGGCTCAGTGTTGAGTATCCCTGAGTTCAACCCTGGTACCAAAAAAAAAAAAAAAAAAATTAATAAACAAATTCTGAAAAGTTGCAGGATGCAAAATCAACACACAAAAATCAATTGTTTCCTTATTTATTTTTTTTTTTTTAAAGAGAGAATTTTTTAATATTTATTTTCTTTTAGTTATCGGCGGGCACAACATCTTTGTATGTGGTGCTGAGGATCGAACCTGGGCCGCACGCATGCCAGGCGAGCACGCTACTGCTTGAGCCACATCCCCAGCCCCCACAATTGTTTCCTTATTAACAATGAACAAAGGAAACCAAGAAAACAATTCCATTTATAAAAACAGGAATAAACAACTTGAAAAAGGCAAAAGACTTGAAGTTCTACAAAAACTATAAAATGTTGCTGCTGAAAGAAATT
The DNA here is from genome assembly GCF_047511675.1 of Marmota flaviventris. NCBI lineage: Eukaryota > Metazoa > Chordata > Mammalia > Rodentia > Sciuridae > Marmota > Marmota flaviventris. Next base: position 133,966,637 of record NC_092505.1, read on the forward strand.
AAAGATTCTGCCAGGTGTGGTGGCACACATCTGTAATCCCAGCAACGAGGCTGAGGTGGGACGATCACAAGATGGAGGCCATCCTGGGCAACTTAGTGAGACCCTGTCCCTAAATAAAATACAAAAGAGGGGATGTGGCTCAGTGGTTAAGCACCCTGGATTCAATCCTTGATACCACCCCAAAAAAATTCCAAATAAGTAGAAAAACATCCTGTGTTCATGAACTATTAGCTTAATATGTTAAGATGTCAACACTGCCCAAAGGAATCTACCAATTCAATGCAATTCCTATTAAAATCCCTACTATTATTTTTTTTTAGAAATAGAAATTCATATGGAATTTCAAGGACCTTGAGTTGCCAAAATACTCAAGAACAAAGTTGTGCAGGTCTCATACTTTCTGATTTCAAAATGTATGGCAAAACCATGGTAATCAAACCAGTGTGGTGCTGGCATAGACCATTTAATGGAAAAAGGCCAGTCTTTTCAACCAATGGCACTAGGAACAATGGATAGTCACATGGAAAAGAATAAAACTGAACACTTGTTTTATACCATAAAATTAACCCAAATGGATAAAAAATGTAAACATAAGACTCAAACCCACAAAACTCTTAAAAGAAAACACAGAGAAAAAGCTTCATGGCATTGTATTTGGCAAAGATTTCTTGGATATGATACCAAAGGCACGGGCAACAAACAGAAAAAAAATAGATAAAATGGATTATATAAAAATTAAACATTTGTATCAAAAGATACAATCAATAGAGTGAAAAGACAACTGACAGAATGGGAAGAAATACTTGTGAACTATATATCTGGTAAGGGGTCAATAACAAGAACATACAGAGTCAGGCATAGTGGAACATACCTATGACTTGGAGGCTGGGGCAGGAGGATCACAGGTTCGAGACCAACCTCAGCAACTTATCGAGGCCCTATTGCACTTAGCAACATAGGGGGAAAAAAAAAGGGCTGAGGATGTGGCTCAGTGATTAAACAAACCTGGGTTCAATCTCCAATACAAAAACAAAACAAAAAAAAGATAAAAGAATATACAGAAAGTCCTACAACTCAACAATAACAAAAATTAAAAAATGAGCAAAGGGGCTGGGGATGTGGCTCAAGTGGTAGCACGCTCGCCTAGCATGCACGAGGCACTGGGTTCAATTCTCAACACCACATAAAAATAAAGATATTATGTTCACCTAAAACTAACTAACTAAATAAATAAATAAATAATTTTTAAAAAATGAGCAAAGGACAAGAACAGATAAATCTCCTTGGAAGATAATGTAGATGCACATTATGCTCATGAAAAAGTATTCATCATCACCAGTCATTAGAGAGATGCAAATCCAAATTAGAATGAGTTACTACCTCACACTCATTAGTAGAGCTACCATGAAAAAAAAGTGTTCGCGGGCAAGAGGCAAAATTGGAACCCTTGTGTACTGTCAGTGGGGATGTAAAATGGCGCAGCTTCTATGGAAAATAGCATGACAGCTCCTCATAAAAATAAAAATAGACTTACCGTATAACCCAGTATATACCTACTTCTGGGTATATACCCAAGATAACTGGAAACAGGTTTTTGAAGGGGTATTTGTATACCAACTTTCACAGCAGCATTATTCATAATAGCTAAACTGTGGAAGCAACCTAAGAGTCTATGATTAAATATGAATGGATAAACAAAATGTGATATATACATACAATGGAATACCATTCTGTCTTAAAAAAGGAAGGAAATTCTAACACCAGCTACAATATGGATGAACCCTGAGGACATTAGGCTAAGTAAAATAAGCCAGCTGCAAAAAGACAAATACTGTATGATTCTACTCCTATGTGATACTTAAGAATAATCAAATTCAGAGATAAAAAGTAGAATGGCTGAGAGGAAAGAGGTATGGGGAGTTATTATTTAATAGGTGTGTCAGTTTTGCAAGATGAAAAGAGCTCTGGAGATTGGTACAACAATGTGAGTATACTTAACAATTAAAAATAAATTAAGGGGTGGGGTTGTAGCTCAGCAGTAGAGCGCTCGCCTAGCACATGCAAGGCCCTGGGTTTGATCCTCAGCACCACATAAAAGTAAATAAATAAAATAAAGGTATTGTGTCCAACTACAAGTAAAAAATAAATATTAAAAAAAATAACTTCAAGATGTGGGCTGATGGGGCTGGGGATGTGGCTCAAGTGGTAGCACGCTTGCCTGACATGTGTTGGGTTCGATCCTCAACACCACATAAAAATAAAATAAAGATATTATGTCCACCTAAAACTAAAAAATAAATATTAAAAAAAAAAAAAAAAAGATGTGGGCTGAGGTGTGGCTCAGTAGTAGAGAGCTTGCCCAGCAGTAGCAAGGCCCCAGGTTCCACCCCCAGCACTGAAAAGAAAAAAAGATTATAAATTTTATAAATTTTTTTCAGATGGGGGTCTCACTACATTTCTCAGGCTGGTCTCTAACTTGTGGACTCAAGCAATCTACCTATCCAGAAGGTTAGGTGGGACTATAGGTATGTACCACTGTGCCCAGCTAAAGATAAGTTTTATGTCATGTATATTTTACTACAGTTATAAAAACAATGTTGGTGGAGAGGGAAGAAAGAAAGTGTCCTGAGGGGCTGGGGTTGTTGCTCAGTTGTAGACTGATTGCCTTGCACACGTGAAGCCCTAGGTTCGATCCTCAGCACCACATAGAAATAAATAAATAAATAAAAATAAAGATATTGTGTCCATCTATAACTAAAAAAAAAAAAGAAAAAGAAAGAAAGTGTCCTGAGAAGACAGTGTGGGAGAGGATGGCCATATTGTCTAGGGAAGTAGGCAGGTATGAAATCCTAGCGGTGGGGAAAAAAAGGAAGTTTCCCTGACCTGATCACCTTCATGGGGCTGAAGGCAAAAGTTACCTTCCGCAATAAGAGGAAGGAACAAGAGATGGAAGTGGTTTAGATTTGGGGAAGATGCCACTAGGAGAAACACCAAAGCACAGATGGCACAGTGGAGATGGGGACACCAGAAGCCTTGATTGCCTAGTTCTTGAGCAGGGTCACGCCTAGGGGACAGCCCGGCATGTGGACACATGTGCACACACATATCCTACTGGTGGGAGGGAAAGTACAGATGCAAGAAGAAACAAATGGGAAGGACTGGGATTGGGGCTGGAGTCAAACTTCAGTCCCAGTAGGAGTGCAGAGTCCCTTTAAGTAACCCACCAGGTCCAGTATCTGGAAGAGCAGAGGCTCATCTTTCTGATTAGTTGCTGTGTGTACTCATCGTCAAAGATGGCATCTGGCATACTCTAGCATTTGGATTTATGTTATTAAATGAATAAGCAAGTGAAGGAAAATGAGCAGGCCAGCAGCCTTGTGGATGACAAGTGAAGAAGGGAAGACTCAGGGAGGACCACAGAGCCCTAATGTGCTAGGAGAGAAGGCGTTGTCCAGGACTGAGGAAGGACAAGGAAAAAAAGAAAGGCATGTAGAGACAGAACTTGTCTCCCAAAAGGATTCATGAACATTTTGGCGGTCAGAAATGGTCCCTCAGGGCATGAGAGGCACAGGGGAAATGGCATGGGGTGGGAGGAGGGATTCTAAAGGGACTCATGTGTCCCAGGGCCCAAAAAGGCAGAGAGCATGAAGGGTCTGGCAT